>NW_022106189.1:4341676-4348297 GCF_000313985.2 Echinops telfairi | reverse complement strand
AGACGCTATATCTTTTGATAGCCGGGCACCATCAGCTTTGGGAGACCTGGTAGGGCAGGATCAAGGGGAACGTAACAAAGGACCTGCTTTTTGAAGGTGCCCCAATAAGACTAAGACAAGTGCATTACTGAGAGAACTTGTCTGCAGCCATCCACTGACCGCAGAGACTTGTCTAAATGTGCTTTGTTTAGAATAAACCTGTGCACGTCTGAACTCGAATCCTGGTAGCATTATTTCTTCACTTTCCCTAAAACAGTGCAGGAAATCAAAGAAAAAAATATATATATCACTTAGCCAATGCCCTGCTGTTGAAGAGCAGCACTGTGGAGACTAAGGTGCACCTGACCCACGCCATAGTGTTCTTAGTTGTCTTCTACACGTGTGAAAGTCGGACAATAAATGAGGAAGACCACGGAAGGTTGACTGCGTTTGAATGACGATGCTGGTGAAGAATACTGAAGCATACTAGTGACCCCCAGAAGAACAGACCAATCGGTCTTGGAAAAAGTCAGAGAGGCAGGAAGCGTGATGGTTATGCCGCGGACCCTGGAGCTGGACCTCAGCAACCGTATGTCCCAGCCGCCTCCATTGTCCAAACGGAATGGAAGGGGACATCTGTCCGTCTCTGTATAAAGTGCTGAGCACTGCTTCCAGCATGAGTAAGTGCTCCATAAATGTGACCTGTCATGATCACTTCTGCACTGTCCATAGAAGCAGCAACCTGGCTGGCTGGCTGGGAGTTACGTCGCATTAAGAGCAATTCTCACTGAATTTGGTTGCCCATGTGCCCAGTGAAATGGTGGGATCTGCTGGTGCTTAGCATATTATTGAAGGTGGATGATGGTTTGGGGGTGTCACACTAAGGTTATCTTGGTGTCTGCCCTCTCCCCTACCTTCATGTGGAGTCGGTCATATGCAGCTCAGTCTCTGCCCACTTTGCCTTTAGACTCTATCTCTACACATGGGTCCCACTTAAAACATTCTATCAAAGACTGCAACCACAACGGCCCAGAGGTTCATGTGACCAAAAGGTCTGGAGTCTGCTTGACTGTCGGTGAAGCAGATTGAGCAACTGAACTGGTTTTCCCAAGGATGCCTCACAGTAGCAAAAAGGCTGCCAGCTCATACCTCACATGCCTATACCTCTTAACAGGGCACATTCCCTGAGAGACCCAGCAACTAACTACTTCCTTTCCTTCTAGTAGGTCTTGCTGTACTTTTATGCCCATCCCTGAACCAGTCAGTCTCTGTTACCGGGGAGCTGAGCCGATTACACATGAGTGATCTTCACAGCCCAACCAAACTCAAACTCCCTGCCTTCCCATGGATGCTGACTCACAGGGACCCTTTAGGACAGAGTAGAACTTCCCCTGTGGGTTTCTGAGGCAAGCTCTTTCCTGGAATAGAAAACCTCATCTTTTTTGCAGTTAGCAGTCCAACATATAACCCTCTATGCCACCAGAGGCCCAGTCACGGTGGTGAATGAACAGGGAGCTCTCTGAGAGATTCAGATGGGGAGGCCTGGTGGTGAGCACGCCACATGGTGCTGGTCCACAAGCCACAGCACTCAGGTTCTGCCAGTAGCAGAAGCAGCTGCCCTCCTGGGCAGGCATCCTGAGAGCTGTCCCAGCATCCTTGAGGAATGCTGCCTCAGGTTTGTCCCCACTGGTGTTTTCCAGGACAAGAGCTAGGACCGTGCTCCTTGGGAAGGATAGTTCCTTGGTTCCCTTGCCCTTGCCCATGCCTGTCTCTCCTCCTCCTCCTGAACTCTGGAGCCTCAGCTCAACCAAAGGCCGCCAACTACCATGCCTTCCGACCACAGGGAGAGACAATGAGAGTCTCTGCTCTCGAAGGGAAAACAGTCTAACTTTGGGGACAGGCCCTGGTCACAGCAGCTACCTCTGTTGCCCCCTTCCCTGATACAAACACTGGGAGTGCCCCCAGTGTGTATGCCTCTTAGTGGGAAAAGGCAGGGGAGGGCACCCAACTGAGGGACCAGGTGTAGGTGTGCACAGGCTCTTGGGCTGAGCCCACGGGCCTTACAGCGATCACGGAGCCTGGGTGCCTGGTTGTTGGGGCAGGAAGAGAAGGGTTTCCCCAAACCACCATCTGGAGAAGGTGTCATCAGATGTGTAAAGTGAGGGATGGAGGGTGGTGTTGAGTCGCACATTTCGGGCGCTGCAGCGTTGAGAGCCCATTCCACAGTGGAGTCCTCTCTTGCCTTGGCCCTCCACCTTTGGCTGTGCTGGGATTGGGGTGTGGCTGTAGGAGGCAGGAAGCCTCTTCCCCAGGCTCAGCTTGCCACTGATATAGACTAGCTCCTGGTACAATAGGCTGATGGGGAGAAGAGGAGACCACTTCCTGCTTCTTGTACCCGAGGGGCTGCCCTCACCACTCTGTTGAAATAGATGTGGGGAGGTGGATACTAAGACTCAATGAACTTTCCTGGGATGCTACCGGGCCCCTCCCAGCTCGTGTTTAGACAGGAAGCGATCCTCCAAAGCGGGAGCTGCAAGTATTCCTGGCCCCAAGCCCCTGCTCAAGGTCACACTCACAGCAGGACGAGCAGTCCTGAAGTGCCCCGAGTTTCCCAAATGGGGAAAAATGGAAGGGGGACTATCCCCTTTGGGGCCACAAGTCCAGCCCATGGGGACCTGAACCTCTACCTACCTGGGCTTGCTGGAGCCTCAGTTTCCCCAGCCTCTCCCAGTGCTGTGGTTCTCTGAAGGCATCGTCTTCACAGTGCGCTCCATTGCAGCCCAGGGTTGGCGGTGGCCTGGGTGCAGGCAGTGGCCCAAGTGTGGGCCTTCCTGGCCGGGGCTGTCCTGAGAATGCACTTGGCTCTCCTCCTTGTACTCCCAGCTATTTTCAGATCAGACCATCGGAGGGAAAGAGGCAAAGGAGGTGTGTGATCCTTCTGCCTGATCAGCCATCCTCTGAGGTGTAAATTAGGAGGGAAGCTCCCTCCGGGGAAGCCGTCTAGAGGAGGGGCTGCCTCTCCCTTTGTTGTCTTGCTCTTGGCACTGAAGGTGGACGGAGCAGCTACTTGTCACCAGCCACAGGAACAGAGCACTCAGGCTGTCACTGTGCCCCAGTCCCACCCCTGAAGCTCTTTGCAGAAAGGGCCCGCGTCTCAGAACTCTGCTGCGGAATAAGGATACATGGTGTGTGTGTGTGTGTGTGTGGTCGGCAACCATCTGTGTCTAACAGGACAGATTGTCATCTGGCCCTGCATCCTTCTCACAATTGCCAGCAGTTGCAGGCCATCCTGGCAGACCTGGTGCCACTCCATCTCAGCAGTGGTCTCCATGTCCCCGCTACCAATCTTGATGGCACATTCGCATAGCAAGTCAGATAATGTTGTGATCCACAAGGTTGTCATGGACTGAATTTGGAGCGTAGACTGCCAGACCTTTATTCCTAGTCTATCTTAATCTAGAAGCTCTGCCCAAACCTGTCTACCATAGAAAAACTTGTTGGTATTTCAAATTAAAACAAAAACCAAAAGAACCCCAAACCCACTGCCATTGCTAGTATGCCGATCCTAAGGACCCTGTAAGGCAGTGGAACTACCCCAGTAGGTTTCTGAGACCCTGGGGGCAGAAAACCCTGTCCTTCTCCCGAGAAGAGGCTTTGAACTACTGACCTTGCAGTTAGCAGCCCAACGTGTAACCGCTGTGCCACCAGGGCTTCTCGGTGTGGGAAGTCCCCATGATTGAAAACCAAAACCCAAACCCCCTCAATGGCATCAAGCCAAGGCCTACTCTCACTAACCCCAGGGAGCAGCGTAGCACACACTGCCTCTGTGGGTTTCTGAGACTGTCATTCTCCAGGGCGGGAGAAAGCCTCGCCTCTTTCCCTTGGAGCTGCGGGTGGGTTCAAACTGCTGACCTTTCCATTAGAAGAAGCCCAGTGTGTAATCATGATGCCACCAGGGCGCCTTTGTAGCGTCCAGCAACACACAAGGCACCACACAAACTGCCACACAGGTGGTGGGTTGGTAGGTTGGTCGACTGTCGCTTTTACGTGTGCTGTTGAGGATACGTGCAGCTTTGCGTCTGTGTTGGGGTATGTGCGTGTCTGGGGGCACGTGGGGGTGGTACAGGGGTTGACTATGTACTTGTGTTGGGTGTGTTCACTAGGGAGATCCGGTCCGGATAGATTGACCTGTGTGTACTGGTATGTAGGTACGTCTATATGTCTGTGTTTGAATGGGGGTTGGGGTATATGTTGTGGAGAGAGGCCTGCGTGTTGGGAAGTAGAAGTAGGAGGTTTCACTACTAGGATGACTTTTTGGGTTTTTGGTTTAAACTCAAAACACCAGTTGTCTTGAGTCAAGTCTGGCTTGTTGCCGCCCCTACTTGTCGGAGGAGAGCCCTGCTTGTAGCTCGTAGGGTTTCAGAGGTTGGTTCGTTTCAGACGTTACTCCCCACACTGTTCTTCTGGGATGCCTCTAGGTAGATTCCAGCTTCCAACCTTCTCATTTGCAGTTGCCAGTGTGCATTATTTGCACTGCCCAGGGACTCCCAGGGATGGGCTTGACCTCCCTCCTGCAGGGTGGCCCTTCAGCCTTACCTGCAGAGAGGGCAGAGCCTCTGAGCCTAGCTAATGAGCACCTTCTCTAACCTAAGGGCTCAGCTCTGGCTGAAGGCTGAAGTTCTGGCTCCTGGGGTGGAGTTGGAAGTGCAGCAGGACCAGCGTCAGGTCTTGCAGTCATTCCCTCTAGTCTCTCGATCCTCTTGGAGGAAGCCGGGGTCTGAGGGTCTGAGGACTCCAACCGAGGGACCTCTGTTCTGGAGCCCAGACATGCCCCTCCCCACCCCCCATTCAGGGTGGGACCAGGTGATGAGACGCAATGGCGTGCCACGGCTCTTTTAGCCATCGTCTCTGTAACGGAACGTGTAGAGGACTCTGACTTAGGGATTGGTCAGTGTTGTCATTCTCTGGGTGTACGAGGGAGCCCTCTGGGAATCAGGAACAGGAATCGCACACCATCAAGAAAAGCCATCCTCAGAGCACGTGACACCCTGCCTCAAGTGGCAGAGGCAGCTGGGGCACCAGGGGCCACAGCACTGAGACCCTGAAACAGAGCAGAGGAGCATCTCCAGGACCAAGAGTGAGAGCAGTGGGCTACTCACCTGTGGGCCCAGGGAAGCGGAGTGCCTTCAGGCAGGAGGCTGGCTTGTAGAGCTGGTGGGGCAGGGGCAGGGGCGCGGGTGCTTTAGGCAACTTTCAGCCCTAGCTTTGTCCCATTTGCCAGAGCATGGCAGAAGTTCAGAACCAGAGAGAGAGGTGACTGCCGGCCTGTTAACATGTTAACCCCACCATGGAGAATATGGATATCCATTCTGGGTGGCCATGGCAGTGATTCTCAAACCTGGCAAGAAAGCACACGCAGTGCCCTGGGCAGGATGGTCACTGTCCACACTGGGTGAAGCAGGATGGAGGGTGTGGACTGGTCTGATTCCTGCATCATGGCAGTCTGCCTCGGCTGGTGTGGCCTTGGGCTCTCTTTCTCCCCGCTGAAGCCAGAGGGGCCCAGAAGAGCTCCAGGAGATCAGGTGTTGCTTGGTCCTCAGCTGCGCTTTCTTGATGGTGCCTGGCACGATCACGGTGTACCGCAGGTGTGCGGGGAATGCTTGTTGACTTAGACAGAATTAACTGAGAGAATCTCTCCCAGCGTAGGGCCACCTCTCTGGGAGTCAGGCAGAAAGGTGATGAGTCCATCCTTCCCCCAAACTCACCCTAGTTGACAAAGAACCCCACTGCCTGGTACCTGAGCGCTGTGCTGGGCCTGGTGCAGCACTGTGGGCTGTGCTGAGCTGATCAGCCAGCCTCTGCTGGGGAGGGGCGAGCCCCCATGTGTCTGGAAGGCTGGGACCCAGGGCCGGGGAGCGTGGCTCTGGTTGCAAACTCTCTAGAAGAGAGATACCTGAGTCTGCACACAGTGCCACCTCCTAGCTGCCTTCTCACAGAGCGGGAGCCGAGCGCTTCCAAAGGAAAATGTCAGGGGGAGTGTGTGGCAGGTCAGGGCAGCCATGAATTTGATGAATGGCCTCCTGGAAACCACAGGGGGTAGCGAGTCTGCCTATCAGCTCTGTGCAGCTTCTGCGGCACATCGGTGAAGCCAAGAGCTTCTGAGTCCGTTGTCTTCTTTCGAGTGCGCGGTTCCCAAGCACGTTACATCTCCAGGAGCGGTCTCCCTGGCAGAGAGGCTGGGGCTGCAGTGGGGTGCGGGCGGGCGGAGGAAGGTGCCCCAAGGGAAAGACCAGAGTCCTCCAGGGCTTACTCCTCTTCTTGTCTCAGCTGCTTCAAGAGGAAAGCCAGGCCCCCTGGGCCTGTGGCAGGATCAGTGGTTGGCTCCGAAGCAGTTGCTCCTTCGGGGATTTGGACGGAAGATTTGAGAAGCCCTGGTGAATACAGTACTCTGGAGGGCAGGAAGTGCCTGTGAAGACAGGGCTGAAGATGGGGGTCTGGGATGGGGGCGGGGTGGGGGTGGGGGATAATAATGCTGTCCCAGGCATTTAGAGCAGTCATCTAAACAAGTAAAATCAACTTCTTCCCTTCCATTGCCAAAGCCCTCCAGGGCCTCGCCAGTGCATGCAGAATAATCCCCCCCAG
>NW_022106189.1:4319047-4341576 GCF_000313985.2 Echinops telfairi | reverse complement strand
CCCCCCCGCCTGCTGAGGTCCTATTATCCTCTCTCTGTCCTCAGTCACTCAGAGGAGAGCTCCTCATGACCTCTCCTCTGTGGCCACTGAGCAGTTCCCTCTCACTTCCTCCACCTGCCCTTTCTGACCTCCCTCCCCTCTCCATGAATATCCCTTCACCAGCCACTCCAAGCATGCTGTCTGTTATGAACGTTGAGGGCTGGGGAGGGGTGCAGGGGACGTCCTGTTCAGTGGCTTCCTGACCTGCCGCATCACTCACCTTACTCATTTACTTGCCTTCTCGGAGCGTGCGCACGTGGGCACAGGGACAGGGTTTGGCTCAGCGCAGCCTTGCCCTTTGACTGAGCGAGAAGTAGAGGCTGAGAAAATGGGGCATGGCCTTTGGCACCTCCCCCTGGGGAAGAGGTGGAGTGCTTTTTTACAGTAATTCACAGTGTTTCAGGCCCCAGGCTTTCCAGAAGGGTCTCTTCCTTCGGCAAAGTGGTCCATGTTGGTATGTGGGATTGCAGGAGAGCCCCTGGAGCAGGGGTGGGAGTGGATCTCTGGAAAGAGACCCCACACCTCGGGCCCCTGTGGGCAGGGGTGAGAAGGGAGGAGCAAGGTGGCTCTTCTGGCCTTTTTTCTTCCTGCACCCAACAGCTGGGGCAGGGCACTCAAAAGGATGGGGGCACCTGTTGGATATTGAAGGAACGGAAATGCTCCATTGGACGTAAAGCTGAAGCACCCGAGTTGAGAAGAAGCAGAGGACTGCTATCCCAAGGTCATGGATGTGGAAGTCAGTGGACGTTGGTTCACGTCTCTTGCTTTTGAGGATGCCCAGCAATTGGCAACTTAAGACTCCGATATTCTTGCTATTTTCATACTTTTTTTTGCTTTTAGTGGCACCTCTTAGTCCTGCGCACACCGCTTTGCCTCAGCGACTGCACGTGTTTTGATTCTTTGTCTTGTCTAACCTTCATTGCTCTCTGAAACATCCATTATGTAAGCTTTTAACCTGTGTAGGTGAACCTGCCAAGTATTTTAGTATCAGAAGCTTTCCTATATGTGTGTGTTTACCTTGCCTCAGCAGTACGTTCAGCTCTCTACCACTGGCCAGATGAAGGCTACTGCTGTAAGAATGTCTCATGGAGGCTGCTTCAGGTGTTTCTCAATAAGCTTAAAATGCTGCCTCTGGTGGGGCAGTGGTTATGAGTGGACTGTCACTGGAAGGTCAGCAGATGAGAATCACTGGCTGTTCCTCTGGAGAAGGACAGGGCTTTCACCCCGTTACAGTTTCGGAAACTCAGAGGGGCAGTTCTAACCCATCCTACAGGGCCGCTGTGAGTCAGCATCCACTAAATGGCAGCAAATTTAAAGTGGACCAGGGATCTATGTAAGCTTTAGATAAAGGAATGAAATTTGAGCTTCCACTTAATCATAAGCCCTAATATAAGAATAATTAGTTCTTACAACATGATTCTGCTTATGTTTACAATATGACAACATGCTTACAACGTGACTCTGCTCATGATTCTTGCCCTCATAAGTGATCACTGATGCTACAACAAAGTGTGGTGAAGAAATCAGATGGTGCCCAGCTATTAGAAAGTATAGTAACAGGGATCTTAAGGGCTTTTCTTAAAAACAAGCAGCCATCTAAATGAGGTGTCACCTAAGTCCACAGGGAAGGAGTACACCAACCCAGTTGATCCAAGGATTGCAAATAATAAAATCAAAGATTAGAGGAGGGAATTGGATTCAAGTACATGGTCTGCAGAAGGGTATGGGTAACAGTGAAAACCCAAAATCCATTCACAGAGTCCTCAGGCAAATTAAGCACCTCCATTGAACTCCCTGGGACCATTGACCAGCCATGCCCTCAGGTGCACTGGAAAGTAGAGTACTGCAGATACACTTAGATTGAAATTTGACAAATTATCCCTTTGTTTTCCTTTTTGACCAATTTTTGATTTGTTCTAGTTTCTATTCTTCGGTCTTTCGGAGTGAGGCTGTTCTGCATTTTATTTTGTTGTCGTTGTCTTCATAGGATTTTCTTATATGGAATCCAGGATGGGTGGTACATAGCGACAGAACTAGATTCCATCCATGTGCCTATGGCGGGGGAGGGGAGGAGGTGACCGAGAGCGAACGATAATGGGTATAAGAATGAAGACAATATCCTCACGTTGATTGTGGTGACAATTGCACAGCTCTTTTCAATACATTTAAATCATTGAATTGTATGGTATGTGAATTATATGCCAATAAAACTGTTTACAATATTTTTAAAGGAGGGAACCGTGTGATCCCCATACCTTGGATCTGATGCTAATGGGATTTGGGCACAGAGGGCAAAAGCACCATGTGACAGTTGTTTAACCTCCATGAAAGGGCTGCTTTGTGGCAACTCTTAGAAGCTGCACTTCCAGAAAACAATCACAGTTGTCCACTACGATATATTCTAAGCCCATGACTCCCCTCGAAGCTTCTCCCAGGCTTTTTTTTTTTTTAGTCATTTTATTAGGGGCTCATACAACTCTTATCACAATCCATATACACATCAATTGCGTAAAGCGCATTTGTACATTCATTGCCCTCATCATTCTTAAAACACTTCCTCTCCACTTAAGCCCCCAGCATTAGGTCCTCATTTTCCCCCTCCCTCCCCACTCCCCCGCCCTCATGAGCCCTTGATAATTTATAAATTGTTATTTTGTCATATCTTGCCCTGTCCGATGTCTCCCTTCACCCACTTTTCTGTTGTCCGTCCCCCAGGGAGGAGGTCACATATAGTTCCTTGTAATCGGTTCCCTCTTTCCTACCCACTCTCCCTCTACCGTCCCTGTATCGCCACTCACACCACTGGTCCTGTAGGGATCATCCATCCTGGATTCCCTGTATTTTCAGTTCCCATCTGTACCAGTGTACCTCCTCTGGTCTAGCCAGACTTGCAAGGTCAAATTCGAGTCATGATAGTGGGAGCGGGGAGGAACCATTTAGGAACTTGAGGAAAGTTGTATTTTTCATCGTTGTCCCAGGCTTTTTAGAAACCTAATTCCTACCATCCTCTCAAAGACAGCCTGGGTGACTGGTGAGCAGAGGTGAGATCTTAGAGGTCGGACTGGAGCTGATGGTGATGGAAGAGGGTCCGGGTCCCCTGGCTGTGGCCAGATTGTGAGCTCCTTGATGGAGCATGAGTGACTTCTGTGTGTCCGCTGTGTACCATGTTGCCTGAGAACAGTGCAGGGTGCTAAGTGGGGGAGGACACATTCCCTTCCCCCACTGCAAAGTTCATAACCTGGGGTCAGGCAGCCATGGTGAGCCATCCACGCTTGCCCCCAGGCCTTGCCTGCCTGACTGTGGACTCCGCAGGGATGTTGAGCAGGCCCCTTGGTGGCAAGGCACTTGGCATGGTTTTGGGGGTGAGAAGACAGTCTTGATGGGAAGGGTGGTGCCTGGATGGAAGAGAACAGCAGAGCTTTGTTGACTTTGGGCATCAGTGCCACGCTCGGGCCTGGGCAGAGATAGGTGCTGGATGCTGAGTTGAACAGGAGAGGCGGTAGTGAAGAAAGCCTTGGCCTTGGCCAAGGTGCAGGAGGTGATTCCAGGCAGAATTGTATTGATTCAGGCTCTTGCCACAGAGCATTCAGAGGCTTGACGAGCATCTCACTGCTTGTCTCGTGAAGCCAAGGTCTCACCCAGCCTCTTCAAGAGCTCTTCTTTCTGTGCTGCTAGGGGGAAAGGAAGCTCTCTGCTCCCAGGAAGGTTTACCATCTTGGAAACCCTACATAGGGTCACTATCAGTTGGAATCAACTCAATGGCAATGGGTTAGATTTGGGGGGGATGGCGGGGGAGGTTACTGTTTGGAAGACTCGGGGTCCAGGTATTTGTGACTGTGGGCCATCAGGGGAACCAGTTCTGCAAAAGGTATTGCTTCTTCATTGCTTCTCACCAAAGAAGTATTGTTGGACAGCCAGTTTCCCACACAGGTCAGGGTGGCAGGCGCCTAGGTATATCAAGGAAACATGCTTAATGTTGACTTGTCCATTGGCTTATGGGTCAAGCGTTGCCCTTTACAGTGGGAGGACCCCACTACATTTATGGAGTAACTGAGAACCATCACTCAGACATAGGTCCCCACAGGGCAGTGGTCCTCAACCTTCTTAATGCTGGGGCCCTTTCATACAGTTCCTCATGGTGTGGTGACCACCCCCCCCCCAACCATAAAATCATTTTCGTTGCTACTTCATCACTGTAATTTTGCTGCTGTGATGAATTGAGCGACCCCTGTGAAAGGGTCGTTCGACCCCCAGGTTGAGAACTGCTGCTCTAGGGGAATGTAGGGCACTTGTTAATGAGTGAAATATGCTCCTTGACCTGCTAGTAGCTGGGTCAGTTCCAAGTCATGGTCCCATATGTACAGCAGGATGAACCACTGTCAAGTCTCGCAGCATTTTCATGGTCACTGGTATCGCTGACTCACGTGTGGTAGCGTTGTGTCAGTCCATCGCCTTGAGGGTTAGAAGGACAGCTTAACCTGTACTTTTCCAAGCATGGTGGATGACCTTTCCCAGAGAGCGCTCTTTCCTGAGAATGCATCCAAAGTCAGCAAGCCAGAGTCTCCCCATTGTCCCTTCTGAGCAGTATTCTGGTTGCATTTCTTCTAAGACCATGTTGTTCGTTCTTCCGACGGCCCATGGTCTCTTTACTATTTGAAGGCATCAGTTCTCCTGTCATTCCTCGATATTGTTACACTTGGACACATTGTAAAGCGGATCGTAAAGGGAGGAGATTGTAAAGACCGTGACTTGTCCAGGCCATTCTCTTACTCTGACCTCCATCCAGGCCCAGTCCCTACGGCTGGCCTCCTTACCTGCCCACAGGCAGGGGAGAAGAGGGAGTCAGGTGGGGGTACTCAGGGCAGAACCTGGACACCAGAGAACGAGTGGCCACCTTGGGGTCTCCAAGGGATGAAGTGAATGTGCTTTACTCGGGCTGTCCCCAGTAATTTCCTCATACTCTTTCCTGCGAGAAACAGGAGATTTAGCATATGAGGAAGCAGCCAGATAGTTCAACGACACCTGGTGGTCTCCAGGGGGAGAAATTTGCCCTCCAAGCAATGTGAATTAAAGTTGTTTTGATTGGTTAGTGCCATTTCATACTGCTACCCACAGCCTCTTCCCAGGTGAGTAGTGGGTGGGGAGAATTAAGGGCCTGGGGGCTGAGTCTGGGAGGGGGGTGGTCCAGGTTACCAGTCAGCTGCCCTCCCTCCAACTTCTCCTTGGAGACTTCTCAGTGGGACTCCACGTCCCTCAGCAGCATGAGTTTGGGTGCTGGGATGCTCGGCATTTTAGAAGAGTTTTAGGTTTACTCAAAGTGGCAAGATGACCGCAGAAAGTTCCTGTGTTGTCAACATTCACATGGGGCATTTGTCACGTGGATGAACCCATGCTGACGCAGGATTAACGCATGTCCACACTTTATTTCAATTTCCTGCATCTGTGCCCGCTGTCTGTTTCCTTTTCCCGTGCCCCATCCTGGAGGCCACCTTGCATTTACTTATCATGCGTCCCTTGGCTCCTCTTGATTGGGACACTGCTGAGATGGGGTTTACAAACATTGCTGTCCAAATGCACTTGGATCCAGAGTGACTCTGCAGGTGGAGGAGACGTGCTCAGGGTTTTCCCGGCTGGTACAGGACCGGGCAGGGCTTGTTCAACTGTGCATGATGGGTTGGGATGGGCTCAATGGCACTTGGCAACAGTCTTTTATTTTTTTATTTTTTTTGTACAATTGCTGCCACCGTCCTTTTCAAAACATTTTTTTTCTTTTTAAAATCAGTTTACTGGGTGCTCATTCAACTCTTAACGTAATCCATCCACCCATCCATTGTGTCAAGCACATTTGTACATGAGTTGCCATCATCATTCTCAAAACATTTTCTTTCTACTTGAGCCCTTGGTATCAGCTCCTCATTTTTCCCCTCCCTCCCCTCCCCCCTCATGAACTCTGGTTAATTTATAAATTATTATTATTTTGTCATGTCTAACACTGTCCAAATGTCTCCCTTCACCCGCTTTTCTTTTATCTGTCCCCCAGGGAGGGGGTTATATGTAGATCATTGTGATCAGTTCCCCTTTCTACCCACTGTCCCCTTCCCCTCCTGGTATCGCTACTCTCATTATTGGTCCTGAGGAGTTTATCTGTTCTGGATTCCCTGTGTTTCCAGTTCTTATCTGTACCAGTGTACATGCTCTGGTGTACCTGGATTTGTAAAGTAGAATTGGGATCATGATAATAGGGGGAAGGAATTATTAAGAACTAGAGGAAAATTATATGTTTCAACATTGCTATACTGAACCCTTACTGGCTCGTCTCCTCCCTGCGCCCCTTCTCTAAGGGGATGTCCAGTTGCCTACAGATGGGCTTTGGGTCTCCACTCTGCACTCACCCTAATTTACAATGATTTGATTGTTTGTTCTTTGATGCCTGATACCTGATCCCATTGACACCTCATGATCACACAGGCTGGTGTGCTTCTTCTATGTGGGCTTTGTTGCTTCTCAGCAAGATGGCCACTCTTCAAGCCTTTAAGACCCCAGATGCTATATCTTTTGATAGCCAGACACCATCAGCTTTCTTCACCACATTTGCTTATGTACCTACTTTGTCTTCAGTGATCATGTCGGGAAGATGAGCATCATGGAATGCCAGTTTAATAGAACAAAGTGTTCTTGCATTGAGGGAGTACTTGAGTAGAGGTCCAATGTCCGTCTGCTACCTTAATACTAAATCTATAAATATATGCACATAGATCTATTTCCCCATTGTCATATATAAATATATTTGCATATGTGCATGCCTGTATTTAGACCTCTATAAATGCCCTTTGCCTCCTAGTTCTTTCCTCTTGTCCCAGTATCATGCTCAGCCTTCATTTGAGTTTCAGTAATTCCTCTCGGTTACATTGCCCTTAATCAAGCCCTACCAGGTCTCCTACAACCTTCTTGCCATCGATTTTGTATCACTTGTTGTTCCCTTGTCCCTGGGTTTGTTAATACTTATTTCCTTTACCTCCCCCCTCCCCCTCTCCCATGTCCCCTAGAGCCATCGGTTCTGTTATTTTCTCCTCCAGATTGCTTATCCCACCTATCTTATCTAGATAGACCTGCAGTGATAGAATATGCACTGTCTTTAAGGAAGCAGACACCTTTCTTCCACCAAGCAGCCTGGCTGTCGCTGCCCTGGGGTAGTTGAAGTGTTTGGTATAACTTTGTAATGGGAAGCCCCTACCTGTGGGGCTGAGCCTGGCAGGACCATCACAGTTGGCCCAGGCCATCCTGCCAAGGAACAATGTGGACAAGAGTCCGTGAGCTCTGCCAGGATGGTGGGAGGATGGCAGAGTGGAGTAGAGTGTACAGTTAGCCCCAGTCACTCCATCATTAGTATGAAACTTGCCTGCAGGCTTCCATATGTGGAATTTTTCTTCAGCCCCACCCCCATGCCCCAGTGTCCTGAGCATCACTTTCTCTCAAGAAAACTGTAGCGTATTTTCACTTACTGAGCTTTGAGGCTGGCAGAGTGATGCTCCCAGTTGGAGGAGACACATGGCCCTGGCAGGGCCCTTCCCTGGAGAGCAGGCCTCTCACCTCCTGGTCCCCGGTTCTTAACCCATGGAAGCGCAAAGCCTGTGACAGCCCTGGTGCCGCAAAGAGAGTACAGCTGCCAGCCAGCATCTCCTTGCTGTTACTCACCCAGCTGTTTAGAGAAGGAGAGAGTATTTCTAATCAGCCATATGGCATGGAGTTTTATTTGCCGTGGTAAGTTAAAATGTTCATTATTGGTCAGCATCTTGCATGCAAATTTTGACACTGCGTTCCAGGAGTACCTGCAGGAGAGGTCGGTGGCGAGGCAGCTCTGTGTAATTACAGTGCCTGGCAGGCTCATAACACTACCATCCTTAACTGCTCCCTGTATCTCTGCACAGCGGCTGTCCGGGGTGACTGCCGCTTGCTCCCGCAGCCAGGGAGAGTGGGTATCAACAGTACGGTATCAAAAAGTGAGTCACGGAGCGGAGGCCTTGTTGCCGACATGAATAAATGGCTGGTTCACATGCGATGGGGGAATCTCTGTGTAAAGACAGTCACCTGCTGCGCCGAGGGCAACGTGCGTCCCTCGTTCCCCCCATAGACAAGATCACAGGAACAGTTGCAGGCCGAGCCGTAGCTTTTGCCGCTGCACCTGGGAACTCAGCACCCGTAAGGCTCTTTCTTGTCCTCCTGGCCTTGGCCCTTGAGTGACCCACGCGCTCTCCTTCCTGGGATCTTTGCACGCGCTAAGCTCAATTGCTAGGCCAACCCCCCACCCAGCCAAGAACCTGAAGGTTTGTCTACCCCGGAGATCTACTTCCAGTCTTGGGTTCAGCGCTTCCTTCTTGGGCTACTGAGCCTTCTGCCCATCCCTCCCTCTCTGCACTGCCTCACACGGGCTGACGGCTGCTTTTATGTCATTTCTATCTATGACATTGTACATGTGCCTGCTTCTAGGAGGGCCACCCTTGGGAGCAGACTGAACTGGGTCCCATTCTTCATCCCACCAAGTACCAGCTCATGTGACCGGTAGTAGGGTGCTTTCAGAATCTCACAGGTCCCCATCTGTAAAATAGGATCAGACTGGCTTCTAACATGTGATGGTGTTGGGCTTAGGGATTGGATCATGCATTTGGCAACTAACAGACGCTCCTATTGGACATGTGGAAACAGGGGCCGAGGAGACGGGGCTCTCATCTGTTTGGTCAGCACTTACAACGCAAGGAAGGAGGGCATCCTGTGGGCACCATGGCAGAGCTGGAGCAATGCAGGGGCTACAAGACAGCAAGGTGTGTCCAGGGGACCAGGCGGAGGGGAGCCTGGGAAGGGTTGAAGGACAGATTCTGGAGGGCTGGGATCCCAAACAAGGACCTTGTCCTGAAGGCCCAGGGAGCAACAGGTGGCAGACAAGGCTGGAGTGATAAGGAGGGCTGCCATGCCTTCCTGGGCACAGCAAGCTCGGTCCCTGGTGTACCCGGTGTGCAGTTCTCGTGTTCTCTGCGCCCTCTGCGTCCACTCTTGCTTTTTCCTCACTCCTCTGCCAGGCATTTCCAGGGCTCTTGGGCACTCCCCAGTGGGCTGGGTCTGCCCCTTCCTCTCACCCCATTGGAGGGCTGAGGCCCTGCGGCAGGATGCTCCTGAAGTGGCACGTTGGAGCAGTTTGGATTTCCTCTTACCGCTAACATTGAGTACTGTGAATTGAAGTTGATATTTACAATCAGAGAGAGTACAGAGCAGATCATTTTTTATTAATCGCTGTTCTGAATTCATCATTAGTCATCATTATCAAAATATTCAGACAGTGGACAGTGACTGAGGTTTTAAAACCTCCTTACTGATTCAATCACGTCACCGTATGTGGAGCACATGTGCTTCATCTCTCCTCGCTTCCCCTGTTCAGCCCCGCCCCCCACACCCCTCAGAGCCCCCTGCCATTTCTCCCCGCCCCCTGCTCCTCTGCCCTCCTCAATTTCCTGGCCCTCTCTTCACCCCTCTCTCCCCTCCTTCCGTCTCCCGATAAATGGTACCCCGCTGTTGCTCTGTAGCAGGCCAGCATCTTCTCGTGCGATGCTCCAAGAACAGCTGGAAGTTCTGCGGTAGCCCGGACCTCTTTTCACATCAGTGCAGAAGACCCAGAGGCGAAAGATGCCTCTGCAGTGGTTTTGAGCCAGTCTTCAAAGGGTGGACATTGACATTGTTCCTGCCCTCTTTTGTTTTGTTGCCATGGCCCTTAACCTAATGATCATCCTTGTGTGAGTCTCTTCAGGGGAGGAGGTAGCCCTCTGGGGCAAAAACTGGAAGGGAGGCTTGCTGGCCATAGCTCCCCAGGCTCCTCATCTCCTGATGCTGCTAAAATCCAGACACGTCAAGCCAATGGCTCCTCAGTGCTCCTCCATCAAATCAATGGCTCCTCGGTGCTCCTCAGTCAAGCCAATGGCTCCTCAGTCATGAGGGACTCTCCCTGCTGGCGGGCATGCCCCTGGTCCTCCTGTCCATGTTTGGCTCATGCCACATCTAAAAATACTGAGGAAGTGACCTCTCTTCCAGAAGCTGAAAAGCACCTCCTTCCTCTTCAGAGCTGCTGCCCAACGTTCCCTGGGTATTTCCCTAATCCCTGTCACTTTATGGGAAAGTCCGTGTTCAGGACCTGGAGTCCTGGGAAAGCAGAGTGGTGCCTTCCTGGTTTCTCTCTTGTGGATGGTCCTTGGTGGCACAGCGGGTTGGCTGCGTCGGCCGTTGACTGCGCGGTTGGAATCCATCCGCAGCTCTGGCTGGGTCCTGTACGGATTTATGGCCTCAGACACCCACAGGGGCAGGTCTGCTGTGCCCTACAGAGAGGTCCCTGTGGTCAGAATGGACTCAGTGGTGGTGAGTGTCTTTGGTTACCTTTTGTGGGTTGTTCTAGAAGGTGTGACCATCCGCAGAAAGCAGACCAACCCACTGTCCCGTGCACTTGGTGGAAGGACGCCTAACTCCCGACATTCTGACAGCTCTGCCTCTCCTTGTCCGGAGACAGGCCTGCGGACCAGGCTTCTCCTCCCTTCCCCCCTCAGCGTGGCTTGCCTCCCTCCACCTCCGATTCCCGAGGGGCCCGGGGCATGTTCCTTGTGAGCCTGGGAGCCCTTTTGCTCAGTAGTGAAGAGTCTTCTGTGAATCTGACCCTTCACCTTCGGTATTGGGAAGGACAGAAACCGAATTCATGGCAACCTGGTGCTCCCTTTAAGAGTGGTGGCTTTTTTTTTTTAAGTCAGTAAACAATCATAGGTAATTTAATTTGTCTGTTAATGGTGCACATGGATTTACTAAGCAGGAAAATGTCGCTAAGTTGTGGACACATATTGCATACAATTCAATGAAAATCAGCCTCTGGTGGGTAGCAATAAATGTCAAACTGTTCACATTGATTGTTCATGAAGGAATATTGCTTAACAAAGAATAAAATGCCTTTCTGAGGACAATCTTTCAGTCTGGCTTTAAATCTCAAAGGAAGTAGTGATACCCACTCACTCCAGGCCTCCCGGATCCCTGTGAAGTTTCGGAGGATGGGATGCTGGGCCTCTCTTTCCTCAAAAGCCTACTTAATGGCTCCTTGAGGCCCCGGAGAGGAAGGAGCAATGCCTACAAGCCTCCAGTGGCGGCCTGCAGAATCCGCCTCATGTCATCTCTCCTGCCTGCCTCTGGGGGCTCAGGATCTGCCCTTCTGCTCTCCCTACCCTCCAGCTGGGCTGGCCCTCTCCTCTCCACGCCCTCCAAAGTAGTCTAGCCTCAGGACATCTGCATCTCCTCTGTTTTCTACCTCCAATCCACTCTCCATATCCAGGCTGGACGGCTCACCTCCATCACACCCTGCCCCATCAGTCCCACCCCATCACACCCCACAACTCACTGCTATGGGGTCTGTTCCAACTCTTGGTGACCTTGGCTAGGGTTCCTGAGGCAGTAAACCTTTATGGGAACAGATAGCCTCCTCTTCTTCCCTCGGCATGTCGGGAGGATTTGAACTATTGACCTTGTCATTAGCAGCCCACAGCTGACATGACAACTCCACCAGGGCTCCTTTCACCACCACAGCACCCTAAGAGGAAACGCCTTAGAGTGATTCGACCTGCTTTGTGTTGACCTCTGCTTTACACTCCAGTGGGAGCTCCATTTGGGCTGGGACAGCGCTTGGCTCCTCCATTTCTGTAGCCTGGGCCTTAAGGCACGTCTGGCAGAGAGCAGGCTCCAGTGGGGTGGACTGGACAATTTGTTGAATGAATTCCCACAACATGATGGCATGTACATGCATTTTATAAAACAACAACCTCTCAAGGCCTAAACAATGTATAAGAGGGTGCTTCCAAAAGTTGCCAGAGAAATGGTATTATATTTTGATTTCATTTTCCCACAAACATCTGAAAGCCCCATCATGTATGCTTTGGCCTCCTTTGACTGGGGTCTGCCAATAATGGCCTTTGATTTCCCCGCCTTTACCACCTGGAGGGCTTGGTTGGGGGGCTGGGCTGGCCTGAAATGGGGGGTTCCCTGTGCTGTGTGGCGGGGCAGTGGCTGACACACCAGCTTCTCTCTCGCTCTTGAGTCCAGCTGATAAAAGTGGTGACACTGCTGAAGAGAAGATTCCTGGAAGTTACTACTGTCTTGAATAAAAAATAAAATGAAATAAATGATTCTTTCCCCTCTTTGCCAGGGAGGGCCTATTGTTATAAGCAGCTGAGTAGTTATTCTGAGGAATGAGATGTGTCTCTGTTCCCTAGCACCAAAGAAACATTCTTAAAAAAATTATCTTTTAAGTAGTCCCATGCAACTTCTGATGATGAGGGCCGGCTGGGACCTGCTGGAGATCCACGCAAACCTGGGCATTCCCAAGCACATTACTGTCGGGGTGCTGGGAGTGCCCGCTAGTTGTCACTGACATCGCTGCTGCTGCTCGATCCCTCCTTGAGGGGCTGTTCTTTGTGGGGAGTCCCTGTGGTTTTCCTGTTTTGTGTTTCTGAGCGGGTTTCACGTATGGCCTGGAAGTCAGATCTTCTTATGCTGGGAAGTCATCCCGGCTGATCGAACCTAACCGTCCATCCTGCGTGTCCTCCAGGAGAACGTTCAAGGTCACAAGGTCATCCAATCTGACTGACTGTGCCCAGCTTGTGTTGGAGGTGTGCCGCAGGCTACCCTGTCCCCATGGAGGGGACCCACTCAGCATCTGGGCTGTGACTGTTAGAAAGCCCTCCTGATAAGGAGGTCCTGTGAAAGCCCTACAGCAGACCCTGCTAGCCACCAGACTCTGCACACAGTGGGGGATCCCACGCTGAGTCTCTGTCCCCTGGGGGCTGATAAGACCAATTTTCTGTGCTCTCACAACTTGTTGGGGGGTTGATTCCAACTCAGGGTGACCCCAAGGTGACTCCATAGAGCTTTCAAAGCAGACTGCTAGGGCCTTCTTCCCAAGGACCCCTGGGCAGGCTTGAACCGTCCATCTTTGGTTAGCACCTGAGAGCTTCAACCATTTATACCAGGCAGACTCCCCTGGGACCACAATAGTGAGAATGGAATGATCTTTGTTCTCTTTGCTATCAAACGGGTGGCATAGCACAGCGCGCAGGTTCCCTATCTTATTTGGCCCACCCCACCCCCCCTTTTCAGAAAAAGTTTGACTCAGCAATCAAAAACCTTTGAATTACAGCCCAAATCCTCTTCTCCAGCACTGCACACCTGTGCCTGTGATGTCCAGGACTATTGTAACCAACCGCCCAAGGGCAGGGCTGCCGTTGAACGAGCAGGGCCAGCTTTGTGACTCCTCTGAAGCTTGGAGGGGGATTCTGCCCTAGACCTCTCCCCCAGCTTCTGGTGGCCTCAGGCCTCCCTTGTCCAAGCTGCAGCACCACACGGCCATCTTTCTGTGGCCTCCGTGTCTCTCCTCCTCTTTGATAAAGATACCGGCATATTGGATCAGGGGCACAGTGGCAGGGAAGCAGTAGGACTTTACAGAGCTTTTTGAAGGACGTAGCTCAATCACGTCATTGTCCAAGGCACAGTAAACACAGGTCACAGTCAGGACCCAGGATGGTCAGGTCTGACATGCCCTGGGGGGCCCCTGTCCATGCTGGCTTCAGTTCTTGATTCCACATGCTTTGAGGAGGAGGGTGGTGGTGGTGGTGGGGGGGGCTGTTAACCAGCCCAGGGACCCACCTCTTTGTCTTGCCTCAGTCTCCTATTTCTGTCCCTGCGCCCCATGGAAATCAACTCCCCTGTTGAAATGCAGATTTGCTGCCTAGAATGCTGCTCTGTCTCTCAGCCTTTGAGGCCAGGCTGAGGCAGCCAGCTCCTGGGGTGTCCAGCTGTGTGCCTGTGCTCCCCCTCTGTCTTCTGGGATTTCCCCCTGCCTTTTCACAAGTCATATCCGTGCTGAAATCAGGCTTGGGATCAATTGTCCATGACCTGAAGTGTTTAGCTTCTCCACAGGTCCTCAGATGTTCCTACAGTGCCCGTTTGCCAATTCTTTCAGGGAGATGGGAGTGCTAGTGGAGCACCAGGGTCTCTGATGGTCTGGCTTTTCTCTCTCTTGAGTGGCCATTGGTAAAGGACTCCTCTTCCCTCCTCAGGAGCGTCTCCTAGACCGAGCAGATGGGGGAGCACCCTGTAAAGAGGCCTGCCTTGAAAACCCTCTGGGCATGTCTGTTACTGTGAGTCCAAGTCCACTCAATGGCACTACCAGCACGCCGCTGTGAAGGACAGCAGCAACTCCAGTCCCTTCTGAAACAGTTCCTTTGGAGCAGGACCGAGGGAGCTGTGAGTGTGCTGGAAGACAGTGGCACCATCTGGGAGCATCAACAGTGAAGTGGGGGGGCGTGTCTATCTGCTCAGTCGAGGGCCTCCTGTGGTGCCTCTGGGTGGAGTCAAACTCTCAGCTATGGGGTTAGCAGCCGGGCACATACAGTGTGTCATCAGGTTGCCCCCTGCTTCTGCTTCTGTGACCCTTTGCCTTCAAGTTGATTCTGACAAGTTGATTCTGACCCATGGCCGTTGCTAGAGATAAGGTCATTTGAAGATCTGACCTTATCTCTAACATTTTAACTTATATTTAAGTTCCCTGGTAACTACCTCTCCTCTTCCCATAATTTATCCAAATCACCAATCAATTAATTTATCCACTCTATGAACATCTGAGGGTGGGTGCATATGCCTAATGGATGTCATGCTTGGCAAAGTAGCAAAGCAGTGAGAAAGAGAAAGACCTTTGACAAGATGGATTGAAGCAGTGGCTACATCAATGGCCCAAACGTAAAAACAATGATGTGGATGGGGAGGGCATGGGCTTCGTTCTATTGTACAGAGGGTCACTATGCTTCTACCCTGGGGTATATAGGAGCCGTGGCATAGGGGTCATTTACAGAGCAAGAACATTATCCTTTGTATTGAGCTACTAGCCACAAGGTCAGTGGTCCAAACTCACCTGAGTGGGAAAGATAAGGCTTTCGGCGGTTCCCATAAAGATTTACCCAATCAGAAACTCAAAGAGGCAGTTCTACTCTGTCCTATAGGGTGGTTCTGAGTTGGAATTGATGGCAAGGAGCTTTGGTTTATCTAAATCTTTTACTGTTTCTTACAAATCCATTATTTGAGCAAGAGAAGGCTTGGCGATTGGGCTAGCCCATCTTTTACCTCCCAGTTTCCAGGTTTGTACCATGAGGCTCTATTGCATGGTGTGTGCTTGTCGATTGCCCCGCTCATTTGCACCGTAGACATTGTTGATAGTCCTGTGCTCTGTGTGCATCTCTTGCCCCTCCTCCCCCCTTCTTCTCTCGGGGTTCTACCTGCTGTGTTTTGAGGTCACTAAGATGCCTGATCATTGAGCAGAGTGGCTCCATTTGGTGATATCAGCTGGCCGGCCGAGGACAATGGCCCACTTCTCCTCTGGGAGCTGCTTGGGAGTCCTAGCTGGGCCTTGAAGTCAGAGCCACCCTCCCTTCTGTTCCCATGGACACCTCCACTCGGTAGAGTCCAAGGACCCTGCCCCCAAATGCCTTCTGCTTCTAGGCTCTTGGCTGGTAAGCAGGCTCCCTACTCTTTCTGTCAGCTCACCAGATGTTAGGGAGGAACAGGGGTCTCTATCTCTACCATGAGCTCCCGAATCACCGCCCCCCCTTGTCTTCAAATGCAGGGCCATATTTCAGATCTCTGTAGTTGTCCCTCTTAAACCCAGTGTCTGCCTGTCCTCTCCCTCCTTTAGCCTGCTATCTCATCCAATGCTTCCTCCCCGGCCCCCAGAAAATCCAATCCTGTCACGGGTATGATGTTTCCCCATTGCTCACTAGCGAAGACTATGGTGCGATGACACCCTTCACAGGCTGGTCTGTGTCTCCTCTGGAGTTCCAGCAGGACTGACCCTACAGATCTCCCAACAGAGTGGAACCCTTCCTTCCTCAGACTTTGGGTGTGCACTGTTGCCTCTGGGAGGTTGGGGCTGTGGGGGTGTTCCTCCCTAATTATTTGGGTGGCTGACTCCTGCCTCTCCATGGGAATTATCCCTGAACCCAAGTCTGGGTAAGATTCCAGGGGTTGGCACAGTATCCATTGTTGTGCCCTCTACACGGTTCCCTGGTTTCTTTTACTCGTCTCCCTCTCAGACTCCTAGGATGTGCACACACCTTGCTGAGTGCATGGGGAAGGTTCCTGAAATCCAATTCCGCTGGGTAGGACATTTCCCCTTTCTCTTTCCTCTCCATCCTTTCTAGTGACTCTTTCACCCCATTCTTCTTTTTAACCCCCTTAGGACTGTTCGGCTCTTATACTTTTCCCTCATGACAAGATTTCCTCCAAGTCTTTAACCAACTTTCCCTCCATCCCCTTGTTCTTTTTGGTAAGAGCTTCATTGAGATATCATTCAGATACATTGCCTTCACCCATTGAAAGTGTATCATTTGTTGGGATTTTGGGTATCGCAGAGTTGAGCAACTGTCACCACCATCAATTTTAGAACCTTCCCATGATTCCCCAAAAGAAGCATTAGACCCTTGGGCCATGGCACCCACAGCCCTAAAATAAGCAGACAGCAAACAAATAAACAAGCAACATCAAGCTAGTTGCCACTGAGTTGGTGAGATCCCACCTCTCCTATGTGTCAGAACAGAGCAGCGCTCCACTGGCTTTCTGATAGCCCAGCTTTATCTGAAGCACAAGGCAGGACTTCCTCCCAGGGAGCCTCTGAGTGGCTCAAACAGCTCCTCTTTCTGCTAGTAATGAAGGGCTTAACTATGGGTGCTGCCCAGGGACTCTGGTCTCTTTGGAGTTTCCTACCCCAGTCATTCTTCATGATCACCCCTGCACAGGACTCCTGGACTCCTGGTGGGGTTCCTTTGAGCATGTAGAGGTTTTGGGGTTTTTTTGTTTTTCTTTTCTTTTCTATTTTGCCTTCTCTTGCTCTCTTTAACAAAGACCGTGAAATTCAATGTAATGGCTCTTAATTTTTCTGGGGCTGAAGCAAGGGGGAGTGGTATCTCTTCTTTGTTATGAGGATTCATTACTTTGTTTGTAAAGTGCTATAAGGTTTGAAGACTGGAAAATCAAACTATTGTTGGTTTTGTTTAGTTTTTTCCCAAATTAATGTCATTTTCTCAGGTTCCTTTCCTTTTCTTTTTGCCCACCTTAATTTGGTCTACCTCATTAGCACAAACTCAAATTTCAGAGGAAGATGTTACCAGCCGGCTTTGATCACACTGTCAGCCCAGACCCAGGAGCGAGAGAAGCCAGGCAGGCTGAGGCTGGCTGTGAGGACGCAGCATCCGGCCCGGGCCAGACACTCACAGGTGGTAGCTGGCGTCACGTTGATCCATCAGGAATGTGACTCGTACCTGTGGGCCAGTGTGTTTCCTATAATCATGTACCTGTTTTGGGTGGCTTGGTCCTTGTGATGCACAGACATTTCCTTGGTTCAGCTAAAGGGCAAACATCAATAATTTGCCTAAGAGGAAATGCAGCTACTACTCATAGAAGCCGTGATCATCTGCTTTCCTGTGTATCAATTACAGACTTACATGGAGAACCCGTGGCGTTTCCGGTCTCTTGAATTCTAACAGACCCGTACAACGAAGCCACGTAGCTGCCAAGGGTACAGAGACCAGTGGCTCCAGACGGGTTGGTGGCATTCTAAATGGCTGAAATCCCTGTAAAAGACAATTTGTCAATACCTATCAGGATTAATAACACATTCAACTTGTTGACCTAGTAATTCTGCTTCTGGGGATCTGTTTTAAGGAATGTTTCCAAAGCATGAAAAAAAAGTGATATTCTTGAAAATGTTCATTACAGCAACATTTAAAATGTCAAAATTGATAAAGGAGGGATTGTGCTAAATGGCTGGCATTGGGGGGTTTTCGATCTTGTGATGGACAGGTGTGCAGTTGGGTGAGATGATGGTTTTCAGGGCCGTGCAGGGAACAAAAGAAGAAAACCCAGCCATTGTGAACCAGGAATGTGACCATGTGAAACACACACAGTGAAACGGGCAGACAGAGAAATCCTCAAATGGCTAAGGGGCAGGCCTTAACTCATCACACCATAGTGGCATTTTCAGTTTCTCTTTCATCTGTAGATTTACCACCGTAATACTACTAAAAAAAAAAGAATTAGAAAACTCGGCCCCCTCATCCATCTCCACAGCTACACACTTGTCTGACTCATGGCTTCATGCTACCAACCCGCACCGTGGTCACATGTCTTGGCCTCCCATGGAAAATGACAATTTCCCCATCCCCTGAAACAAATCTTGACTAACTTTGATAGTTCAGCAATTAGAACTTTGGCATACAATCTTTCTTCTTCAACTCCTATAATTAGTGGTCTCCAATTATATGAATCAATTTCAATTTCTATAAATCAGATGATTTAGGGAAAAGTCCGTTCAATTTCCTTTTCAACTGTATGGCTTCAGCAGCAATAAAACTCTCGGCTTAAAAATATCAGGAGGCAGCATGCTCCAGAAATATTATCCCGCTCATCCCAGGCTGCAGCCGGGAACCCCAGCACCACATGGCACTCGCGGGGAGACTTTGTGGGTGCTTCGCTTACCTGCACGTCCAGGATACTGTTCAGTGCTGCTTCTTGAGATCTGCCACGTTCTTACCCCTTCCTTTGCAGTCTGAGAGGGCAGCACCAGGCCTACCTGCTCCTACCCAGCTAGGGCACCTATTTGCCTACCGAATGCACTTTGTCATTTTTTAAAAATTGTTTTATTAGGGGCTCATACAACTCTTATCACAATCCATACATACATCAATTGTGTCAAGCACATTTGTACATTCATTGACCTCATCATTCTCAAAACATTTGCTCCCCTCCCAAGCCTCTGGCATCAGCTCCTCATTTTTCCCCTCCCTCCCCACTCCCCCCTCCTTCATGAACCCTTGATAATTTATAAATTATTATTTTGTCATATCTTTCACTGTCCAACGTATCCCTTCACCCACTTTTCTATTGTCTGCCCCCCAGGGAGGAGGTTATATGTAGATCCTTGTGATTGATTTCCCCTTTCCAACCCCCACCCTCCCTCCACCCTCCTGGTATCGCCACTCACACGACTGGTGTTGAAGGGATCATCTGCCCTGGATTCCCTGTGTTTCCAGTTCCTATCTGTACCAGCATACATCCTCTGGTCTAGCCAGATTTGTAAGGTAGAATTGGGACATGACAGTGGGGTGGGTGGGTGGGGAGGAAGTATTTAGGAACTAGAGGAAAGTTGTATGCTTCATCGTTGTTACATCGCACACTGACTGGCTCATCTCCTCCCAGAGACCCCTCTGCAAGGGGATCTACAGTGGCCTACAAATGGGCTTTGGGTCCACACTCCCCCCACCTCCTCATTCACAATGATATGATTTTTTTGGTTCTGATGATGCCTTATACCTGATCCCTTCGACACCTCGTGATCGCACAGGCTGGTGTGCTTCTTCCATGTGGGCTTTGTTGCTTCTGAGCTAGCTGGCCACTTGTTTACCTTCAAGCTTTTAAGACTCCAGACGCTATACTTTTTGATAGATGGGCACCATCAGCTATCTTCGCCACATTTGCTTATGCACCCATTTGTCTTCAGTGATTGTGTCGGGAAGGTGAGCATCAGAGAATGCCAATTTAATAGAAGAAAGTATTCTTGCATTGAGCGAGTACTTGAGTGGAGGCCCAATGTCCTTCTGCTACCTTAATACTAAAACAATAAATATATGCACATAGATCTATTTCCCCAACCTCATATATAAATCTATTTACATATGTAAATGCCTTTATTTAGAAATCTAAGTCTATGATGATGCCAGTGACCTTTGCTGGGTCTGGCCCCGAAGCATTGGCCGGCACTGCTCTGGGACCCCTGTAGCCTGGCTTCAGAAGATGCTCTGCCTCCACCTGCTCCGTTCAGTTTTTCTTGCGCGCACCACAGAATTTTCACCCTTGGTCCTTTAATCCATGGGGCAGGGTCTCTTTCCTTCCACAGGGAGCAAGCTTTAGAACTAATTTCAAACATTCAGGACAGGAAAACCATTTGGCTATCTTTCTTAAAAGTTGAGAGGCTCAGTAGTAGACTCTTGCTGGTGTTGGCCTGCACACCCTTCTGTGCGTCATGGGCTCTGACCCGGGACTGGAAGGGAAGGATGTGGGGACAGAGGGCGGGCAATGGGGGTGTGCCCTTGCGGTCAGTGCAGAGAGCCTGCTGGTCTGGAAGGTGCACCCGCCCAGGCCCGGCTCATGCATGCTGCTAATGTGGTTTGTAGCAACATGTCTCCTTCGCGTCAGAGATTGCCTTCTTGCCTTTATGGTACTCTTAAATTCAGCTTATGTTGAATTATTATTGTTCCTCATTTTACGCATTACATCTAGTTCCTGCAGCATTAGTGTCTCATTAAGCACAACGGCTGCTAACTGGGGTTTCTTGACAAATACATCATGGAAAATCAGGATGGCGTACGCTGCTCCACCCAGCGTTTTACAAAGACCCTGCCATGGAGACCTGCTGGGACAGGAACCTTTGGAGCCAGAGCTGAAGATCCCTTTATACATTGGGTCCTGTCAAGAAGTATGTCTGCAGATGGTCTCTCCAACCCCAGTGTGGCAGAGACCCCCCTCCAGGTGCTGAGGCACAGAAACATAGAATTAGTGATAGTCACAGAATATTTTTAGCCATTTGATAATCACGTTTGAAGAATAATAACGTCAAAATATACCTACAATATTAGGTTACGAAAATGATGGAATATTAAACTATAAGCAATTTCTATTTTATTTATATATGAATATATGGAGGTGTATATATTTTATGTATAAACATATGAAATATATAAAATAATATATAATATAAATTAATAAGCATTCATACATGAATACATAAATATAAATTACATTACATATTACTATATATACATAAATGTATTTAGAAATGTATAATTGTATTATTTATAAATAAATATATTTATATGTATTTAATATATAATATGAATTTAATATATAAAATTCAATTAATAATGTAGATCTATTTATGATTATAAATATTTTATGTAAATGTGTATAATTTAGTATTTAAAATATATTTCATATAAATATGAGTATATAAATAAGCATTTATAAATAGATATGTATAATATAATATTTGTAAATATATAAATAAAATAGAGGTTGAGTCAAAAAAGGTTGCTGTTAGGGTCGCTTCCTGCATGCACATGCTTAATCCACACAAATCCTGGTTCTGTGTGTCTCTGCGATCAGTGGCATCTCATGAGGTGTCTTAAAAAAAAAGCTAACGTTTTACTAAAAACAGGGCTCTCAGGGCACCTGCTGGGTCTGCAACATTCAAGAAAGGTCACCTCAGAGGTGATTATTTCTTGGATTCCAAGGAACTATTCTTCCACCCCTCCCAAATTTTTAATTGTAAATTAGAGCGGGCTTTACATACCAGATCACTGGTTTTCAATGCAACAAATTCAACAACGGTGTGCCTTTTCCTCCTCCCCCGGCCCGCTCCCTCTCGTCCTCTGTTTCTCTCCCCTTCACCCAAGTGGACCTGGTCCAGCTTTGGCTCCTGCCGCCTCCATCCCCCCCAACCCCTGGTAACCATCAAAGTCTGTTTCTTTGTGCACAACATTTTTCTTGATTTTTTTTCTTTTAATAACAGCCGTCTCATACAATATTTGTCCTGTGCGGGACTCACTTCACTCAGCATGATGAACTTCCACATCCATGTCATGAGGTGTCTCATAGTTTCACCATTATTCAGTTGCTTTTTGAAAATTTATTTTACTGTGAATTAGGTGGGGTTTTCCTTTCAGGTCATCAATTTTGTATTCAACAATGAAAACTGCCTATAGAACTCCCAGGAGCTTGCCCTGACCCCACCCCCACTTCATTTCTCTCCTCTCACTTAGAGAACACTAGCTTTCATTTAGCCCAAGTTCACACCCACCTACCACCATCTCAAGACTCCAGACTACTGCTTCAGCTTCCTTCGCTTACCACCTGGTTTTCAGAGTATACGGACGACAGTGGAAGCCCAAGACTTCAAAGTCTGTTTTCTTTGTTACGAAGACCATTGTCTTCATTTTTCTCTCTTACAGCAGTCCCACACAATATGTGCCCTTTTGTGTTATACTAATTTCCCTCAGCACATCGTGTTCTCCAGGTCCGCCCATGCAGTGAAGTGCTTACTGGTTTTCTCACGAGTTTTTAGGGATGCATAGTATTCGATTGTGTGCACATAGCAGAGTCTCTCTATCTCATCTTTTACTGATGGGCATTCAGGTGGTTTCTGTCTTCTTGCTATTGTGAACAGTGCTGCAATGAACATGGGTGTGTGCATGTCTGTTTATGTTACGGCTCTTCTTTTCTTTTTCTTTTTTTTTTTTTAAATCATTTTATTAGGGGCTCATGCAACTCTTATCACAATCCATACACACATCAATTGTGTAAAGCACATTTGTACATTCATT
>NW_022106189.1:4284627-4312332 GCF_000313985.2 Echinops telfairi | reverse complement strand
TCCTGAATGGTTGCCTGGTTTTCATTCATTAAGCTGGGGAAGTTTTCCTTCAAGAGTTATCTTACTATTGTTGCAGATGATGGCTCTTACTTCTTTAGGGTATATGCCCACCAAAGGGATTTCTGGGTCATAGGGAATTTTGAGTCCCAGTTGTTTGGGGCAGCACCATATTCTGTCCACAATGGTTGCACATTTTCACAGTCCCCCCAGCAGGGACCAAGGATTCTGATCTCACTGCACTCACTCTTCAAGTTATGACTTTTTGAGCTTTGCTATCAATGCCAGTGTCAGTTGGTAATTCATCGTTGCTTTGGCGTGTATCTCTCAGACGCCTAGTGATCATGAGCATTTCTTCATGTTTGTTGGACACCTGAGTGTTTTCTTTGGTGAACTGTCAGTTCATGTCCTTTGTCCATTTAAGAAAAATGGATTATCTGTCTTTTTTTGTTGAGATGTTGTAGTTTTCAATAGATTTTTAGAGATTAGTCCCTTGTCCTATGTGTCATTGCCACCACCACCCCACAGTCTGTGGGTTCTCTTTTATTCTTTTGATGAAGTTCTTTGATGTACTTCAGTGTCTTACTTTCAGTGAGCCCCAGTCCTCTATTTTGTCTTCTGCTGTGTGGTTTTTTCCTTGACCCTGGTATCGTGTTTATGTCCTGCGCCGAGCCCTTCTGCTCGTCTCTGTTCTCTCCCTGATGACTTTTATTGCTCTAGAATGTACATTAGGGCTTTAGTCCATCTTGCATTTGTTTTTATATATGGTGTGAGGAATGGGACCTGCTTCATTCATCTGCAGATGGAGATCAAATTTTTCTACCCTCATTTGTTAAAGAGGCTCTTTCCCATTTAATATTTTTCTGCCCCTTGTCAAAGATTAGTTCTCTGTAGGTGGATGGACTTATTTCTGGGTTCTCTGTTCTATTCCATTATCTACATATTTATCCTGGTAGCAATACCAAGCCATATCGACTGCTGTGGCTGTGCCTTTGGGTTTGAGGTAAGGAAGTGAGCGGCTTCCTACTTTGTTCTTCTTAAGCAATTATTTTTCTTTCCAACTCTCTTCCCTCTCCATACCAAGTTGTTCATTAGTTTTGCCATTTCTTTCTAGAATGAAGCTAAGCTCTGGGTGAGGATTGCATTGTACTTATGGATTGCTTTGAATAGTATTGACATTTTCACAGTACTAAGTCCCAAAGGGGTACCCTTGATAGATTGTTCTAGAAGGACACAGTACAATTCCACGGCCTTATTATGATGACAGTCGAAGAGCATTGGAATCTGTATTGGTGAGGGGAAAGTCAGGAAAGTTGCAGCGAATCTCCTTCCATCCAGACAGTGGTCCTGCTCATTCTCCTTGGCATCAAGGGCTGTCCCATGAGGGTGCCATTGGGAAACCTTTCCTCTTCTCCCTACTGCCCTGATCCTGCCCCATTTAGATTTCTTTTTGTTCCCCAAGCTCAAAGATCACTTCAAGGGATGCCCTTTCTGTCACCCACTGTGACGTGGCACCGATGGAAGAGCACCGCGTTCTTCAGGGGAGGACTGGAGAACGGGAGCTATCCCCAGTAGAAACGTGTCACCTGAGCCAACGATCTGCTGAGAGACAGGAGCGTCGCAGCTGATGGTTTTGTTTCATAACAGTTTCTATGAGCCTGTAGCAGTACTTTTTGACTTGTAGTATTTTCTGAGCACATTGAAATAAATATGCTTAGAAAGAAGTGCATACAAGTACCCTCCATGTTCATAATCAGGTGGCAACTTTGGACATCATTTTGGTTTAAGGTACACCTTTGTGTGTTTTCCAAAATTCCTAAAACAAGCATCAAATGTGAAAAGTTATTTCAAAACCAAAGACTGACCTTTATACTCCAGTAAATAATTACAGTCACTATCAGTCAGCATGGACTCCATAGCAGCAAGAATTCTAACCAACAAAAACCTTTACACCCAGAAGAATGGATGCATTTAAATTATGGTGTCAGCGATGAATATTGAAAATATCATGGACTGTCCAAAGAACAAATGAACCTGTCTCGGAATAAGTAGAGCCAAATACTCCTTAGAAGAAAAGATGGTGAGAATTCATCTCACATACTTTGGACATGTTATTAAGAGAGATCAGTCCCTGGAGAAGGACTTCATGCTTAGTAAAGTGGAGGGGCAGTGACAGCAAGGACAGTCAAGAAGATGGGTTGACACGGTGGCTGCAGCAGTCGTCTGCAACATAGCAGTGATTATGAGGATGGCGCAGACCAGGCGATGTTCCATTCAGTTCTACGTATGGTCGCGAGGAGTTGGTCCCCGACGACAGTCAGTAGAGCCAATTCAGAATGAGTGATATGGTATTGAGGGTTTAGTGCCCTGCTCCTGCCCTCTGACCGGGTGGATGCTTCCAGGGTGGGAACGGTGAAGTCTCCATTATTCTGCTACGGAGACCTCATATGTACCTGTGGCAAGGCTAATCGAGTTAGGAGGTTCCTAAGCATTTGATTCAGTTTAAGTATGTGTGAATTGGCTGAGGAAAATGCTGATTATTGGAGGAGAAATGCCATTGCTATTGTTGGGTTTTGTTTTTTGAACCAAATTGACTGCTTCGTTTGATGCTGAGTAAGCCCAGTCTTTGGAGTCACCCTTGTGTACCAAGGCGGAGAAGAGTGGTGAGGAATGCGGCGTTCCTCAATCGGGAGGAGGGACTCATACATATTCAAAATTAGCCCGCTGGCATTTGTAGACCCTTTCATCTCGGAGGCCTGCTGGTGGCTGAGTGGGTGACAAGTTGGGCTCTTACCCTTGGGGTCAGCAGTTTGAACCCTGCAGCCGCTCTGCAGAAGAAAGATGAGGCTGTCAGCTCCCATAAAGGTTTACAGCTTAGGAAACCCAAAGGGACGGAGTTCTACCACCTTCTGTAGGGTCACTGTCTGCTCTGTGGCTGCGGGTGGGGCACTGGGCATTGTCAGTCATTGTTTAGTCACCAGCCTGTCCGCTCTGACTCACACAGGACACCAATAAAAGTTGCCTCGCCCCCACCATCCTCCTGATGGCATTGTTCCTAGAGCCATTTCAAAGATGAGAATATGGTGGCCTGAGGAGAAAACACAGGCATTCATTGGTGAACCCCCCGTGGAAACAGAAGCGGGGTCACTTTAGCGGGACAGCTTTCTCCATCCACCACCAGCCATGCTGGTGATGCTGGACACTGGAGAAAGAAACTGCTCTGCTGGCCAACAGCGGCCTTTCCTCCTTCGCCCCCGCCCGCTCTGTGAGCCACACTAAGGGCGCATTGTTGTCCAAAGGGCACTCTCTCCTAAGCATGTCCTTAGGCTCTGCCTTGCTGCTGTCCTTTGCGGTGGCACAATACCGGGGAATGTCAAGTATTCCAAGTGCCCACTAGGGAGTTCTTATTTTGGTGTCTGAAAAGAAGGGCTTTTAAATTTTAAAGGGAAAAATTTGGATTTGGAAGGGAAAATGCGAACATTGGTAAGAATGAAGACTTTGTTTGCCAGGGTCCCCAAGTCAGTGACTAATGGGCCAGCCGCTTCTTGGTCACTGCCGCCCTTGGGGGTGTTCGGAAGGAACAGACATGGGCAGGAGTGGGAGACCTGGGGTCTCTGTAGGTGGAGGGAGCAGGAAATATGAAGACCAACCTCATAGGGGAGTTTTAAATGATTTAACTAGGGCTCCAGTGTGTCCCAAGCATCTCCGAGGCCTGGCCCAGGTAGAGGTGTTGTGCTTTTCTCTTCCAATCTCAGGGAACAAGGTGCTTGGGGTAGTTACAGTGTTCCTCGTCACTTGTCCCTGTGAGTCAGCATGGTGATCCCTGATGACCCAGTGCTCAATCAAAATCATCTCCACGGCTGGCTGGGAAGCAGCCCGTTGTGATCATCAGCTGAGTTATAGAAGGAGGTAGATTGCCAGGCCTTTCTTCCACATCTACGGCAGCATGAGAGCTTGGCTGACTCCTGCTCAGCATCATAGCAGTGTGGGCACCTCCACGGACAGACGGGTGGTGGCTGCACAGGAGGTGTCATCACTGGGACTTGACCCAGGTCCCTCTGGGGAAGGTGAGAATCCCTCCACTGAGCCACTCCTGCCTGCTCGAAGCCCCTTTTTAGGGACCCTGAAGAGAAGTCCTCGTCAGGAGTAAGAGCATACCACCTCTCCGGGGTGTGCTGCCTGCACAGACGGCCCCTCATCTCCACCGGAGTCCATTTCTTTCTGGGTCACAATGGTTCTTCCAAGTTTGCCTTCCTGGCTACACGCGCTTCTGCTGAGAACGTTTGTTCGGGGTGGGAGTGAGGGTGGGGGGGCTCCAGAGCCCTGCTCCGGCACGCACATTATCAGGTCGATACACGTACCTGGTGATACAATGCCAATCTATAGCTAAAAATAGCTTCCCTTTGTTGTGATCTCCTGGAACAAAGGGAAGGGACTTAGAGATCAGACCTACTTCATCTGTGTCTCCTGCCTGCCCCTTTCCCAGTGTTCCCCAGGCAAACAGTTTGTCTTCCCTTCCAAATGGATTTTTCCATCTGAAAATCTAGGAGGAAGGAAGCAGGATGATATTGAGGAGAGAGACCGAGGAAACAGTAGTTTGCAATAGTCTTTGGGAATCACAGCTTCCCCTTTGTGTGCTCTCACCCATCCCGCCCTCAACCTGGTCGCACCGAAGAGGGTTATCTGGGGTCTTCCCCCTCCAGGTCTGTTGGGGAGAGCCAACAGGTTTTGGTCTTCCTTTGAAAGTACTGTTTGAAGGTGTGATTCTTTTCGGAAGCCCATTAGCCGTAGTTCAACTTTGTACTCCTTGATCAGCATGTGTTCGCGCCCTGACTTTGCTTCAGTTTATGGCCCTGGATTAAGTACCAGAACGCATCGTTTTATTTCCCTTTGTCTGACTGTACCTTCCTTTGCCTTGTTTGCCAAGCCGATAGATGTACACAGGGGGTGGGCAGAGAACATTGGTTGCATTTTGGGTTGAGGGGGGGCGGTGTAGGAAGGTTGGATCATGGAGGGACACGGAATATTAATTAGACAGAAAGCGCTCTCTGTGCCTTATCTGCATAAAGAAAGATAAAGCCCATGTAAATAATATGTGTGTTTCCCATAATGAATGTCCCCTTTCTCTCCATTTCTGCATCGTATTAGAAATTGCGTTTTTATTATATGAGACATTGGACGCATGCCAACAAGTTTTTCTTTTAACTTGATATTTTGGGCTCTGATCTTTGTTAGAACCACAATGGCATGTATCTCGACAGTCAGAGGTCGTTTCTATAGCTCCTCTCCCTTCCCATCATTTCTGGGGAATGTTTGTTTTCAAAACAAAGCATTGGGGTAAGGCTTAGGTATCATATATCAGAACATATTTCAAGCTGAAATTAAGCACACTCAAGCCTTCCTTTTAAAGGTCAAATATTATTTATTATTATTATAAAAATGATCTGTGATTTATGAATTTAACTTCTCATAAACCTTCTTTGTAACCGAATATGCAGTCACAGGCTTAACATGACATTGTTTTCTTTTGACAACGTATCCCCGAGACCACTGCAGCTGTTCCTTTACTCACAATAGCAGATTAATTAACACAATCATATGCTCTTGGCGCTCACTCAATGAGGGGGTCTGCAGTGGGCTAGATAGGTAAACCCTCTGAATGCCGCACAGATAAAACCTATACCACGGCACTTTCCTCACTAGCCAGCTTTGCGTCTGACTAGCCAGCCCTGGCAGGGACGGTTCACGGACCACAGACCCTCGGAGCCTGCGGTGCCCAGGCAGCCACACCTACGCTGGCGCCATCATGCCCAACGGTCGCAAGACGCAAGCGTAAACGCAGAGACCTCTCCGAAATCAGCAGCTTTGGTGAAAATAGCAGTCAGCCTGCCGCCAGCATTTTGAGTCTGCATGATTTTTTTTTTCTTTTTAAGTTCAATCACTGCTTTCCTTAAATATCTGCTTTGCTGTTGCTCCCCCCCCTCCCCCCACCTCTTTTCTTTCGCCCATCCCTCCAGGCACATAGTTCTGGGCAGCCACCACGGCTGGGTTTTAACTCCTGGAAGATTTTGTTCTCTCTCCGTTCTGTGTCCGCATTAATGAAAACGTGTACAACTAAATCTCCCTCCCCTGCCCAGTCACCAGCAGTGACTAAGTATTTATTGGCAACTTTCACTGACATTTTACTGAACGTCAAACCTTTGTTCCAGAAAATGTAAGGCTTTGCTGTAGGAACAGGCTTGCCCATGTTGAGAATGAGGTAAGCAGGCAGTGGGCATAATAGAATTTCCTCTAGGTCCACCCCCCCTCTAAGGTCCATTACATATGCAACATTAATTTACTTTCTGTTGTTTTACTTAGCAAAGAAATTGAAAATATGACAAGCTTTGCTGGATTGAAAGGCACATTTTATAGACACACAGACCCAGAGGAAGAAGAACTACAAATCCATAATCTTGACCCTTTGAGGTGGTAGAAATGCAAACACTTTGCTGTGGCTTGCTGTACCATGGTGGGACAGGGCGTCTATGGGACCGTGCTGCCCTTAGAAAGAGGTCAGCGCTTGGCCATAGCTGGTGGCAGAAAACCTGGATCCTTGGATGAGAACTCCCTGCTCCCGGTACTGGGATCTCAGGGTGACTCAGTGGGTGGGCCCTACCAGCCAAGTCTTTGGGCCCTTGCGTTCTGACCCCAGCTGTGCCACCCAGTTGCTATGGGACCGTCCTCAGTCTCACACCTTCAGTTTTTCCATCTGCTCAATGAGAATGTAAGCAACCTCGGTTGGTGTGCTGCTACCTGACAGGTGGGCGGTTCAATCCTTAGGAGAAAGATGCGGTTGTCTATGTCCATGTAAAGATGGATGGTCTTGGGAACACTAAAGCGCAGTCTCTCAGCCATAGGCCCACAATGGCCGCTGGAATGAGAGTGCAGTACACTGTTCTCTAAAGTCCTTCCCAGCTGTGAGCCTTGGGGGCCTAACCTGTATGTATGTGTGTGTGTGTACTTTATCATGTCGAAATCTCTGAAGTTGTACTTATTGCTTGTTCCCAGTTACCACATCCTGGTTAACCAGCCCCTACGAAGTCTAGCAATTTGAGTGTGGACTAAGTGCCTCCACTACAGGGTGAGCTCAGCTTTCCTCTGGCGCCCTGGTCTGCGGGGTGTCTGGAAACCCTTCCTTGATCCATGGGGAGAGCAGTTGGGTGGCAGAGAGAAAGTGTTGCAAGTTTGTGCCTTCTGCCTCATCCCATAAAGCCCCACATTTAGCTGCATTACTAAGATAAAACTTAAAAATAATTCTTCAAATCATCTAAAGCATATGAATACTTGGCTGTATGTGGAAACCTTTAGAAAAATCAGGATATTTCATTCAGAACTGGAAACAGTACCATCTGTGCAGACAGACAGACAGAGGGGAGATAAGGTGTGGAGATGACAGCCAACCCCTCGTGGAAGGAGCACTTGTGACTGGACCATTAAAAGTAGATGCCCCCCAACAATGTGGGGTGTCTCAGCAAGAGCGCCCCAGTGCAGTGGGGGCACCCTGAGGACCTGGATGCCACGTAAAGTGGCAGGAGCCTGTCTCGCAGACAGGAGCCTGTCTCGCAGATGGAGAGCCCTCCTGATCCTTCTTCAGAGGGGGTTGTGGATGCCTTGGGGTGAACGCTGGGGTGGGCTTGTCGTTGGGAAGATGTGAAAATCGACTCCACCTGACATCAGATAGCACGCCAGCACTGGTAATACTCCTGGCCCATTCACATTGTGGGGATCGGCCAGCTGCTGTCCCTTCATCCTTCCATCCTTTGGTCCTTCCATCTAACTCATAGCCCAAGGGTGGGAGAGAAGAGCAGAACCCAGCTTTGACTGCTGGTGGCTTTTGGAGAACCACTTTTCAGAATACCCAGAAATCCTTTAGATACTGTGCCACCCAGCACACCAGCATGCCACTGGGGGTGGTTGCTTTGATTCGACGTTAGGCCGCCAGTGGTTCAGTAGGTGACTAGGATCTAGGCCAAGTGGTAGATGAGTCTGGAACTAGTGTAGTTGTTTTTATAGCTTTGGGATAGCTAGTAAGATAAGTTCTTTTTACCGTACTATCTGCTTGACGTCACTGGGCTTTACTATTTGGCATGGGTCCCCACAGAAGGCTGTAGTGAGGTGTTGGCCTGTTGAGATGGCACAAAGGAAACATTTCTGGCCACTCAAGCAATCTCCAGGAGAAGGAAATTTTGTCTGCTTGCTATGTCTGTGAAGCCTGGTTGGCAGGTCCGTCCATCAATGGTTGAACAATTCTATTTGTGGGATCCCAATGCTAGTCTCAGAAAGGAGACTGGAGAAAGAGCCTAAGCTAGTCTTGCTAGTTTTAGAAGACTTTGACTAACTAGTCTTGGTCTTGGAAGGATACTCAGCTCAATGAACAAACAGGTAGGCACACTGATGTGTCAAGTGGAGAGAAAGGTAGGAAGTTGTCTATAAAATTGTGAAATCATGGATGTAGAGATGATATGTTCTTATAATCTCTTGTAGACTTAGATCAGCAGTTCTCAACCTGTGGGTTGTGACCCCTTTGGGGGTCGAATGACCCTTTCACAGGGCTCACCTAAGACCATTAGACCATTAGAAATTACCTATTTCAGATGGTCTTAGGAACCGAGACGCCGCTCCTCTGTCTCCAGGTAGGTCCACCCACATGTAGATAGGCCCACACACGAGTTCTCTGCATGAAGACTGTTACCCATGCTATACCATGCTTCAAGACAAAATGTCATTTATTTGTAATTAGAAATAAATATTTCACAACATATAATGACATATTGTTTTTGTGATCCATCACTATGCTTTAATTATGTTCAATTTGTAACAATGAAAATATATCCTGCATATCAGATATTTACATGACGATTCCTAACAGTCACAAAATTACAGTTCTGAAGTAGCAATGAAGATAATTTTATGGTTGGGGGTCACCACAACATGAGGAACTGTATGAAAGGGCCATGGCATTAGAAAGGCTGAGAACCACTGACTTAGATGATCAACAGGGAAACTGAGGTGGGGTAGGGTGGGGGCTTGCTCAAGTTAGCAGCAGCAAAGTCAGCAGCACTTTGGGCTAAGTTCCTGATTGAGTGCCGGCTTTAAGCTCTCCCTGTGGGGTGTATCCTTTTGGATCCTCATGCCTGGTAGACTGGGCATCACTGTTGAGGGGGAGGGCTGAGTCACAGCAGGACAGAAAAGTGTGAGCTCATGGAAGGGCGTCACGACCAGGGCCAATGCTGAGGTGCAGGAAGGAAACTATCCTTTTTAGATGATGTTTTCAGCCATGAAAAGGGCTTTACCTTTGCTACTGTCCTTACTGCCTGCCAGTAAGCTGATGCCAACTCATGGCAATCCAATGCATGATGGGATAGGACCATCGCTATCCAAAGGGTGTTCACAGACTGATGTTTGCCGAATGATCACCAGGCCTTTCTTTCTTGTCTGTCTTCATTTTGCAGCTCTGCAGACACCTGTTAAACATCACAGCCATGTGTGAGCCCCACTGATGGATGGGCAGTGGTTGTGTGTGAGGTACATTGACCGGGGATCCAATTTAAGATTCCTACATTGAAGGCGAGAAATTTACAACCAAACTCCCTCCACCTTTATCAGGGCAGTCAGAGCATCAGGATTCCGCCTCCAGAATACTCGTTCTGTCCCTGTTTCTTCAGTGGCTCTTGGTGCCGCTCTGTAAGTATTTGTGGAAGGAACTCACTGACCAGTGTCCACTCCCCAAGGCTGCTGGGGAGCTTAGTGTGAGGAGACCCTGGTTCTTGGTTGTCTTGCCGGCTGTTTCTCCGGCTGTGCTCTGGAGACCTCTCCCACGGCAGGCCCCGGAATGACCTGGAAATACCGCCATCTTTTTACAGCCTCCATTCCCTCCTTCTGGAGTGCTCCCAGACCCCTTGTCAAAATGCTACTCATCCTTAAGGTTCAACTCCACCGCTACTGTCTCTCCCGGCCAGCCCACAGTGTCTCTCCCTCCGAGGAATTCCCTGTTAGCCCTCTCCGGAGGGCTCTTCTCAGCACTTGCTGTGTGGGAGGGGTGGGCTTATTGGCTTGTCAGGTGCCATCTTCTTTAGAGAGCAGTGAGCTGGGACAGCATTGATACCGGCACAGGCTGCTGCCCTACTTGGGTGTGCAGGGAGGGTTTGTAAGGGGACGTCTGTTCACAGCCCCCTCATCGGTCATATTGCTGGGGAACTAGAGGTGGAGGAAGTACATGGAGGCTGTATGTGGAGATGATGCGGGGAGGCCAACAGGAGAAGAGGGTTCGGTGATGCGAGGCTGGGTCTTTGGGAGATACTTGGTGCCCAAGGGCCCTGTTGGTCATGGGGACAGTGACTGTCCTTGGCTAGACACAGAGGTGCCTTCCTGACCATGAGGTGGAGCATCATGGGTAGGAGGCTTGCCGCTCCCCTAAGTGGCATATGTTGGTGCCTTGCCTGCCCCTTTGTTTAGGGAGGGTAAGCATGTCCTGCTGAGGGTGCACCGCCTCCCAGTAAGGGTGGGGAGACTGGGGGGTGGGTTGGGGAGGCTAAGCACAGAGCTGCCATGCTTCCCCAGAGGCCGAGGGCCATTGGGTGGGTGATGAGCATCTCCATTTCTGCCTTCCTCTCCTGGAATGCCCAGGAGGGGCACGGCACATACGTGCAGGTGCAGACACAGGCATGCCTAGCGCTGCCGGGCCGGAGCAGTGTGGGGGTGCCCCAGGCTGTGTGCTTAAGAGGCCTGTGAATGGGTTGAGTTATTGATGATACTCTCGAATGGCAAATTGGTCAGAGCTCCACCACGGTAATGATCACTTTGCGGTGACCTTTATCGGGCATTTACATTTTATCACAACATGCATGAGCCACCCAGAGGCGTCCTGTGGGCTGGGTCATTTCTTAGGCACAATAGCCCAGCGTGTGGGGTGCAGCCCTGGTGGCTGAGAAAGGGCTGCCTCTGCCACGCTCACCTCCATTGTCACACGACAATCTTTCTCACCGGAGGACACTTTTGACTGGAGCCCATGTGTTCTTCCTCTCCCAAAGTGAAGAGATTTAACGGTGAGCTTCCCTGCCTGGTCTTGTCTGAGGGAGGCCTGGGATGAAGCCTGAGCCCTTCAGGCAGGGCCAGGCCCACCATGGCATGCAGGGGCCGGGGCCCAGGGTCCTGCGCAGAGGGCAGGGGCAGCATGGGAATCCAAAGTACCGGGGCTGCTGGGCTCAAACACACTTCTTCCCAGCCAGGAGCCGCTCTAGGGGGTGCCACTGCTACCCTGTCAGTCCCATCTCGGGGCGCCCCTCGAGCTTTCCGTAGCTGAGTTTTCAGAGAGAGAGAGATCACCAAGACTTTCTTCTGAGGCAACTCCGGGTGAACTGGCACTTGCCACGTTTTAGGCAGCAGCTGAGGGTGCTGGCACCACCCAGAGACCCCATTTTCAGTCTTTTTGTATGAAACAGAATGTGGGTGAGAGAGAGAGAGAGAGAGAGAGAATGTATGTCTATGAGTATGCAACTGAGTGTGCATCTGTAGATGAGCGTGTGTGTGCTTGTGAGTGTGCGTGTTGTGTGTGATAGTGTATGTGTGTGTGTGTCACTGTGTGTGTGATTGATTGTACATGTCAATGAGGGATTGTGAGTGCCTGTGATAATGAGTGTGCACGTGTGTGTGATTGCCAGCGTATTTGTGTGCATTCCCTAATACGACATGCAGAGACATACTATGTAACACTTTAAGCAGGGACCAGGTTCACAGACACTCCTGCCCCCGACCCCATGTACTGACTCTTCACCTCAGTCCCCATCAGCCACAGGCCATCAGCCAGGGTGCCCCTCCGTGAGCTCGTTTGCTCAAGCTCAAAGGTAATGCAATCTCTCCAATGATTCAGGATGCAGTGAGATGCATTCAAGAGGCAAGAGGATCCCGGAGGTACTGTGGGTTAGGTGATGAACTGCTAACTGCCAGGTTGATGGTTCAAACTCACCAACGGCACTGAGGGAGCAAGATGAGGCTGCCTGCTCCAGTAAAAGTGAACCACCCTGAAACCCGAGCTAGCATTGCTATGGAGCTGCATCAGTTCAATGGCAGGGGGGCTTTGGCTTCAGTTTATAGGAAAACATGGACGCTGAAGAGGGGACTAAGATGGCAGGTGGAGTGTAAAGCGGAGCACCTGCCCTGCTGCTCTGCATCTGGCTCCCTGTCTTTGCCTTGGGCTTGCTGTCTAGGTGAGGTGGGTGCTCTCGCACAAGGGGCCGTGAGGCCCAGAGCATTTGGGCCGGCAACCCAAAGCACCCAAACTAGCAACTGGCCATGGAGCCCAGACCCCTTGCCTGTGGGTCGGCTGTGCCCTGAGCTCTGCTACGGACCACAGTCCGGAGAACGTGGATCCCAGCTGAGCTGCCGGGCGCCGCTCCAGCAGGCTCCCTCCTGGTGGCTGAGCTGTCTGTCACTGCTGCTTGCATTTGTGCCTTGAGGTTGCAGTGCCAAGAATAAAAATAAGCCTGGCTATTTTTCACTCATATTTGTTACATTATTTTTGAGTCCCATTGAAATAGAATTCGAATTTTCACTTAAAATAGGTAATCTTAATAAATTGCTGCATTATTGCGTGCTGCTTGGTGTATTTAAAGGCCACCTCTTTTCACAGAACTCATCCCCAATAATATCATCACAATCAATAGGCAAACATGTTTCTATATACAAGATCTCCCATAGAGGCTCCTTTTATGGGAGCCTGTTGTTCAGATATCTCTTTGTAGACACACACACACACACACAGACACACACACACAGACACACACACACACACACACACACACACACACACACACGAGTGGTCAAAAAGTATTGCTTCAAAGTCACCGAATCCTTCATTTAACCAAACTTTCCCAATGTGAAGCCACTGTTTCTCCACTGAGCCTCCATCTGGGGCTTCAGGCCTGCACACTCGTGCAATGGGGTGTCCATCTCGGACCCTTCTCCAAAGACGTCTGCGCTCTTCAATTTAGGGCACATCAAGACATCCTCCAGCAACCCTTTCCAATGTTTTCTGAGCAAAAATAAGTCTCGGGGGTGAAGATGTGGGGTGGGCAAGGTAAGATTTCCCAGTGAAATCCTTGGAGGGCCATCCTTAGTACCCTCAAAGAACGAGCAGGTGGTTGGGTTGATGGGAAAAGAAATCACTGCCATCTTCTTGGCCCTTGTATCACCAAGAGTTTTCAGTTTTCTTGCAAATTCTTCCTAATAAACCCCTCTGACCATCGTGATTATCTATGAAAATTACCCATTTGGTGCCTCTCGAACCATCATCCTAACTCTGTGCTAACTGCTGTGCCTTGCCGTCACCTGACCCCACTGTTTGGGCTGACCTTGTTTGGAAGGCACCCAGAGGAGGCTTTGCTTCACATCCTTTGGACACGTTGCCAGGAGAGACCAGAACCCGGAGAAGGCAATCACACTTGGCAAAGTCGATGGCCACAGGGGGAGAGGACGGTCCTGAGGGAGATGGATTGACACAGAGGCGGCAGCCATGGCTCAAGAATGGCACACGGGAGTGGCTGACGCAGGACCAGGAGTGCTTCCTGCTGGGTGCACAGGGTCATGATGGCACTCAACTACAACAACTGCAGATGAGGCTAAGACAAAGGCTTTACAGAGAGCCCTTGCCGTGAGCCAGCCGCCAATCACCAAAACATTTCAATGTGCCTTGTTTGAAAGACGCCCAGGCACGTACACACGGGAACCCCAGTAGCAATATTTGTTGATCTACTGTGGTCCCATGATGTGCATGATCAAGTGTTGTGTGATTGTCTGGTTTTGGCAAAGCAGCCATTTGAACTTGTCTAGACCCAGGTCCTCTGTTAGCTTTCCATGCCTTCAAGGCTGCCCGCAGAAAAGTCTTTGGAGACTCAAGTCCTCTTGGCCTTGGATGATTTCTATGTTGCAGTGGCTTGAAGAAATGCCTGCTCTAGTGGCTGGGATGTGTTTGAGGCTTGGGGCAGAATGAACTACCTGAAGGTCCCAGTGTGGGGCCCACCCCAACTCTTCCACGCCCTGGTCCATCAGGATCCTAGCAAAGGTGCTTTTCTCCCTGGAAGTACTTTCCAAACCCATCTTCTGGGCCATTTATTTATACCATAGAGGCAGTTTTTCTAGGTAGCATCTTAGATTATTTTAGATCATTCCTCTGGGAGCAGATGTTTTCTTGGGGGGTCATTTAAATCCCAGCTGACTCCACAGCTTCAGGAAAGGTTGCTTCTTTGATAAGCATGGTCATGGCTTTCACGTCCTATATCTACTGCTGGTTCTGGAATCTCAACGGTGTTCAGTGAGTGGGCCTCACAGACAAAGGCCTTGGGTTCTGATCCCAGCAGTGGACCTTCCTCACTCTCACACACTCCAGTTTTCCCATCTGTCGAATGGGAGTGGGCTACGTTTGTTATGCTCTGAGCTGGCTCCCAACTTTGAGCTCAGTTGACCCTGCTCCTGGTGCTTGAGAGCATTGGTCAGGAAGTGTGACCGAAGGGTCAACCCTGTGATGCAGAAGTTCAGGCTTTTTGTCCTGGGTACTGAGTTTCAAACTAAACCACATCAGGAAAGGTCCCAGGACAGATTATTTATCTGATACTCCAAGCCCACAGCTCTCAGATCAGTTCTCACTCATGAACTGCCACATGTCTTAGGAAAGGAACCATTAGACGGTACATATCATGATTGCCCTCTGTTACTAACTGAATGGTTGGGAGTTTGACTCCATGCAGAGGCAGCTCAGAAGAAAGACTAGTTCCAAACGATCACAGGCATTGCAAAGCCACTGTGGACTGACCTGAGCCCAGCTCTACTCTGGCAGGCATGGGGTCACCATGAGTTGGAAGAGACTCCATGGTGCCTCTTCTGGTTTTGCCTGGTGAACAGGACTAACCATCAAATACCAAGTAATAGCACCACAATGATTGCTACCTGTATTTACAGAGTGTTTGAAATGGATCTGTACGAGTTTGATCTTAACGACTCCACCAAATGTCCTGCGAAGTGTTGTTCATAGAAAAGGAAGAGGAGGCTCAGAGAAGTTCAAAGCTTAAAGACAATTGCTTGCAAATAGCCAGTCCTTGACTCCACCAGGTTCATCTGACACCAGAGCTCAGGCTCCTAACACCTACATCCTCTTTATCGATACCAAGCAGGTTTGTGTCATGATCCCCAGCCACTGGAGACTCTTGTCTCTTGCCTTTGCTCCGCAGGACATCTTGCACACCCCTCGCTTATATGCTGCTCTCTCTGGGGGAATAAACCTCTTCCCACAGCCCTGAGCATGCCTTTCCATAGGCTGAGCAGGAGGAACTCAGTGTGTGGAGACTGCTTTTAAAAGTCCAGTCGGTACTGAGTATAAGCACCTCTGACCTATGCCTAGAAGCCACTGGGAAGACCCCATTGAACTCCCCAAAATTCTGCATTGTGAAGAGAGCTTCTAAGACCCACATTCTGGGCCGAGCATGGGCTTCATTCCTGGTTGGTTCTTTAACTAGGAAGTATTCTCATTGGAATTCACGAGTGTGTGGGCTCCGAGTGCTGCCTTGGGACGTGTGGGTGAGAAAAACAGAGTCCCCCACAGTTGAATTGATTCTGGGAGTCATGCAGACAAATCCGCTTTCACAGTCAAAGCTCTTATGTTCCGATCTTTGCCTGAAGAGTCCAGGAGATGGACATCAGCCTTCGGTGTGAAACTCCAGGCAACCAGAATCACCGTCCCTAGGCAGTTAAAGGCAAATTAGAATGGACTGCAGGTTGGGAAAATCTAGCTTCCTTGCACTACATTTCCAGACAAGGATTATTCCTTAGTGTGGTGGGCTTGCATGCCCTCAGTTGGCAGGGGAGAGGCGTTCCCATCAGGGACCACAGGGCAGTTACCATTAGGCTGATCCCGGATGTGTCCGATAGAGCTGTGCGCCAAAGGCTTTGCAGGGGCTTAACTTAAATAGGGAGGTTGCCGGGCCTTTTTTCTTTCTTCTATTAATTTGAAACCAACTTGTACGTCACTGAAGGATCCAGGTCTGTTTCAGTGCTACTTTTCCTCCTTTTGCAGTTGCTCAGGCCAACATTTCCATCTGAGGGGTAAGGGGTCTGGAAGGGTTTTAAGGCTGTGATCCATCTCTCTTTCCTTTTTTTTTGTTGTTGACGAACCCAGTGATGGGGGAACAACAAGTGATCCAAAGACAAGGGTGAGGAGGGTGTAGAAGGCCGGGTAGGGCTTGATCAAGGGCTATGTAACTGAGAGAAATCACTGAAACCCAAATGAAATCTGAGCATGATAGTGGGACTAGAGGACAGTAAAAGGAAACAGAGGAAAGAAGTAGGAGGCTAAGGGCAGTTATAGAAGTCTAAATATAAGCATGCACATATATAAATATATTTATATATAATGATGGGGAAATAGATCTACATGCATATATTTGTAGGTTTAGTATTAAGGTAGCAGATGGATATTGGGCCTCCACTCAAGTACTCCCTCAATGCAAGAACACTGGCATTCCATGATGCTCACCTTACCAAAACAATTGCTGAAGACAAAGGTGTACATAAGCAAATGTGGTGAAGATGGTGCCCAGCTATCAAAAGATATAGCATCTGGGGTCTTAAAGGCTTGAAGGTAAATGCGGCCATCCAGTTCAGAAGCAGCAAAGCCCCCATGGAAGAAACACACCAGCCGGTATGATCACGTGGTGTTGAAGGGATCAGGTATCAGGCATCAAAGAATAAAAAATAATACCATTATGAAAGAAGGGGAGTGCAGATTGGGGACCCAAAGCCCATCTGTAGGCAACTGGGCATCCCCTTACAGAAGGATTGCAGGGAGGAGACGAGCCAGTCAGGGTGCAGCGTAGCAACGATGAAACATACAACTTTCCTCTAGTTCTTAAATGCTACACACACACACACACACACACACACACACACACACACCACTATCATGATCTCAATTCTACCTTACAAATCCAATTCCAGCTAGACCAGAGGATGTACACTGGTACAGATAGAAACTGGAAACAGAGAATCCAGGACAGATGATCCCTTCAGGACCAGTGGTAAGAGTGGCGATACTGGGAGGGTGGAGGGAAGGTGAGGGAGAAAGGAGGAACAGATTATAAGGATATACATATAACCTCCTCCCTGGGGGACAGACAGCAGAACAGTGGGTGAAGGGAGACATTGGACAGTGTAAGATATGACAAAATAATAATTTATAAATTATAAAGGGTACATGAGGGAGAGGGAGTTGGGAGGAAGGGGGAAAATGAGCTGGTACCAAGGGCTTAAATAGAAAGCAAATGTTTTGAGAATGATGAGGGCAACACATGTACAAATGTGCTTGACATGAAATGGATGCATGTGTGAATTGTGTGACGAGTTGTAGAAGCCCCCAGTAAAATGATAAAAAAAGAAAAAGAAAAGGGCTAGATGGAAATGGGTAACAACAAGCCAAATAATGATACAGTTTCATTTTTTCTTAGATTTTTAAAATTATCAGGAATCAAATGCTTGGAGAAAAAATATACTGTGTATTTTATACTGAGTAAAAAAATAAAATCAGATTTTTGGTAAAAAAAAAACCCACCTTATTTATTAAAAAAATTATTTTTTCCCTTTTGCTTTCTGAAGACAGCAAAAAGAAGAACATATTCTATGTAGTGGCCCAGCCCATCTCATCGAATCAGTAGCAGTGCCATCAAGTCCCCACGTGGGTGATGCTTTATTTCCCGTTTCCTCCTGCGTAGCCCTCCGCGCTCTCCGGGACATTGCCCCTCCCCCTCCCTGCCCCATCTCTGCCTTCATGGGAGTCTTCAGAGTCTGGTCTTTTTAGTGTGAAAACTGCTTTTTCCTTTTTGTCCTTTATAATAATGGTGTCTTTATGAGATTGAATAACTTTGCTGAGTACAATGTTCTCTAATTTTGTCCATGAAGGTGTTTGATGGACTTGTCTTTGTTTTATAAGGATGCATACTATTCCATACTGATTTCCATAGTGGTTGTAAAGTTCTAAAATACCACCAGTGCCAATCTTCCCACTTCCTACATACCATATATGCTCGAGTATAAACTGACCCGATTATCAGCTGATGCACCTAATTTTACCACAAAAACTGCACTAAAAATGTACTCAAAAACTCGACTTATACATCAGTATATACGGTACATCATCTTTAGAATTTATTATTCTCAGTTAAAAAATGTTTTTGATAAGAGTGTTCGTGTGAAGTGGTAACTGATTGTTTTAAATTTGTATTTCTGTTATGGCTCATAAATGCGGACATTTCTTCACGTGATGGTTGGTCACCTGGATGCCATCTGTAGAACATTGCCCATTCATGTCTTGTGCTCATTTTTGATTGGGTTATTTGTATTTTTATTAGTGTGTCTCTATTTCCCGCTGATGGTCTTCCACTTATGGTGGCGGGGCTTGTCTTGCACGTGCTGTGAGCTATGGGTCCTCTCATTCTTTTGCAGGGGGAGATCCGATTTTTCCAGCTCTGTTTATTGAAAAGGCCGTCTCCTCCCCCGCTTAATGTGCTTCAGTGCTTTATCAGCGATCAGGTGCTTGGTTGTGTTTCTGCATCCTCGGTTCTAGTCTCTTGGCTTTCCTGTCTATCATGGGGACAGTACCAGGCTGATTCGATTGCTGTGGCTGTATAATAGGTTTAAAGTCTGGGAGTGAAAGAGCTCCTACTTTAAAATAAAAAATATTTTGTTTGTCCTGAGTTTCTTTGCTTTCCATGTGAAGGTGGTGATTTGTTTTTCCATTTCTTTGAAGAATTGTGCTGAGATGTAGCTAGAAAATGCACTGGCTTTATAAAGTATTTTGATAATCTTGACACTTTCACGATAGTGAATCTTCCCGGCCTTTCTTTTGAGGTTCCTTTGTGTGGACTTGAACTGCCAACCGTTCTGTTAGCAGCCGTTGCACCAGGCGGGACTCTGCAGAGCAGAATAGGTGCCAGAATAGAAGCTTGTGGGTGTGTTCGGCTGGGTTCTCTCAGGAAGCACAACCTGTCCTTCTTGTGTGTATGTGTGTTTACAGCAAGAGATTTAGATCAAGACAGAGCGCCCGCAGTTGCACACGTGTTTCAGTCCAGTCTGGTTCAACTCTTTGGGTCTGACGTCAGCTGGAAGCTTCTCCTGACCCCTGTAGCTGCAGAGGCTGATGAACAGGTAGCAAGAGGACGAAGCAGGAAGACCACAGTCCGGTGGATGCTGGGCTGAATGAATCTAAGACCAGCGTCTGATGATGGCTCCTGGGCTTGTCAGGTGATGTAACAGCCGGTCCATGAGTAGATGCGGGCACCCACATACTGCCACTTTCTAATCCTGAATGAAACCTCTCTCAGTCAAACCAAGGCTGTGGCCAGATTAAGGAGATCTGTATATTTCCCCCACAACTGCTTGGCTGCTTCACAGAAGATCCGATCATGGAGTTGACCACACTATGTCAGATCATGTCACGGGAGAGTCCTAGCTTACCCAAGTTGACATAGCACAACTATCCTAGTGGGGGCACGGAGGAATCTCATGGAAGAGGCCCTGCGTGGGAAACGGGGAGTGGTCAGAGAGGTCAGACTGTGAAATGGGCAGGCCAATCCCAGTGATGGTGGAGGGACAAAATTGACTAGGCTTTCTGGAGTGCAGTCAGGATGCATAATGGGAGATGAGTGCAGGGGAGACTTACCGTATCACCGATCCTTTTAAAAAACAAAAAGCCAGTTGCCATCCAGTTGGCTGTGATTGTCATAAAGCAAATCACCACCACTTCCCTCCCTCAAAAAAAAAAAAAAAAAGCCTCTGGGTGGGTCTGAACCATCAACCTTTCACTCATACTACCATTTGTGCCAGTGACTTCTCGCTTATCAAAGACCTTACCGCTCATGAAATTAGCTGGTAGGAACCCAGGTCTTCTCAGCATATTGCATTTTCGTAGGCAAGAAAGGACAAAGGCTCTGAGCTCAGTCTAGCTTGCCCCCAGCAAACAAAGGGGTCATAGGCTGAAAGCAGAGATCTCTATCTCTGTGGGGACATCCAGCAAAGAAACGGGACATGGGTGTAAGTCAGGGTGCCTTGGGACTCTGTCCCTCATGTTTTCTAAGCTTGGTTTCTGGTGCATTTCTTAGGCCAGAAGGAATCCCAGATGTGGCAAAGAGTGAAGGGCACACAAAAAACGCTAGTAACAAAATGATCAATGAACCACGTTCTCCACCAGCCTGAGATCAGAAGAACTAGAGGGTACCCCACTATTGTAACCGACTGCTCTAATGAGGCTTTCAACAGGAGGCACCTGCCAAGGGGGAGCAAAATGTAGAACAAAATTCAAAATTATTGGAAAGACTAGACTTACTGCAACTCCTGAGACTATGGTCCTTTGATAGACTTCAAACCTTGAATGAGTCCCAACCCCAGGGTTCAACTTTCAGCCACCCAACAGACGGGCCCATAAAGTGCCTCATCAGCCCTGTGAGGAATGTGCCCACAGGACAATGCACCATGCGAGGGCAAGCGAAGGGCAGCCTGGGCCCAGACCACAGGGCAGGAGGGCAGGGTGGATGGACCTGGGGGACTGAGGGAGGAGGTGGCTATTAATAGTGGGTGTTGCAACATACAGCCCACCTGTGCATGAACTGTTGAATGGAAAACCAATGCACCCCCCTGGCCCAAACCACAACAAGATGTCCTCCAAACAAACAAAAATAATTTCCAAGCAACTTACTCTCACACAAAGGCCTTTAAATTTACCCAACTGAAAAGTACAAATGAGAAAAGGAGGGGACCGAACTTCCACGTAGATGATAGACAAAGGGTTAAGATTCTCAGTCCCAAGAAAAATACAGCGCTTGCAAATCAATAAGAGAAAGAGGAATCCTTCAATAGGCAAATGGTCAGAGGACACGAGCAGGCGATTCAGAGAAGAAGAAATACAAGTGGTCAATAATCAAAGAGCGGTAATGGAAATCTTTGCAGCTGAGAAATGCGTGCTGGTGACCTGTGTTCACTGACTTGGAGAGGTGCCCACAGCACACTGTTGAATGAGAAAAAGCGGGCTACAAAACAGCAGGAAGTGTATGATTCCAGTTATGGAGATTTACGTGAGACTCTCTCGGTCTACATTCTTTGTGCAAATAATGTAAACATTCTCAAAGGTGCATAAGCAAGAAAAGGGAATTTGAAGAAGGCCATTGCCGTGAGCAGGCTGGCTCTCTGGGGCCTCTGGGTGGATTTGGTCTAGGCGGCTAGAGGCGTTGCTGCTGAGCAAGGCATCCATGCTCTGAGCCCTTCCCAGGAGCAGGGGCTCTCACCTTGTGGCCATTTGTCTGATCCTACTTCTCTCTCCACAGGCCAGTGGGGCAATAGGTGGACTGTCATTTTTATACATTTAACATAACCTGTATTTCTGTATTTGTGCCTTGTTTTGGTTTTTAAATAACAAGCCCATAATACTTTTAAATTTAGGGGGGAAATCGACTCAGTTAGGACATTTGACCAGTGAAGAGTGAATATCATTATGACAAAGAGCATCCCCACAAATCAATAAGGAAATGATAGCCCCAACCAATAGGAAAAGCACTGCCCAACCAGGAGTTGTTATTTCTCATTGCCATCGAATGGTCTCACTCCCAGTGACCCTAGAGGACAGAGTACAACTGCCCCTGTGAGTTATCTAGACGGTAACTCTTCACAAGGGCCAGCTTACTCTCAAGGAGTTGATGGTTTTGAACTGCTGGCCTTGCAGTTAGCAGCCCAACTGCAGTCCCTACGCCACCAAGGCTCCTGCAAAGAATTGTCATTTCATGTAGGTTCAACGGTGTGTAAAGAGTGGTGCCGAGAGGCTTATATGCAGTCCCTCTTCCCAGCTTTGAGGCAGATACGATTCCTTATTCTAACCTCCTTCCCTCCCTCTCTCCCTCCCTCCCTCCTTCCATTCACCTTCATTCCCCCTTTGGACCCTCCCTCCCTGTGTGTTACCCCTGAGCATGAGCGTTGTTCGGATATGGTCTAAACCCAGCTGATTCAGACCTCTGCCCTCGTGGAGTTCAGAAATCCCAGAAGAAGAAACTCAAATGGCCAATTCCTCATCAAAAACACTTTCATCTGATTCGCCTGTAAAGAAACCCCAAACTCCATCGCCCTGGAGCCTTTTCCCACTCATAGTGACCCCTCTGTGGGTTTCCACGGCTGCAAATCCTAACAAGAGCAGACCGCCTCCTCTTTCTCCTGCGGAGCTGCTGGTGGGTTCGAACTGCTGTCCCTGCAGTTAACAGCCCAATGTGTAATTCCCCTAGGCCACCAGGGCTCAATCAAAGAAAATGCAGCTGGTTCTGCCCATTAAGGTTGTGGGATTGGCTTGCTTCGCAGACGGTTGCACTGCAGAAGCTTGATAACAAGTAGTGCTGTCTAGGGTTAGGAGAAATCAGACACTGCCTTGGTCTGCCAGTAGGTGTTTATATTTATGCAAAGTTTCTGGAAAGTAATTTGTCAAAACATGTCAAAAGCCCCCAAAATAAACGCTTACCCATTGTCTTAGCAATCCCTCTGATAGGAAGCTATTCTTAAAAAAAAGGAAAAGAGTCAGATAATCAAGGAGGGAGTGATGTTGGATCAAGGCAGTTCCCTGCGACTCCAGTTAGCAGTTAGCGAGGTAAAACCTGGTTGTGCCTCCAAGGAAACGGGTTAAGGAAAGGATGCCCTGTCTCTGACCATGGCATCGTGGCATCCTGTAGGAGCTCTGGTGACAGAGGGATTGCTCCTTGGGCTGCTCCTCAGAGGGCCGCAGCTTGAATCCATCGGCCATCCCAAGGGAGAGAGATGAGTCTCTGACTCCTGTGTGAGTTGCCGTCTCGGAAACCCACAGGGACAGTCCCACTCTGTCCTGCAGGGTTGTAGTGAGTCAGTGCTGACTCGATGGGGTGGGTGGCGGCGGATTTTTCTGGCATCCTGTGCCATTGCTGCAAATGACAGCACAGGCCCGTGTTGTTGACATGGGAAAGACAGTCACGAGGTATTGGTACATGACACAAATAGATTACAAACCAGTATGTATAATGCTTCCCTGGGTTTTCTGTTCTGGGTTTTTTTTTGCGGGGGGGTGTTAAAAAGTGAAAATCTATTTAGAAATGCATGGTTCAGAGAACAATCTGTGAGGATACGAAGCACAATATCAATAACACTATACTTCAGTGTCCAAAGCTGACCCGTTCCTTCTGGATGATTCCCGTGGTGACCGTGCAGTCATCCAATCCTCGGCTGAAGTCACACCCACACAGGGAGGCGGTTTCTGTGGTGGAGAAATGGATAGAAAGTCAGACCCAGCCGTGGAGGCTCTGGGCACCGACCCTGGGATATCTGAGCCCTCCTGGGCACAGCTCACTCCCAACGGCCTCCTGCCTCTAGGAAGCCCTGTGGAGGGGCACCCACACCCACTTCCTCAAACCTGAACCCTCCCCTCACCCCTGGGAGGGGGCTGTTACACGAAGTTGCCCTTGTTCCCTGTGACATTCCTTAGTGACCTGGGTTTGGAGATTGTTGTTGCTGATGTCGCTCTGTCGGCTTTTCAGGAACTGTTATCAAAGGAGGGGGACCCTCCTTGACTAAGGTGACCAGACGTCCCGCTTTTGGTGGGACAGTCCCGATTTTTAACATTTTTCCCCGTGTCCCGCGGCATTTTTAAAAAGTCCTGATTTTTGGAAAGAATGCACGACAAGCTAGGGTATACGGTTTTTGGCTGCCATGTGGCTATTTCACCAGAACATGAGTTTTATCAGTGGTGTCCCACTTTTGTCCTGCTTTGCCAATGTTAAAATCTGATTACCTTATCCTTGACAGAGAGAGGCAGGCAAGCTCCAGGAAACGGAGAGGGGAAAGCTGATCACTACCCACCATTGTCCAGGGTGGAGGCACAGTGCCCCCAGCCCAGTCCCTGCCAGGCAGACGAAACTGAGAGGGCACTCACTCATTCACTCGGTCAGTGCCATTGAGTCGATCCCGACTCATAGCGACCCCAGGGCACCCAGTAGAACTGTCCCTGGGGTTTCTGAAGACATGACAATGTATGGGAATACAGAGCCTCTTCTTTCTCCCAAGAAATGGCTGCTGGTTTTGAACAGCTGACCTTCTGGTTAGCAATCCAATGAGTAACCACTATGCCTGCCTCCTGAAAGAAGAAAGGTGGAGAACGTTAGCTTCAACACAAGATGAAAATATTGAACAACAACTGCTGAAAATTTCAGTCGCTACAGCTGAGGATGAAGATAAAGTAGATAAAAAGGAAAACATAGCATTTAAAATAAGCAGCTAGGAATAGTCAGATGATGAGGCACATTGGACAGCATTTTAAAAACATAGGTAGGTATGTATGTATGTGTGTGTGTTCAAAACCACAAAAGACCCAACTTCAAACAATTAAGATCAGAAGCTTAGACTGAAAAAGAGAAAACCTGACCAAACCACGTTTTAATCAATAAGTAACACCAGGCGCTAAAGTGAGAACCATTTGCAAAATATAATAAATGAGAAAGTGTTGGAAGTTAGTTGAATGGAAAGTAAGACGATTCAAAAGAGCAACAGCCAGCGCCTCTTACACCCATCGGACTGGGAAGAAGGCGGCGCGATCCCCGATTCAATATGAAAGCCACTGTGTGAGGGCTGCCTGCCGAGGAGGTGAAAGGGGCAAGAGGAAAGTGGGTAGCACATATCGTGAACAGGGTGCTCTGTGTTAGGGCCCAAAATTGGCCTTACGGGGAATTATCACAGCATTTACTATTGGGATAACTGGTTATATTATTTTAAAAGTTCATCTTTATTCCATTCCGAATCACCTAAGCTCTCACATGCACACAGGTACATTGCAGGTACGCACTGCTGTCACCAATCCACACATCCAGAGCTCACGAGGCACCCACGGCACCCTCACACCAAGCTTGAGATGCCACTCAGAGAAAGAAATGGCACGGATCGATGCTTCTTCTAGATTGGGAAGCACGTTGTGCAGTGTGGTGATACATTCACATTTTAAAATGTGTATCTGCAAGGAAACCAAGCAAAATGTCAAGAATGATAAATGCCCCAGAATTAACGCTGATCATTTAAGTGGAATTGGACACAGAACATTAAGTTTCCCTTGAACTATTTTGTACGAGTGGCTCGGTGACGTTGGTTGTGGCTTCCTCATGTGGCAGTGTCCTGGTTTATTTCCTTTCTGGTTGTTCTGTCTCCGTTGGTCTAGCTCCCCTCCCTCTTCCTGCCTTTTCACCTCTGCTGTGGTATCAATGTGGACCGTGTGGACTCCACAGGTGATGGTTGTAGGGCCGCACTACTCATGGGTGTATTGCTTATTCTATATGCCAACTGATTACCAGGGGCCCTGGTGCTATTGGAGTGGCATGTTGGGCTGTTAACCACAGGGTCATCAGTTTATACCCAGCAGCTGCTCCCCGGGAACGAGATTGTAGGGTTTTTACAGTCTCGCGATCCCCCAGGAGCAGATCCTCTGTCCTGGGGTCACAATGATCCGGATTGACTGGCTGGCGGTGAATTCGTTTGTTACTGTTTGAAAGGTGCCCTCCAGGAGCAACATCAGTGCTGTTTTCAAAGTGCGTCTTACGGTGACAGTGCTCTGGTTCCTTCCGCTCTCTGTGGGCATTTGAATTTGTTCTGCACTTTTCTGCCATTCTGTTTGGGACCTTCTATTGTATCCCTGGTTAGAATGGTCATTACTGGTAGCGGGGCACTATCTGGTTCTTCTGGTCTCCGGTTAGACTTTGCCATGCTTGGTGTGGGTAATTATTTGAATTACAAATAATCTCAGTAATTATTTGATTAATAGTTTTCTTCCCCATGAGGCTACAAACTTAAAGGCTCCTGAGTTTTTGGGTTTTTTTTGCTTTCCATTATGTTTTTAGCACTTTAGGAGTGATGTGTGATGGATATTTACCCATCAAATGAATGAAAGGAAGTGGTGTTAACAAATCCAGGGACAAGGGAACAACAAGTGATCCAAAATCGGGGTGAAGATGGTGTAACAGGCCTGGTAGGGCTTGATCAAGGGCAATGTAACCGAGAGGAATTACTGAAACCCAAATGAAGGCTGAACATGATAGTGGGACAAGAGGAAAGTAAAAGGAAATAGAGGAAAAAACTAGGAGGCAAAGAGCATTTATAGAGGTCTAAATACAGGCATGTGCATATGTAAATATATTGATATATGATGATGGGGAAAAAGATCTATGTGCATATATTTATAGATTTAGTTTTAAGGTAGCAGATGGACATTGGACCTTGTGGTCCTCACCTAATGTGCTGTCAATTTAAGGATTAAGAGTGTAGGGGTGGAGTCTAGGCTGTCAATGTGGAGATAGCCAATGAGACTTCTGTGTGGGCAGGGCTTTCTCATGAGAATTCTGGGAAATCTGGGACTTCATCCTTGAAGGTGGAAGACATCTCTCTCTGCCACTCCCTGGGAGACATTTCAGAAGACAAGCCACATGGACGCAACCAGACCTTGGAAGCCAGAGAAGTCACAGAGAGACCCCTGCCAGCGCTGAGATGATTCCAGTGACACTGGATCCAAAGACTTTCTACCCACTGGCCTGTGATTTTCTGCATTCAGCGTCATTGCATGAGTTTTGTGAGTCTGAAGAGGACTTTATAGATCGATATTGGAAATATGGGCTAATATCAGACTTATGGACTTGATCTGGACTGGGCTGGGATGTTTTCTCAATGTTCAATTGCTCTTGTATATAAATCTCTTTCTTATAAACATGTGTATGTCTATGGATTTGTTTCCCTAGTCTACCCAGACTAACACAGACCTCCACTCAAGTACTCCCTCAATGCAAGAACACTTTGTTCTAGGAAACTGGCATTCCACGATGCTCACTTTCCCAACACGATCACTGAAGACAAATGTGTGCATAAGCAAATGTCATGAAGAAAGCTGATGGTGCCCGGCTATCAAAAGATATAGCATCTGGGATCTTAAAGGCTTGAAGGCAAATAAGTGGCTATTTATCTCTGAAGCAATAAAGCCCACATGGAAGAACCAACACCAGCCTGTGTGATCATGAGATGTCGATGGGATCAGGTATCAGGCATCAAAGAACAAAAAATCAATCATTGTGAATGAGGGGAGTGCGGATGGGAGACTGAAAGCCCATCTGTAGGTAACTGGACGTCCCCTTACAGAAGGGTCGCAGTGTAGCAATGATGAAACATACAGTTTTCCTCTAATGCTTTTGTGTGTGTGTGTATGTGTGCTCTAGTTCTTTAATGCTTCCTCCCCCCACTATCACGATCCCAATTCTACCTTACAAATCTGTCTAGTCTAGAGGATATACACTGATACAGATAGGAACTGGAAACACAAGGAATCCAGGACAGATGAATCCCTTCAGGACCAGTGGTAAGAGTGGCCATAGTGGAGTAGCAAAGGGGAACTGATTACAAGGATCTACATGTGACTCCCTCCCTGGGGGACAGACAACAGAAATGTAGGTGAAGGGAGATGTCGGACACTGCAAGATATGACAAAAGAATGATAATTTATAAATTATCCAGGGTTCATGAGGAAGTGGGGAGCGGGGAGGGGGAAAATGAGGAGCTGATCCCAAGGGCTCAAGTAGAAAGCAAATATTTTGAGAATGACGATGG
>NW_022106189.1:4242127-4279627 GCF_000313985.2 Echinops telfairi | reverse complement strand
GAGCATTTGGAAGGAGCTGGAGACTTATGACAGTCTTTGAGACTGCTCTTCATGCACTAGCTGGGAAGGGCCAGCCAGAGGCTGTCCTCATTGGGTGCTATGAAGGACACCCAGGAGCGCACACACGGCTGGGCAGCTCCCCTGCCTGAGCGGGATGTGGTGAGCAGGCATTGTCTCTACCTGCCTCCCTGTGGTCCTTGAGTCCGGAAGGGATTTATTTTGCCTTTGAAGCAGAGCAGATTGTGCCAAATGGCATATGTTTTCAAAGCAATTTCCCCAAGGAGAGCCCAGGCCTCAGCCTCACCCCTTCTACTTCCCTCTGGATCACTCAATTGCAGCAGTTTGCCAGCTTCCGAGTGGAAGGTTACAGAGAGGTGGGGCAGTGTGCTGGGCTTTGCACGCGCGCTCTCTGATTCGCCTTCGGGTAATGCTTTTTCAGTGGCAGTGTCTGGCAGCCAGAGCCCCCAAATCCTGGAGGGGGACAGAAAGGCACCGGATGAGAATGACCACTGCTCTGGTTCTGTAAGTATAGAGAAAAGTGGCTGAATGGCAGCGTGACCAGGAGGCAGGAAGACCCACGGCCTCTGCGTCCACCGGGCTCTTTGGCTGTTCCTTCTGCTCTTCCTGAGCTTGGGTTTCTGGCAAATTGTTTTTACTGTCTCCTGTTTTTATCCTCTTCTGACCAGAGAGCATTTCTCGCCCACCACCAGCTTCTCCAAGCTGGACTCCCACCCTGCCTTGGCCCACAGAGCTTCCCTCCTGGTGCCCATGAGCAGCACAAAGTGCCCTGTTCATCTTGGTCTGCTGCATTCAACACCACACAGCACCAGGGAACCTCCTGGCTAACTTTAGCTCCCACAGAGTGAGGTCGTGGGAGTCGGGGACCTCCGCTTCAGTCAGCCCCGTCCTGACAAGCTGTGTGAGGCTGTGTGAAGCCAGGAAAGGATGCGGGGTGGGGGTGGGGGGTGGACAGTGGAAGCAAGGCATTTGTAGAGGCAGGAAGGAGGCAGTTGAGCATCCCAAGCCTGGAGATGAGGGGAGAAGGGTGGGTGCGGGGACTGAGAGAGGTTCTGCAGGCTGCTGCGGCAGGCATGGGGTGAATGCACCCTGGTCCCTTTCTCTTGGACCCAGCCTCTGAGAACCTGGGACGGACAGACGGATGGATGGACGGACGCGGTGTTTAAATTGCCTGGCTCTTGGGTTGCTCCACCTTTCTCTCTGATCACTGCCAGTCCTGCAGAGACCTCTTTGAAGTTTGAGTCAGGTGGCGGGAGCGTGTTTCAGTGTTTCTGGATGCAATTTGGTGTCAGAGGGCAGAGTGAAGGGATGCTGCTGTCACTTGAAAGTGCACCCCTCTCCCTCTCCCTCTGAGGACCTCCGTGTGCCTGACCCCACAATCATCTGGCTTTGACATAATAGACCCATCATAATTATGAGAATTAGTGTACACGCTTCTGTCTTCTCTGCTCAACTGCGGCCATTAAGGCTGTGCTTAGAGGTGGACTGGGTGTCCGGGATCCTCTGGGCAGAGAAGACAAGTTCAGAGAGAGGCCTTCAGGGTGGGGGCAGGGGCAGAGGAGCAGAAGACTGGTTGGCCGGGGAGAAGCCACCCACAGCCCAGCCCAGTCACGGTGGTGGCTAGCGGGATGGGGAAGCCAGCAGTATGAGATTCTGCAGCGTCCCACTCAGGATAAGCAGGGGGGCTGGACTTCATGTGAAGTCGCTGAGTTTGAGGATGGGGACCCCCACTCAGAGTGTGGAAGGATAGCCACTAGGAGCCCACGCTTCCCTTTCCCATCAGCACCACACCCAGGCAGGTTCTAGACGTGGAACCCAGACCCCCGGGTGAGGAAGGAATTGGGCTAGCCTATCCTGCCAGGGGTGTAGCGTGGCCCCACCCTCAGCTCCACAGGTCTTCCAAGGTGAGGTATCCGCAAACGTCAGGTGAATACACTTCCATCAGTGTGCCTTATTTCCAGAAGCTTCCCCGTGCCCCTGGCCGGGGGTGTCCTGGCTGCTTGCCTGTGGCCTTGTGGGGCTTTGAACCCATGACACAGAAGCAGCTTCCATCCAGTGGCCCAGCACACAGAGCTGGCTTGGTCTCCGCCCCTTCTAGCAGAGGAGCCACTTTGGGGGGCCAGCAGGGAAGGCAGGGTCTCCCTCGGCTGGCTCCGTGTTCTCACAGGGCATTAGCAGGATGGAGAGAGAGTTAATGCGGAACTCTTCCTTTGACTTAATTTATTATAATGTATGTGGCTAAAATGTAGATCGCAGTGCTGTTTTGGATCTCCGTTTTGATTCCCAAAATTGCAATCATGATAGGTGGATTATACCCGTGCTTTAACATACAGATGAGGAAATGTATTCCGGCGCAATTTTCCCCTCAGGAGAAGTCAGAGGATCAGGGGCAGGAGTTTGGAATAACCTTGCAGCAGTTAGTTGTCTCCAAGGTTCTGGGGTGGAAATGATCATCGCAGGACAGTGCGTGCTCTTGATGCAGCGTCGCCTTGACTATTCGTGTGACAAGAGTCTCTGAAGGAAATGGCGGAAGTGCTTTTCCATATTAAAGGAAAAAGGTCATTGTCACACTGTTGTCATTTAGTCCATAAATATGTATTCTGTTCCTACTGTGTGCTGTGCCCGAGAGTCAGTCCAGAGAGCTCACGAAAGGAAAGGTGGGTGGTGTGTGGCCACCCAGAGGCACCGGTGAAGAAAGCCCTGCTCACCTGCTTTGGAAACCCTGTGCGGCACAGTCAGTGAGGACACACGCACTCGCGGGTCACCGAGCGTCCCGGCCCACTCACTGGTCAGGGGGCTTGCTAGACGGTGGGGGTGCCAGGGCAAGCCAGGCCAAATCTTTTCCTGGGAAACCAGAATAAACCATCGGTCGTGTGGGGAGGGGGCATTGCCAGACATCTGGAGGGGCACGAGCTCCAGGCTGGGGGAAGCTCTTCCTCCTCTGGCCATATGTGCAGTGTACGGGGCGGGCAGTCCCTGGAACACATGTGTGGGCAGACTTTCCGCAGGCCCAGAACTGCCCTGGCGGAACAGATGGGTGGCTATGCTGCCGCAAGGCTGGACTTAGTGGCTGCCTGGGACCAGCAGTGCCCCAGGCTGGACCCCCTAGGGCCCCCTAGGGTCACCCCAGCCTGCCTCTTCCAGGCCAGCACCTTTGGTGCGGCCTGGGTGCTGGTAACCTGGCTGTCCAGAACCTCCCCTCAGAGTAGACCTGGGGCCCTGGCTAGCGAGGAGCAGGAGGGGGTGCCCAGAAGGCGGGATGGACCTGTGGGCCTCCGTGAGCAGCACGGGCTCAAGGAGGACCTGCAGGAGAAGCGAGTGGGGCGGAGCACCAAGAGGAGGAGGCTGGACTGAGAGGAGGGAAGACACCGAGCACCCTGAGATGAGACTTCCTCAGGCCTCACCCCGCTTCTCCATCAGATCACATGGCTGCAGTCTGTCTCCTCCTCCGGTCAGGTCACCCAGGCCAGGGGCCGGCACTCACACGACTGGTATATAGCCAGCTGTGCGCTTCCATGGAAGGGGTTATATCCTGGGAGTGTCCTGCTCATCCACCCACTGACCCCCTGTCCCTCCACACCCCATCTGTTCAGTCACTCACCCACCAATATCTCTTGTGCACTGACTGCGTACCGGGATGGTTTTGTTTGTTTAGAAAACTCATTGTATGTGCCTCCTGTCTGGCCCGTCGACAATTCACCCGCATTCAGATTTGACTCTGCCTTGGCAGCGCCCTCCACGGGCCATAGCTCATCCACTTCCTCCCTGCCCTGTTGCTGTGCTTCTTCCCTAACCCTGGGGGCTTGGTCCTGGGGCAAAGGCTGCTTGTTTGATCTTAAGTGGGTGATTATTCTAACTCAGGGGTCACATCAGTCTTGGGGGTCCCACCGGTCTCTATCCAACCCCTCCGCCTGGTCTCTCAGCAATCTGAGTCCTGTTGTCGTCTCACTCTACCCAGGACCCTTTAATGGGGTCCTTTTCTGAGCAGTGTCCACCACGATGTTTTAGGGATGTAAGAGTGAGGGAGGTCACTTCCCAAGCTGTCAGAGGTGACACTTAAATATTAAGCAAGAGGTTACAGACAGCTTCCACAGGGATCATGAAGGTCATGTTCTTGTGACCAGGGCAGGCCTGACTTCACTGGGGAGATCTGAGGACATCCCCTGGAAGGACACTCTGAGTGTCATGGATGATGTCCGGGGAAAACCAAGCTGTCCTTAAAAGGACACCAGGTCCTGCTATTCTCTGCGGGAGGCGGAGCTCAGGGTGTGCATGTGTGGGGAGGACCTGTGTAAACAGGCTCCAAGTGCCTCTCTTGTGTTAACTGAAGCCGTCTGCCCTTTGAGCGCCTGTGACACTTACCTGTCTTGCCAGTGACCAGGTGCCTAGATCAGCAGGCCACTCCTGGGGGCAGTGGTTTGCCTGTAGGTGCGCTGACAATGGAGGTCAGGGTGTCTGCTGCCTGGGCTCCTGGCTCTGTGACCTGAGCACAGACCCAAGGTGTGCTCCCCAGGGGCTCTCCAGCAGGCGCCGGATCTGAGGAAAGAAGCTGTGGAGAGGGGTAGATGCTTGATTTTTATTTTTGTGGGGAGGGGGGGGTGCTACATTTCACACGTCAACTCAAGGGCCCACAAGCTCTTGAAGGGTTTGACATTTATGACTCGGGGTGTGTGTGTGTGTGTGTGTGTGTGTGTGTGTGTGTGCATCCTGACCCAACAGCAGTGCTAGTTCCGATCAAGGTTCTGAAACGAGAAAGGACGAGAGGACCTGGTGCTGCTGGCTCGGAAATGGCAGCAACTTCAGAGCTGGCAATTGACACTTGTTTTCTGCCACTGTTTACTCTTCAATAAAAAATGCATATTTACCATAGCAACCCCCGATCACGTGGGGCCTTGTCTTAGATGCTACCCTCTACCAGAGAATAGCTTCTTAAAGAAATATGCACAACCTCAGAGGCCTGCCTCCAGATGCAAAGGACGCTCCTCAGAGCAGAGCAGGGCCCCTTCCCTGGGATTTAATGCTAATAAACACGTCATCTTTATAGGAATCATTTTGGTGCCCGCATCTTAAATTTTAGAATGTTCACTCTAGAAATAAAAATAAAATTACTCTTGGAGGGGGCTTTTGATTATCTTGAGGGTTTGTGGGTTATTTATTTTAACAAGGTTCTGAAAAATATATAAATATTTGTGTTTACACACACACTCCACACACACACAGATATATCTCAAGCAGCAGCCATTCGTATCGTTTGGAAGGGAGTTTGTGTAGATTCTAATGACCTGCCGCTTCATCTGTGATTAAAGATTGTCATCTATGCGAAGCTCAATTGCAGCTGAAATTGTTTTTCACTGTTAACTTGGGAGAATTGCCTGGGTCTTTGGAGCTGAGGAGAGGCCGCGCCAACCTGGACTTTTCAGGAAAAGAACAAGTTCCCCCTTCTTTCTAGACCTTGTGCTGGCTCCATAGTTTGGAGCTGTGGTTCTTCCCTTTCTCCTCCACACCCCTCTTGTGTGTGCACCATGTCCCTCTGGCAATATTGACGTTAAAAGCTGCCATTCATTCACAGACGTGAGGCGCACTCAGCCAGGCACCTCGCGGAGTGATTCGTTTATAGTAATCTTGGTAGAGGCCTGGGAGGGTGCCAGTGTCTCCTCCTACCCCATTTTGCAGATCAGGACACCAAGCTTGGGACACGTCATATTACTTCAGGCATAAAAGCCAAATAAATAAATGACCGGCTGGCTGACTTTCTTTCAGACCCAGAAACAGTTCTGGGTCTCTATCCACCTACCTTTCAGGTACTGGCTGAGCACTTAGCCACCTGGGCCACCGTCTGGGGTTAGCCTACAAAGGAAGGGGAGAAGTTGGTTTTGACCTGAGACCTTTGGACCTCAAGGCTTCTTCACTCACCCCATTACCTTGCCACTTGGGGGTTGATTTAAGGCCTGGAGAAAACGCAGCTCCACAAGTTAGGCTCTGGAACAGAAGCGGGGGAGAGGCTGGGAGAGCAGCTCTCGGAAGAGGGCAGTGAGTACCGTCTTTCTCCTGGAAAGTTTCTTTGGAGTCCAGGAGGGCCTCAGTGTCTGCAGAGGTTTGGGGCTGATTTCTACCTGTGGCTGGCACCATGGGCCAGAGTCCCACTGGGCTCCTTGGGAACCACAGCCCCGAGGATAGGCAGCGTGGCTCTGTGGTCAGAGCTGTGGTCAGTGCCCGCCCAGCCACAGCTCTGCAGCCATGAGGGGCCGGGGGGATGCCTCTGATCTGGGCCTGGAGGGTTGAACACATTCTTTTCAGTCACATGGAAATCACTTAGAAAGACAGAACCATATTGTGATTCTGTTCCACTGGGTGGCTTGAGGGGGACCCCTGGTTGTGGACACGGCAGGGTTCTCTGTGTGGAAGTAGCACTGGGACTCAGACTCCATGTCCCGGCCATCCAATTGGACTGCGGCGTGCACACGAGCCACTTCATACTGATCTGTCAGGAATGCCTCATGCTGCCTTAATAGATTATTTAAAATGGTGCGTATCCCTCCCATGCATCCTTAAGTCATCCTGGGCCCTACATATATACGAGCTAGGAGAGGTAATTGCTTATCATGTATCTCTTTGTTCCAGGCACTGTTATAAAAGAGTATGTATTATGTATGGTGTGACCTTCAAATGTCAGGAGTGTGTTGTGCAGTAAACTGTCAATATTTGTGGTTATAAGGTACTAGATGACTTTTACAATAATTGGAACGGCTATATTAAAAGCTTGGATCACTCAGCTGGTTAAAGAGAAAGACACAGGCCAGCATTCAGCAGGGACCTGGCTTCTGCCAATGATGAAATGAAAGATATTGCAAGGTGCTTAAGACGTCTTCTTTGTTTAAAAGAGAAGATGGCAAAACACGTCTCCAGGGAAGGCGTTATCTCTGAACCATCACCCCCTCCTTTCAGTGCTCACCCCTGGAGCCTGGGCGTGGGGTGGGCACAGCCACCCCCTAGGGCACTCGACCAAGTGCATTTGGGACCTGGTCATCTGTGCCATTGAAGTGAGCTTTCTTGGGAACAAATCCAATGCCAGACAGATCTCTTCCGGTGGGTGATCCCTCTCTTTCCACCCCACCCATCTAGGAGGCAGCTGGGGATTATCTTAAACAGATCTTAAAAGGTATAGGGCTCTTTTATTTATTTATTTGAAGAAATTAAATTGCATAGAGATCTAGAGAATGTGTGCTTTACTAAAACTAAGGTCTATAGTTTTCTGGGTCCCCCCCCCCAATAAAAGAGTACTTTAAAAGGCAGACAGAGCCAATCTTTGGTAATAATTGGAACCTGTAATGGGGGCTTATCTCAAACTCATTGCCATCAAGTGGATTCGCACTCGCGGGCACCCTACACGACAGAGTGGACCTGTGTCCTGGTGGGTTTTCGAGGCTGTAACTCCTATGGGCGCAGAAAGCCTCATCTTTCTCCTATGGAGTGGCTGGTGGGTTCAAACAGCTGAACTTCCAGTTAGTAGCCCAACTTGTACCCTCTGAGTCAGCTGGGCTGCTTCCCACCTGGGGCATGAATGATTGGGAGAATATCAGTTTCGCTCCAGCTGCTTTGGATGGATGTCACTTGCTGCTTCTGTAGACCGTGTCTTCCTAGGGGAGCGAGGACGTCTTCCTGTCTTAGGCAGGACCCGGGAAGGGACACGGTGGCTAGGCCTCGGCCAGTCACTGGCCCCTGGCTTCTAAGTGGGTCCCAGGTGGTCTTGTGGGTTGTCATTGTGAGTGTGTGGACCCTTCCCTGGCAAGAAACCTCAAGGGCCCCTCCCAGAGGAAGCCTCCCTGCATGCACGCCCCCTCCCCACCTGCAGTCTCTGAGGGGGTCAAGCTTGGGGAACGAGAGGCTCTCTGGTGGTGTGGCCTTGCCAACTTGGGTCCCTCCCAGCACTGGGAGCTGCTGCTTCCCCCACCAGCCAGACAATGGACTTCGCCTGGGTTCCAAGTTGCTTGCCTCCCGTGTGGATGCTTGGGTCTATTCAGAAAGCTGTTCATTGAGCACCCTGTATAACCAAGCCCACCATGTGCACGGCTACCATGGTGGAGGTCATTCAGTAGCCCTGTTCTCTCAGAGCCTGTGTTCTTGGGGAGGCCCTGGGTCGACAAACAATTCACATGCTTCACTGCTAACACAGACTTTGGTGGTTCCAATCCACCTAGCGGTTCCTCAGCAAAGGGTCTGGCGATGGACATCCCCAAACACCAGTCTTGGAGCAGTCCGCTCTTCCACAGCAGGAGGAGGGGTGCTTCCTGGAGAGCTGTCGTTGGCGGGCTGGCACCTGTATTTGTTGATTTATTTTGGCACTTTCTTGGGAGGGGACGGATAAACAGGTAGATCAATCAGAGTCTGCCAAGAGTGAGGTGTACTGTGGAGAACAAGTCAGGAAGAGCCATCCTGAGAGGCAGGCCTGGGGAGACATCCGGGAGGCTGGGTCAGGCCCGGCCTCTCTCTAACCGAGTGCCCCCAGACTAAAGCCTGAAAGAATGAACCTTCCTTTGTACTCTCCGGGAAGAAGATTCCACAGGGAGAGAGTAGCAGGAGCAAGCCCCTGGGGTGGGAAATTAAGGTGACCCGACGTCCTGCTTTTGGTGGGACAGTCCTGATTTTTAACAATTTTCCCCGCGTCCCGCGGTGTTTTCAAAAAGTCCCGATTTTTGGAAAGAATGCATGACAAGCTAGGGTATATGGTTTTCTGCTGCCATGTGGCTATTTTGCCAGGTTATGAGTTTTATCCATGGTGTCCCACAAAATCCGGTCACTTGGGGAAACTGCGTGTGTGAGAGAAGAGAAAGATGAAGGAAGGGGCATGCAATGTAGTCAGCACACAGCAAGCAGGCTGCCGACGGTCACGAAGTCATGGAGGTTCTCCCAAGCAGCCGTGGGACCCAGGGGTCCCTCTGCCCGCAGGGGAAAACCTTGGTCCTCCTGGGAGCCAGTCTCCGGGTCGTGCCTCCCAGACTCACCTTCCAGCCTGCTTCTCCATGGAGACGCCAGGGGTCGGCCAGGGGAGAGGTGGACCTGCTCTGCACTGGTTTACCCCAGGGCTCTACGGGGGGCTGTAGCCCTTCATCCCAGCCTTAGGGAAGAGTGGGGTGAGCAGAGGACCTGTCAGACCAGATGAGCTGCCTGAGGTGATCGCTTGCCTCTTAAATCCTGCCTCTGGCATCCGCCTGCAGTCATGGTCCCCAGGCTGGAGACTAGCAGAGCCTGCTGATAGCCAGCCCACCGTGGCCCCAGGGCCCGTGCAAGAGCTGGGAGCCTGAACTGACAGGGCTGCTCTTGGTGGCAGTGTCCCAAAGTGCCCAAAGGGAAGGGACCCTATGGGTGGCCCAGTCCCCAGTGGGGGTGTTCTGCAGACTCCCCCAGCCCATCACGCTAGGACCCTGGGCTTGGTAAAACCAGAAACACATTTGGCCCGCAGTGCTTGATTGTGAAAGCCTTGTATATTTTAAGGGAAATTTAATCCATGTGTTTCTGATTCATTTTCACTTAACTCATCAAAATGTTGCTTTAGAGAAGCTATTTCAGATCCTACTATCTTATAGATGTTTTTCTTTTTAATATTCCTTCAATGTTAGCCTTTTAATGGCATATTTCCCTGATCCCAGAAATCATAGCTTGCCCAAAGTAGGTGGAAGTCTGCTCCGTTTGGAGTCTGCTTGGGAGGTGAGACAGGCCTGCACGGAGAACATAGCACCACTTCCCTGGCCCTCAGCCAGCTGACCCCAGCCCTGGGCCTCCAGGCTGGCCAGCAATCCCAGCCCAGGCTCTACCCCAACAGGCATCTAACAGAAATCTGGCCACGGCTTTCTCACGAGTGGGCCCTCTTTCTAAGACAGCTCTCGATTTAAACAAATGCCAGTGCCAATCCATACTCCCGCTTAGCTGTCCCACATGCCTATATTTGGCCATCAGAAACCAGAGACCTTTGGGGCCATAGCGGAGACAGCAGTTGTGTCCTGACCCAAAGCATGAGTCACCGCCCCTAAGAATTAAGTGGACTCCTTGTGGACGGTGCTGTTATAATTATATGCCTGCCATTAATTCATAATCGCCTTAAACACAAAAGGCTGTCCTTTCTTTGATGGAAGCATCTCCGCTGCCCCAGCCATTGCTGCAGTGCACACACCTGTTCATTTGTAAGTGTTCAGAATGAAGGAAACTTCTGGCTTTAAAGCCACACTGCACGTTCCTTTCAATGTTGTCCAAGGCATTCGCTATTTTGCTACTCCAGGAAAAAAAGCAAACAAAACAAAACAAAAGTCTACACAGGTGGAGACTCAGAAGAGAGGTGTCATTTCTGGGTGTCTTGCTGTCCTGTGGGGTCATCGCTCAGACCCACAGATGGCTTGGGGAGTGCTAGCTGGCTTCTGAGATGCTCTTTCAGTACAGGGGACTCTCAGACGGAGCACCCAGCTCTTCTGGCAGACTGGAAATGGGCATGGATGTGGGAAGAGTGTGGTATTCTGTGGCCAGGGTGACTCTCCACGAGCTCTGTGGACTTCACCATCACCATCATCATCATCATCATTGAATACTTGCCAGCATGGACTCTTGGGCACATGAAGGGCTAGGCTGCCTGGCAGTCAGTAGGAAGAGAACCGAGGTTACAGTTTAAATGGGACCCTCTCTTTTCATCAAGTGTGACCTCGTGGGTCTTTCTCATTTTGTTTCCTGTTGTTGTCTCTCCATTATCCCGTTGACCAATAAAGCTACCAGGAGATTGGGTATAAACCCAGAAGAAGACTTCAGCCCAAGGTCTCCTCTGCTCAGTCCGTTCTTGCCACCCTTCCACCACCACATGCTCCCATGGCTTAGCATGGCCAGGGTTTATTTCCCACTCAGGCAGAGTTGGCTGTGGGTCGGCTGCCATCCATCTGGTGGTTCAACAACCCAGGTGCTTTCTGTTCTGTGATTCCACCCACTCAACCCTGTGATCCAAGGTTACTCCACTGGGAGGAGGCAGGGAGGGTTGGAGGAGGGACACACACCTTTGTCTGGAGGTGACCTACATCACCTTCATCCATTGGCTAGAATTTGTCATTTGATCTCAACTTAGTAGCAGGGGTCTTGGGAAACGTAAGGGCTCCACTTCCTACCCCTTTCACAGTTGTTTGCTCTGTGATTGCAAGATCCCAGTGCAGCCAGAATGCTCCTTATAGGCCAGAATGGCGAAAGTATGTCTCATCTACTTATGACATGTTGTCAGGAGTCACCAGTCCCTGAAGAAGGACAAGGGGCAGTGAAAAAGAGGAAGACCCACCACAGAATGGATTGACACAGTGGCTGCACAGTGCCCTCCAATGTAGGGACGATTGTGAGGATGGCACAGGACCAGGCAGTGCTGTGTTCTGTTGTGCACGGGGTCACCGAGCATCAGGACCGACTCGATGGCACCTAACAGCCGCAGCAGCAGCAGCACAACAGTAGCTTACTGCCCCTTTCGTCCTGGCTCGCTGGGTGATTGTAAGATGATCTGTGGCCATGTTTTGGCTCCCTGGTTTGACCCACAGGTTGGGGCCAGGGACATTCCCCACGACCTCACCTTTAGGATTCACTGCTGTTTCTTCTTCAGTGGTAAGGTGTGGCCAGGGTGGGCAAGGGCAAGGCCAAAAAGAGGGGCAGGGGCCAAGTCTGCCGAGGCTGATGGCAAGCTGGAACAAGGAGCCCAGGAGTTCTCATCCTTCTGGTCAGGTGGGAACCAAGGCCGGGGGCACGTGAAGGGACGTGTCCAGGACAGCTGGGTAAAGCATCTGCCGCCTGCCCCTGAGCAAGCCTGCCTGGGGAAGTGAGCCTGCTGCAAGTATAGACTGCACAAGCTCAGAACTTAAGGAGAACTCAGGGGGGAGTTGCCCCCAGTGTACAAACCCACCGACTGCATGTTCTGTGTGATGAAGTTCAAGGGCATAAGGAACCCCGTAGATCCCCCTCCCATCATGTCTGTGAACTGCAGGCCGGCTACCCGCTGTCTTTATGCTGATCGCCACTTTAACTTTGGAAAAGTGGTGCGTGTGTTTGTCTAAGCATTTGTTTCTTTGCCGATCCAATGCTTTCATCTCACCCGGTATCTGAAAGGGAGAGTAAGATGATCTGAAGCCATTTTTCATTCTGCTGTCTCCTGCTCTGGTCCACGGGTGGTGGCAGGACATCCCCAGACTTCCCCTCTGTGGATACTTAGGGAAAACAGTCTCCTCTAATACCACGTGTACACCAATCACACTGTGCACCTGGAGGAGTAAAACAACACATGGAAATGGGGAAGGCTAGGCTTCTAACCTTGAGAAGACAGAATGAGGAAGGCCCGGTGTCTGACGCCCCTCTCTTAGATAACACACCTGGACAGGCAGTGCACAGTGATTCGGGCCACTGCAGCATGGTCTGTCCCCATCATCAGCGGACTGCAGCAGGAGGGAGCTTGCAATGTGGCTGGACACCTGTTCTCACTCACTTGTTCCAGGCTGAGCTTTGGAAGAACTGCAAAGACAGAACCAAATGCAAACTCACTGCTACAGAATCGAGTCCAACCCATAGAGACCCTGCAGGACAGAGCAGAACTGCTCCTGGGGCCCCTGAGACGGCATCATGGGAGGAGAAAGCCTTGCCGCTTTTCCGAGGAGGGCCTGGTGGTTTGTAACCACGGCCTCTGTGCTTTGCAGCCCAAGGTGTAAGCCCCAGGGAGGGCTTCCAAACGTTTGTAGAAAAATTAACTGAGACATCATGGGACTTGCCCATAGAGTTTTGAAGCCCCTGGCCACTGTGTGTTGTGTCTACACACTTGAAGAAAAGTTCAGAGATTAGTTAGTGAGACTGAGAAAAGAGGTGGAAGTCATGGAAGCTGGTGGAGTGGGCTGCCACTTCTCCATCATGTGGGCACCCGGGACACAGCCCGGCTGAGTGTGTGTTAGGAGGGAAATAGTGTCCTACCCTACAGTCCAGTGTCACCCTTGGGGGCCATCCCGGTGCCCATGAGCTGTTAGGGCTGCCCTCGTGCCCGGGCGAGATCCCCCAAGTAGGCACACAGATCCACTCTCGAGGCTGTGGGATGGGGGACCGGGCATGCCTCCTCAGCCTGCCCTGGACTTGGCGTTCAGCCTTCCTCTGGACATTTCCTGGGACCACCCACACGCTTTCCTTCCTCGTTGTTGCTCAGAGTTTGTTTTCCAGTAGGATTAGTCTAAGAGTAAACGCCATAGGCCGTCTGGCCCTCCAAAAAGAAATGAAGAAAAAAAAATTTTTTAAAAACATTAAGAAAAAAAAAACACCACTGCCCAAACCCATGTTTCTGTGTGAGATGAAAATTAGACTCTTAAATCTGCAAAGAAATCTGTTTATCTTACAAATGTATTCTTCTGGTGGGGTCCCACAAATCCAAGATGGAAAGATGGAAGGAGGACATGTGCAGGCCACCCCTTGAGCAGCACAGCGTGGGGCCCTGCTCAGCCTGGCCATCCCCCAGCCTCTCACGCAGCTGCCTGCCTGGCCCTCTGAGCACCTGTAATGGGCCTGAGTCCCCAGGCAGCAGCCGCGCTCCATCATGGCTCCTGCCCTTCTGCCCTATAGCCACTGCTCTGCTCCTACTCGCCCTCGGGCTTCTGTGAAGGAGGAGGTCAGGGAAGGCACTCATGTACCCATCACGGAACGGGAGCTCTGCAGGAGCCAGCACCTGCCTCCCTGTATCCTAAAAGGCAGCATCTAGGACACCCCAGTCTGCCACCCCTCCAAATTTAAATGTTGCTCTTAGCTGCTGTGGACACTAACTCGTGGCCGCCTAACATATGGCAAAAGCCGTGTCACCTGCTGCCACATCACCTTCACCATCCTGTCAGAGGCCTTTGCTGCAGGTAGCTGCTCTGTCGGCCCTCTCACCGGGCTCCCCCACCAAGCATGCTTTCCTCCCCTGGGAATTGCTCCTGCTGCTGATGTGTCCAGCGCAATGTCCTATGACCCGTAAGGTTTTCCTGGGCTGATTCTCAGAAGTAGACCGAGTCGTACATCCTAGACTAGCTGAGTCTAGAAGCTCTGCTGAAACCTGTCCACCATGATGACATTTTCGGTATTTGAAATACTGGGAGCGTCCCTTTGCCATCAGAGTACCAGGCAAGCTACCACAATATGACAAAGTGAGGATGATGGGCAGTGGTCTAGTCAGGGTGTTGTAGCTATGTCCCGGAGCCCTGGCAGTATTACGGGTTCCCCGTGGGGCTTCTGCTGCCATACAGATGCACAGCCTCAGAAACCCAAAGAGGCAGCTCTACTCTGACCTACAGAGTCTCTGTGAATCGGGATGATCTCAATAGCAGTGAGGTTGTTGTTGTTGTTGTTAGCTATGTCTCAAGGAGCATGTGAGCCCATGTTTCCTTTAATCATGCTCCTGTTTGCCTTAAGCTGACTTGATGGTCCCAGCTACAAAGAAAGGTGAATAATTCTGGGAGGTCAAATCCCACAAGTTTGAGATTGTAATGGGTAGGGGACAACATCCCAGGTGTTTAGCCAAGTGGTTAGCTTGGCCATTGGTCTTCTCAGTGGTTGACACACTTCTTCTTTAAGCCAGAGGATCACCAATGTTTGGAGAGCTGACCACAACTGGTCTGGGGCATTCGCTTGTCTAACACGGCCTCCCAACTATCTCTCATGCTTGCCCTCATCCATAAGCCGCCTCTGGTGACAGTCCCGCGTTCACTGAGATGGCAGGGTGAGGTGACTGAGGTTGAGTTCTAGATGTGGACAGACCCAGCCCTTCTACCTCTGCAAAATCACGAGAGGAAACAATGGGGGATGGTGAGATCCTTTCAACAGGTCCTCTGCAGAAGGATTGAAGTGACTCAGATGGAAAGTGGAGCTCTTTCGAAGAACATCTCCAGGGCGACAATAAGATCACAGTCCCTGGTGGTGCCCATGGTTAACATGCCGGACTCAAACCACTCTCCCTGCCATTGAGTCGAATCTGATGACTGGTAACCCTATAGCACAGGGTAGAACTGCCCCTGAGGGTTTCTGGGACTGTAATTCTTTCTGGGAGTAGAAAGCCTCATCTTTCTCCTGTGCAGGAGCTGGTGGTTTAGAACTGCTGGCTTGTGGTTAGCAGTCCAACACAGAACACACTACGCCACTAGGGCTCCCCGGTAACACGCTCCACAGCTAACAGGGAAGGTGAGTCACCCAGCAGTACCTTGGGAGAAAGGCCTATCAGTGTACTTCTGAAAACCCAGCCACTGGAAATCCAACGGAGCAGAGATTCACTGACCCCCCGTGGCTGCCATGAGTCAGAGCCAACTCAACTGGTGGTGATAAGTTCAAAGGCAGAGAGGATGTTCAAGGCCAACTGGTTTCCCAACTTGTTCAGAGCAAATGGCCCAAGAAGAAGGAGATGGGTTTGCCTTCGTCTTGTTCCTGGTCTTGCAGCCGAGGCTGTTAGCAGAGGGCCCTGGGAATGGAAGCTACAGAAGAAAACCAGTATGTGTTTCCCAGGCTTGGGTATTGCCCATTGTCCTTATGGTGTCTGTGGGATGCACAGACCGCTGTGTTATCGCAGACGCTCTCCTTGTTCTCACAGTGGGGTTTTCCAGGAGGCCTAGAGAAGGGGCTGGCAAGGGCCTCAGTCCCTTCAGAAGCTGGGGTTCTGGGGCACGGCGCCACCTCCTGCTTTGTGTGTGTGTTGGGGGGCGGGGGCGGGGTGAGCAGGAAGAAAGGGCAAGTTTAGAGGGGAAGACTCCCTGGTCTTCTGACAATGCAGCCTCAACCCCTGCCATGTACCCTGGCATCTCACTGGCACCCTGTGATGCTGGGCCTCGGTGGGTCCTGCGGTAACAATAACTCCCACTGCCCCACATTGTCACAGTTTTGTGTGCCATGATGTGCCATCCCTTCTGGGTCGAAGACTGTTGTCATTGGGAGACAGCAAGTTGGTTCCAAGTCGCAGCGACCCTCTGTGCACAGAAGGAAACACCGCCAGGGCCCGCACCAGCCTCCCAGTCGCACTGACGTCTGCAGCCGTTCCTGCAGCCACGGTGTCCATCCAACTCGAGGAGGGCCTCCCTCTTTTTCGCTCCACTTGACCAAGCACGACGTCCTTCTCCAGAAACTGGCTTCTCCTGACACAGTGCGTGAGACAAAGTCTGGCCCTCCTGGCCTCTAAGGAGCATCCGGGCGTACTTCTTCCACGGTGGATCTCTGTTCTTCTGGCAGCCCACGACACTTTCGACCTTCTGCCCCAGCGCCACAATCCAAATGCCTCCCTTCTCCTCCAGCCGTCCTTGTTCAATGTCCAACGTTCACATGCCTGCGAGGCCATTGGAAATGCCGCGGCTGGGGTCAGGTCTTCGACTTCCAAGTAACTTCATTGTCTTCTGTAAGTTCTCTTCCATTTTCAAATGCCTTGTATTACATGACAAACAACAGGAAGGAAACTGCGTGTTGATACCTTCCAGGGGGAACATTTTCAACCTACCACACCAAGATGTCACTGCAAGGCTCAACGTCTCTGGGAGTTCTGCGGCTGAGTTTCCGCCTGGGACTTTGACTCTGTCCCTCTCTGTTTATCATGGTCTAATTGTGGACGCACATTTCCAGACTCTTTCGTGAGATTACGCCAGCCAGCGATGGGTATCAGACTCAACACTGGAGAAATGATCCGTTTGGGATAATTTTCTCTCCTGTCCCAAAATAGCATGTCGTGGGGACAAAACCAAGACATCTTGTATGTCCCTGTTTCTTGCTTGATATCATGCAAATGTGACTTCGAACCTGCCGTGAACTCTCCAGCAAGTGAATATTATAAATTAATCTGATCCAACAAACACCAACATTTCTTAAACTTTTGGGGAAAAAATATTTAATAGGAGCTAAGCAAAAGAAGAAATCAAACCAGCTGCTGACACAGCTGTTTCTTCTCTTGTTTAATTCAGTTCAATATAAAGGTACCATATGCTGCTTAAAATGATGAGAGGAAAGATGAAATAATTTAAGAGAATAACAAGAAAATACATGAATTGTCAGCATTCTGTCAGATTTAAAGAATGAAATAGACAGGTGTAGTATTGACGTGTTTAGCTTTATGTGGCGTTAGCAGTTTTGGTGTGAACAACTTCTGACATGTGCTGAAGTGATGTGGGAACACTTTTCTCCACTGCAGACATTGGCGAGGAGGCTGGGAGACCGGCCGGCATCCAGCAGCCAGCGCTGCTCCGGGACCGGAGCCTGGGCTCAGCCATGAAGGACTGCCCTTACTGCGGGAAAACGTTCCGGACGTCACACCACCTGAAGGTCCACCTGCGGATCCACACAGGTGAGAGGTTAGCTGTGGCTGGGGACCCAGCTGCCAGGATCCACTCCCAGCTCTGGGGCCGAGGCTCTCAATGCTGTGACCTACCGTGCCGTATGGGTGGTCCCTGCTCCTGGCAGCCACACGCACAGTAGGCCCTGGCCATCCCCGTGAACCATCGGGCTTTCATTAGCAGAGTTTCAGAACTCCATCGCCAGGCCTTTCTTCCTCGCCTTGGTCCAGAAGCCCCGCTGCAACTCGATCAACCTCACAGGATCACTCCAGCCTTCCCTGACTCTGGCGGGAGGCTGTGCTGGAGGGACGCTGGCTGGCCAGGAATCAGAGCTGGGTCTCCTGCCCATGAGGGGCGAACTCCACCGTGAACCACAAATGGTCCAAAGGCCATCTCTGAAATTAGAGAGACCACTGCCAATGATCGGATTCCGACTTCCGGTGATGCCCGAGGACAGGGGAGAGCTGCTTGTCAGAGGTTGTCATGGGGCCAGGCAGCCTCATCTCTCTCCGACACAGAAGCGGCCGGGCTCGCAGCACCAACCTTGCAGGCCAGTGCTTAGCCCATTGTGCCACCGGGGCTTGTAGGAAGGTCTCAGAAGGCCTGTAGCCGTAGGTCCGAACACTTACGGATGTCTTCCCACGGCATCACTGCACATCTGGACACAGATGCCAGGTGGCACCTGTCTGTGAGCATGCAGCCTGGTCTCTTAGAGGGGCTGCCCCAGGCCAAAGGGGAGCCGGGACAGGGATAGTTAGGTTGCACTGTTCTTCCAGTGCACCCTGTCTGTGTGAGCCTGGTCCCTCAGCTTGGGCTGGAGGGCACTGCTTCCTGGTCTGGTCTGAAGCAGCCCCTTCCCCAGCGCTGTGCTCAGTGCAGGCTGCCTGGTGTCCCTGACAGGCAGCTCCCCTAGGGGTGCCACCGGGCTGACTACCCTTAAACACATACCTCCATGCAGTCCAGGGGGTGGCTGTCCTCCACTGTCCTCCCAAGAAAAATGGGAGTGCTCATACCCAGCCTGGGCACACTGGTGCTGGACCCCACTACCTAGCTGGCTGGCATTGCCTCCCAGGCTCCTGCCTCAGCCCTCAGGCCCTCGTCTGGCCATTCTGCTTGTTGCTTGGACACTGCCGATACAAATAATAATAATAATAATAATAATAAAAGACGCAAATGTATCTACGACACGGACACCTCCATTTTCTTTGATTTTTCTCCTGACACTTTGTCTATTGGCGTGTGAGCTGCTTCAGAGGATGGACAAATAAGCCATCTATTTTCAGAAATAATTGTCATCTGTTTCCCTCGGAATCAATACGGCACAAGGCTGTGCAGGCGGCCCCTGCACATTGCCTGCCAAGGCTGGGTGCACTCACCTGGCACCGCCCCTACACACAGGGAACTGTGGGCCTCACCTGCCATCTGTGTGCTTACCCCTTCCTCACCCTGGAGCATGCTCCCACCCCATGGAGTCAAGGAGGGGTCCCTCGAAATGACAAAGCAGATGACATTTTCTCACAGAAGGCCAGCCTGCCTCCAGACCCCAGCTCACCACCCTTTTCACCTTCCTCCATCTCCTCTCGCAAGCCCACTAGTCTCCTTGTTGCTCCTGAACACAGATGGTCTGTGCTGGAGGATGTTGGCACTGCCAGTCCCTCTGCCAGGGATGTTCTTCCTACATAGGGTCTCCCTGCCTCCCAAATCTAACTGATTCTCCTGGTCCCTGCTCCATTAGTTGCATAAACTTTACAGTTTCTGCAACAATCTTGTTTTGTTGGATGGTTCTCTTCTCATACTTGCTTCCCACTAACAAGCATTTGCGGGAGGGGAGGGCTGCCTCACTGCCTGTCAGCCGGCCCCCAGGCCCTAGGCAAGCATGTCCCTGAGGTAGGCGCACAGGACCGTGTGGGAAAGGCTGAAGGAAGAACAAGGAGCCGCCCAATGAGGCTTCTACCTTTCCCCTAGAGAGCTCAGCTGGGGGGACCATGAGCCTTGCCCAAGGCACCTGTGGCATTTTCTGAAGGGCAGGGCCCGTGCACCCATTGGAAGCCATAGTCCAGCAGGGGTGCCCGACTCCTTCATTTCTGGGTGCAGGTGCAAGACCCAGGGAGCTCAGGGAGCCCCTCATTCTGAGCCCTGACCTTGGCGCTCTCTGCCAGGTAGAGTCTGGCGTGACTCCAGACTGGCATGACTCCATGGGCTTGGGCCCGTGCCCCCATTTTCATGGGGTCTCCCTTCCCACCTAGAGGTCTGTGCCCCACCGCTCAGCCTCTCCTCCTCTCTTCCTCTGCTTCCTGGTCTCTGAAGTACTCACCCCAAGCCGGACCATCATATGTTGGGGTTTTGTTCTTGTCTGCCTCTAAGCAGCCACATGGGAGCCTCTGAGCACATGGGCTGCTGCCTGATGGCCCGGGGGCCCAGTTCCCACAACTCGGACGGGCACACAGTAAGAGCGCAGCAAGCCTGTGTCCGATGACTGATGGACTGACTGGACTAGTGAACATGATCAGACCTGGAGGGCAGGGGTCAGCTTTCACATACTGTCCATGTTCTAGCCCAGGTTGGAGCTGGGGTTCCCTTGGTGGTGGGGGATCTGTAGACTACCAGGTCATACCACAAGGTCCAAGGGCGCTTCCCATTGGGCTGCCCTCTGGGGTGGATATCAGGGATGTTCTGTGAATACGAGGCATTTATTTTACCGGGGTCAGTCAAAATGTATTGCTAGGGGTCCCTCATCAACCAAAATGTCGAAATGTGAAGCGATTGGTTCCCAACAGCTCCTCCATCTAAGTCTATATGCTTTTGCGGCCATTCTTTCTCTCTCTAGCCCTGCCCCATGGGAGAAACACGAGGCTTTCTGCTCCCCGAGAGGAGTTACAGTCTCAGAAACCCACAGGGGCTGCTGCTCTATCCTATTAGAAAGGGCCACTGTGGGTCGGAATCTACTTCATGGCAGTGGGTTTGGAACTTTGCCCCATGCACGAGTTAAAGCAGTGGAGGGCAAAGCTGTCACTTTGAAGGGTGAGCCAAGCCATGGTATTTTCAATGGCTTCACGTTCCTGTGACTGAAGAAAACTGCAGAAGAAGCGATGTCCTGGAGATGTGGTGTTGGTGAAGAACAGTGAAACCCCAGGGACGGCCAGAAAACAAAGACATCTGTCTTAGAAGAGGTGCGACCAGAATGCTCCTTAGAGGTGAGGCTGGTGAGATGTTGTCTTCCATGCTTTGGACGTGTTTTCAGAAGACTGCGGTCCCTGGAAAAGGCCATCATGCTTGCTAACGGAGAGGGCAGTGACCCAGGGGAAGGCTTGCCACAAGATGCTCTGACAGCGTGGCTGCCACCATGGGCCTGATCGTAGGAACCACTGAGGGTGGTGCAGGACCAGGCAGTGCTTCGTCTTGTTGTGCACAGGGTTGCTAAGAGTTGGAACGGACTCGATGGCACCTAACGACAGCCAGGACAGCAACGATGACAGGGTGGCACAGGCCTGGGCAGTAGTTTGCTCTGTGGTACCCAGGGTCCCTATGAGTCAACACCAAGTCAACAGCATCAAGCAACCAGAACAGCAGCAGCCTCGCCCGCAGTCTGAGCTCTTCCATGGATACTGTGTGGAGACGACACTTTCAACATCCCTGAAAGGCTCCTGTTGTGTCTGGAGGTCTTTGAGTTGAGGGAACCGAAGCGTTAAGATGGAGTTGTAGGGTGGGGGGGTTGAGTGCACCCTAGAGCATTCTCCAGGGACAGCCCTCACCCGCCTTGAAGAACGAGCAGGTGTGCTGTAGTGATGGAGACTGTCCCGCCGCCACCTCCAGGGACTTTCACCACGGCAGCTCTCCTGGCCGAAGAACCCTTCGCGATGGTCCTGTTTCCTTGGAGAAAACGCCCCAAACTGGTGCCTTGGCCTTCTGAGCTACCCTCTCTGTCGTGAACATACCTGGCCCAGCAGATGCCCTGGGAAGCGGCTGTTTCAATGGGACCTTTCTTTGGAAAGAGGCAAATGTTGTCTGCAGCAGCGCACTGAGGGCAGAGACTTGTTTAAACGAGCTTGCGTGAATGGAGCCCCCGGAGCTGCGCTCCGTGACAGCATGCAGTCGGGCACAGTCTCTCGGCCCGGCTTCCCAGGTAGGTGGTGACTCACCTCAGCAGCAGGAACACACCTGGCCGGGTGGCCTGGCAAGACTTGATAGATGCTAAACGTACTCTCGCTGTCGTGGTCCTGAGGGTGGCAAACACACTTCCGACTCATCATGCCCAATAACCACTGTGCTGGAGACATGGTGAGCGGTAAGACAGGGCCAAAGACACAGGCACGCTAGAAGCTTCTCAGAAGATGCCATGGAAATGCCCCACCCTCAACAGCAGCATTCGCCTCGTTGAAAAGGCAGAATGGTACCCAGATAAAGATCAATTTTCTTTTTATCTAAGAACAAAGAAGTTGGAAAATGCTGACACCCATGTGTTTGAATAGCTCAGAAAGTGTTACATGTTTAAAACCACCAAAGTAAACATCAATTATGACAATGTAAAAACTGTAGATTACATGAGTAATTAAAAATCAAAATCAAGTTATCTGTTAATCAGCGATTTAATGCAGGGCTCAGACTGTTGTGATGTGCCAGGCTGCCTTCCCCCACTTCCTCCGCTTTCGTCATTCCAAATGGCCTGGTGGCTAGAGCAAGTGGCCCATGGGATACGATGGCTACTTCCCCAAAGACCCTGTGGGGCAGCTTTTCCACTGGGAACGCATGAGCGGTCTAGTGGGTAATGTGTGTCCATTGTCCGAGGCGTTTCACACACCATCTTTATTGGGGTTCGCAGTTTAGAACATTGATGGGTAGAAACCACACTCCATCAATTTCTCCACAGCATCAACTCAGTCCCTGCCCTTCTCCCCGCACCCAGGTGTCAAAGAGAGGGATTGGGGAGTGCTGCCCATCAGGCTTTTGGATACTGAAGGACAGGGCAAGGCTGTTAGGCTAAGCTTCAGCCAGACGCATGGCTGTGGTGGACAGTGCCCCCTCAAGTTAGATACCGGAGGCTGCCTCACCTAGCTCCTGACAGGGAAGGACCCTGCCCACCCACGGCCCTGCCCTTCTTGTTGAAATGCTGTAGGCATTCCTTTGGCCTACCTGTGTGATTTATCATCTAGAGCAGGCGCCATAATTTGAATTCATGCCACATGGCGAGGAACTGAACCAGCAAGTACTTAGGCATAACATACCTCGGGGGCAGGCAAGGGTATCCCCACCAGATCCTCCACAGCCCCACAGCCACTCCCGGGCCTCTCTGTTCCTGCCCCTCCTGCAGACCCCCCTTGGGGATTGAATACCTGGGCCCATGTACCAGAAGCAGGTAGGTGCTCAGTCCTGGGGTGGCTGGAGTAGCTGAGCTCCCCAGAGAAGCTCCCGATGGCTATAAAGCCCCTGTGCTGGTCATGGGACTCCAGTCTGTGGGCTCCCTCAGGGGTTCACCTGAGTGTTCCCCCATCAGGCCTGTTGTCTCCAGGATGACCATTGTGGGGAAATGTAATAAGTGCACACACTGAGGCAAACTCAGAGGCGTGACAGTTCAGGCACTAATTACACCTAAATCTCATTAGCTTTCCCCTCGTCTTCACGCGAAGCAGGTGATCAGTTTATGGATCCACGATGCTGTGCACCACACCTGGGCCCTGGGTTAGGACCCTGTGGGGTGGCCGTGCACAGGTGGTGTTAGTGAGTGGAGGTGAGCTGGCCTTGGCCTGGGGAGCCTGCCCAGCAATGCCACACCTCCTGCGGGGTGGACCCTGGTCACCAGGAGCCCTGTGTCACGTCTTTGGGGGGAACAAAGAGGACTGTGGTCATTGTCTGCAGGGGAGTGGGGGTGGGATTGGAGCCTTCTAACTGAGGCTCAGTCTGCACAGGCTGAGGCCAATGGCCAAAGACAGATGCAGCATCATTACTGGAAGGAGAGACCCGCCAGGTGCGCTCAGGTGGGCCGCCAGGCAGAAGGTGCCCTGCGTGCAGCCTGCAGGAATCTCCGCTCAGCTCCCAGCCCACCACCCACTGCAGAGGAGGGCTCCGTGTTGGACGGTGGGCTGGAACTGAGATCTGCTGAGCTCGCAATCCAGCCCTCTTGAGGACCGCACGGTGTTGCTACTGTTACTTCTCTGGGGGCGTTTGGCTTGTTGAGGGAATTAACGCAGCCTTTCTTTGACAGTGGGTGCCCACCCCGTCCCCAGCAGGAGGAAAGGAAGTGACAGGCACCCACACGCAGTGCTGACGCAGCCTCCCGGCGACGTGAAAGGGAAGTACTGTGCATCGGCGGTCCTCTTTACCCCCAGCCCGACTCTGCAACCCTGCCTGCCTCCGTTTCTCCAGGCGCCATAGGCCAGGAGGGTGGCATGCCAGGGCCATGGGTGCTGAGACAGGTGGCAGCCCCCGACTGTTCTCCCCCCACCTCCATGAAAGGTGTGGTGCAGTCCCTTAGCTGCTGGCTTCGGAGCTCAAGCTTCCTGGGGGAGCTGACTTTCATCTGCAGAGGGTCCCCCACCCCACAAGGGCCTGGTGTATCACTGCAGGTGGAAATGAAAGTCTAGCCCCATCCAGGTGGCCCCCACCCTGTGTACACCGAGTGGACCGGTGATGCGCAGACCCATCCTCTTCAAGAGGAGCTAAGAGGCTGTCCTCTCATTCACAAGAGCAGATTCCATGCGTTTAAAAAGTGGATGTTAAGCCTTGCACTACTTGCAGGTTCTTACAAATAATAATGATGCTAAGACAAGAAAAAAGAAGCTTGCGGTGGAATAGCCTCAGCTTAGGGGTGGGGGAGCCACGGGAGAAAAGAGCCAAATGCAAGCAAACCCGGAGGGTTGCCTGCCCACATGGAGATGCGTTTGTTTCCCCACCTCCCTTGTGCCTTTGGGTTCTGGTTGGAGATGCCCCATGTCACGAGTTCTCCGATGAACTGAACACCCTTCTTCTTCCTCCACAGCCCTCACCCCTGCCCTTCCAGCCTTCCCGTTGCCCCAAACTTTGGTTGAAAATAATGGATTAAATTTAAATTTCCTTAAAAGTTTAAGAGGTAATGTTACAGTATAAATTTCCTCCCAAACACTAAGTAGGGAAATATCCATTAGTGAAATTAACTACAGTTTCTAGGTAGCTAACAACGTGCCGTATACAGTAGGGCATGGCTAATGAACACTGCAGTGGGTGATATTTCATTATACAAATTAATGCTCACATTTTAATGGGAAAGTCACATAATGAATCTCGGCTTCAGTGACAGCAATTAGAGACACAGATTGTCCCCTTCTGGACAAGGCACTGTTTAGCAATAAGCAGCTGTGTGAGAAGTCTTCAGGTTTACAGCATCTAGATGCTTTGGGGGAATTAGCGTACAATTTATATTAATGTACTGAAGCTTCGCCGCCAAGGCCCCACCATATTTCTCTCTCCTGGTAGCAACGAAGTAAAGATGGGGAGAAAGACTATATAAATATCCGATCGAGGATGCAAATACAGGGAGATATTCAGTTCCTCAAGTTAAAAGTGAGCACACTTCTGGAGGTTTAGAAAAAAACAAAACAACAACAAAAACAACACCTGGAAGCACGTACTGCCTCTGAAAAGCTTCACGGAGGCCGTTCCAAGGAGACTCGTGCAGATGCACCTGTTCTTTGCCGAGAGGCGCTGGTAGGAGTGGGCTCTGACTAGCTCTGCAGGTCTCCCTGGACAAGTGAGGGACCCTCGGGTGGATCCAGTGCAGAAGGACCAAAGACATAAACCTGTGCAAATGGGTGCGCTGAACTCACTAAGCCACCTGGCCTTGTGTTTCTAAAGGAGTGTGAAGTTGTCAGCATTCCAGTGTTGAATCTGCATCTATGCAGACGCTGCTGGAAAGCTGGGTCCACGTGGGGTGTTTCAGTTTATTTCATTCGTCTGTTGGAATAAGGAACTGATGCTTCCAACATTTTATCAGGCATTTCGGAGTAAAGGCCTCTTGTCTAGAGATGCCTGGCTTTGGCCCACATCTTATTCCTTTCATCTAGCTGTCATGTCTCCCCAGTTGAGGCCACCAGGGCTGGTTTCAGTCTGGCCCTGACCCAGACTGCAGGGAGGGGACAGCGGCCCTCTCGCTATTCCAAAGACCTGTGAAGGAGGCGCCGGCATTTCAGCATGGAGGACTGTAAGTGGAGCTCTGGATAGGAGGCTTTTCTGCAAAAGCCAGAGGGCCGGACATCCGCCATTCACTGTCTTGGAGAGACGCCGGCCCCTCCCCTTTCTTGTCCCGCTCCGCGGATGTCTGTGCCAGTGGTGCCCCTACAACAGGCAGGTGCAACGTTCGCAAGCCCCGCACATCTGCAGAGGGACCTTGGAGGTGGTGGAGGACTGTGGCCCCTGGAAGCGTGGGTCGGTCAGTTTACGTGATTCCCCCAGTAGATTTGGACTCGTTTATGGTCTAAGTGGCCAATCGCTCAAGTAGACAGAGCAACTGGCAGGCTGCACAGGGAAGGCCCGTTGGACAGGGCTCGGCGAGCTCCCTGCCTCTCCGTCCTTGGCAGCAAGGGCTGGCGATGCCCTGTGCCTGAGGCTTGCTGTTGCCAGCCCGGATCAGAGCTCTCTGGGGGTGAAAATGTGCGTTCCAGCTTGGCAGATCCACAACCAGGGGGACTCCACAGCTGACATCCGGCAGTGGCAGGTACCTCAGGGCCCCGGGAAATCACTGATGTTGAGTTTCTCCTTCCACCCATCCCGGGTGGGGGCTGGGAGGTGTTCACCTGCCCAGCTCTCTGAGAAGTGCCCTCCAGGAAACGCACACTTGGGAGACAGCTGGGAGATTCCCATTGGGAAATGAAGCTCTTGGGTCATTTGCAGGGATGGGGTGGGGTGGGTGGGGGTGTCTCAGGAGGCTCCCTCACACATGAGACCAGGCCCCAATGTACCTGGCCAGACATCCCCCCCCCCCCCCCTCACCACCACCACCACAGGGCCGAGCTCCAAGGAGGTTCCCAGGCCAGCTGAGCAAAGGCATGATGCGAGAGAATCATTATGAGAGTTTAGGGTCTTACAAAGAAAACAAAGCCCAGGACTTTAACAACCACCACAAGTGCAGACATTTATCCCAACGATAAACTCAGGGCATTGATCTGGGGACCTGGGCAGTCCAGTAGGTCTCTTAGGAATTCGGGAATGGAGTAGGCAGACGGCATGCTCAGTTTGGGATTTTTCAAAGCAACCTCGTTCCCAGTGCCCATGCCTCTGTAGACGTAGACAGCAGTGGAGATGGTCACCGGTGGTGAACGAGAGCAGATGGCCCTTCTGTTCCCGAGCAGTGGAGGCCATGGTCTGGTGGGAACTTTACTAGAGCAGGGGGTCAAGAGAAGGTTGTGAGTATGTTGGCCTCCCCAGCCCTCCAGGGAAAGTGTGGTTGGGGGACAGCTTGGAGGCTGCCAGGGGGAAATGAAGCCCTTGAGCTGGTTGGAAGTCCTTTGGAGAGCTATCCCACACATGTGGCCAGCCCTTGAGTTTGCTTGGCCTGGCATGCACCCCACAGGCTGAGCTCCAAGGACTTGTGTGTGTGTGTGTGTGTGTGTGTGTGTGTGTGTGTGTGTATTCCCTGGCTTGAATAATCATATGAGGTGTCTCCTCAGAGCAGAGGCCTGACTCCTGGTTCTTCCTTTTACCTCAAGGGCCAAGAGCATCCTGGGAGGTCAAGGTGGTCCTTCATGTATGGGGTTGCCATGCAAACAGACCTGCACATCTTTAGGTGCGCACATCCATTTGTGTGTCACACACCTGTGTCTCTGACCCCATTCAAGAGAAACGGTGTTTGAGATTAGCCCGAGCCTTTGAGGGACATGAGGCCCAACCTTCCCACTGGCAGCCCGAGGACACAAAGGCTTCAGGGTAGGCACTTCTAGGTAGCACGGCATCCCAGTTCCTCAGTCTGGGCTCTCAGACCCCTTCCTGGTGGCCAGGCTGCCTCCCTAACAAGTCATCATCCACCACCTATCCCACAGGCTACTTACTGCCCAGGTAGGCTCTAGGCCACGGGTTCTCAACCTTCCTCATGCTCAGACTCTCTAATACAGTCCCTCATGTGTGGTGACCCCTCAACCATTAGATTATTTTCCTTGCTATTTCGTAACTGTAATTTTGTTACTGTTATGAATCGGGCGACCCCTGTGAAAGGGTCATTTGACCCCCAAAGGGGTCGAGATCCATAGATTGAGAACCACTGCTCTAGGCAGTGAGGGGGGTCACCCGGGGACTTTGAAAATTCTGAGTGCTCAAGCCGAAGCCAAACACCAAGCACTGTGCCCTGCAGTCCATTCTGGCTCATAGTGACCCTCTAGCTAAAATTATAACTTAAATCACAGCCACTGAGGCAATGCTGACTCATAGAGACTCTACAGGATCGGGTAGAACTGCCCCGTGAGTTTCCGAGAACAGAATTGCTTTACAGGAGTAGAAAGCCTCATCTTACTCCCTTGGGAGTGGCTGGTGATAACACTGACCTTGTTAGCTAGCAGCCCAGGGGAAAGCCACTTGGCAGCCAGGCTGCCTTAGTGCTCAGGTCACACATTGATAAATTAGAATTCCTACGGGTGGGACCAAGTAGTAACTTTGTTTTAAAGTCCCCCACCCTGGTCTTCCCACCTGTGGCTTCTTTACTGCCTTCATGGGAATCACCAGGCTGCTGGTGAAAAAGTGCCAGCCTCGATTTGGTGTTCAAAACCTAGTGACGAGGAACATAACTAATGCAATGGGTGTCGGAGCATTGGTACAGTGCAACATGTTGAATCGATAAAAGTTATTCTATATATATATATAATATATATTATATATATATATCCACACAGATCAGATGTATGTGTGGACATGTTGTAAGGCAATGCTTCTAAAAAAAGAAGTACACGCGTGCACACAAGAGAGAGAGAGAGAGATTTAGCCCCACCCCAGATCTAGGAAATCAGAGCCAGTCTGCATTTTAGTAATCCTCCTGGATGATGTTAAGGTACAATGCAGACTGGGGATCACTACCTTAGTGTGCATTCCAAAGGACTATGTCTTGGGAGACATATGTATGTCCAGTGGGTACCACACAGGCCTGCGGAGAAAGTCTACATTCCCCAGGGGAAAAAATACACATGTATGCACAACACACATATGACTGGGTCCTGGCGGGGTGAGAAGTGGGTTTGCCTATGGTTCAAGCCCTCTAGCTGCCCTGTGGGAGGAAGCTGAGGCTGGCCTCTCCGTGCAGCTTTACAGATTGGAAGCCCTGTGTAGGGTCCCTGTGAGGCAGAGTGGACTCACTGGGTGGTGGGAGGTAAGGAATAGCCGTGTTTTCTCTACAAACCTTGGGCCAGATGCACATGATCTTTTCCAGATGCTTCTCCAAAGGGAGCAGCTGGGAGGCTTGAACTGCTGCCGACCTTTCGGTTAGCGGCAGAGTGCTTTAGGCTCTGTCCGCCTAGGGCCTGGTGGTCACCTTTGCTGGGCTCCCCACAGAGCTTGTGGGCCAGGATCCTGAGCATTCCTTCCAGGCATTCCACCTGCATGTCCTCTAAACTTCAGGGACTGCTGCTGTGTCTGGCCACTGGGCTTCCCTGGGGAGCTGAAGAGGCCAGGACACTTGGATACCTAGAAGTTGCCATCCCAGGACTGTTCCTGTGATGGATTTTTGGCCTGCAGGGTGGGTGTCCACATAGCATGGGATGAAATGAATTCGAGTCCAACCCAGGGATCAATGAATTCCAAAATGTGGGAAAGCAGTGGGTTTCTGAGCCCCTTTGAACATGTACCTCAAAGGAAACAGCCCTTTCCTCGTGGATCCTTGGCAGTGGGCTCACCGGAGAGGGCTAGGACCTGCAGGTGCAGAGCAGCGAGGTGCTTAGGTGGGTCCCATACCAGGCTGATGGCCTTGTCCAAAGGACTAGTCACAGGGTGTCTCAGTTCTGAAGCCGAGGAGCCCTGGCCACCACTTTGATGAGGCAGGCATCAGTCTCCAAGATCCTGAACGCAAACCAGAGATGGCATGCGGGCCCGTCCTCAGAACCTGGCCTGGTGCTCCCCTTGTTTCCCCAGAAATGCCCTCTGCCCGAGGCCTGGGCATCAGCTCAGGTTAGCCAATGTCTACCCGCTGTCAGATCTGACTCCAGGACAGGGTAGAACTGGCCCGCAGGGGCTGCAAGGCTGTCATCTCTGCAGAAGTAAGTTGCCTTCTGTCCTTTTGTCATGGAGCATCTGCGCGGTTTGAACTACTGACCTTCCAGGTAGCAGCCGAGTGCTTCAAACCACTGCTGCACCAGGGAGCCTTCCGTGAAGAGCAGACACAGTAAAGTGCTTTCAGAATGCACCATTCACCAGTGGCTTGCCTTGCTTTTTCAAACCAGTCCATTCTGCAGTGGGATAACAAACCGAGGCGGGTGGGAATAGTCATGCTTCCTGGGAGAATGCGCTGTGGATACTGACAGGATGTTCTTGTGGATAAACGAAAAGGGGTCACTTCCAGGAGCTTTTTGATCCCAGAGCTTAAAAAAGGACTGCTTGGAATCTGTGTAGAGCTGTATTTCTTTACCATCCCACCCGCCCCTCTCCTCTATCCCACGATGAGGGCAGATGCAGTTGTATGTTAGGGTCTGGTTTCCACCCGAGGCAAGAAGAAGAATAGAAGTCGGGGGCGGGGGGTGGGGGTGGGGGTGGGGGTGGTGGGGCTGCATTTAAATAAATATTTAATTTGGGAAAATTATCTTATATGTTTTAAAACACGCTTTAAAGCTATTTTTATTCTCCAGAAAGTGCTTATTATAGGTAAATTACACATTTTACTACCGGTGCATTCGGTTTGCCATTAGTAGAAATTTAAGGCAGTACAAAGACCAGTAGATAATGTTAATTTCAAATACAGAAACTAAATATATTTTGTGCCTTTTTATTACTCGTTTTCTTTTAAGTTTTATTGACTGCTTTTTCTCTTAACTATATGTCTTTACATGCTGCAATCATAATGCACTGTAATGGTATTAATATTTTAGAGAATCGGTATTTATAGTTCTTTATTTAGGAACAATGCAGTAGGTCTGCAGATATCTGAGCCCGTCTGGAATGGTGCCCTCCAAATAATGATAAATTACTTGTGCAGTATGCCATTTGCTAATTATATCCATGATTTACTGCAGAGCAAGACTTAAATCATTCACTTCAGTCTTGCGTAACACTGCCATAAAATTTTTAGGTTTAAAAATGGTTTCCATGTGTATAATTTAAACAAATTTTCGAGCTATTGTATACACAAAATATTGTAGCCACCCATTTGTTATGTACTTTGTCTTTTTAAACTTCTACTTTTAATGATCACTGTGGTTGAAATTATTATGCTTAATTTTCATAATCATAGCTTTTAAATCTACAGCCATTTTCACATGTTAGATAAAGAAAAAAGATAGCTAATTGTGTGTAGATAGTATGTCAGTCCTGAATAGTCCCAAATGGTACAAAATCATTAAAAAAGCTTAAGAGTACGAATTATTCTTCTATTAAAAAACAGTTGTTCTCTCACTAATTATTAGTTTGAACTGCTTTGTTTCAAAGAACAAATGTTGATCCTTCCAGCCTTGTTCAGCACACCAAAATGAGATAAACACTTTCCCTCCCTCCCTCTCCTTCTCTCCCTCTTTCTCTCTCTCTCATGAAAATCTGCAGGTGAGAAACCCTACAAATGCCCGCACTGTGACTATGCCGGTACCCAGTCAGCGTCTCTGAAGTACCACCTAGAGAGACACCATCGGGAGAGACAGAACGGGGCTGGGGCTCTGTCTGCGCAGCCCTCAAGCCAAGACCACAAGGATGAAATGTCCAGCAAGGCATCCTTGTTTATCAGACCAGACATCCTCAGGGGTGCCTTTAAGGGCCTCCCTGGCATCGACTTTCGAGGGGCCCCTGCCTCTCAGCACTGGACCTTGGGAGTGCTCTCCGGAGACCATTTGGGGCAGGCCACGGGCATGTCCTCCGAGACACCGTCAGATCCTCTGAAAGGTGCTGCCCTTCCTTCCAAAAGCCCCCACTTCTCTGAAATCGGAAGAGCCTATCAAAGCATGGTGGGCAATGGGGTGAATTTCCAAGGGTCCTTACAAGCATTCATGGACAGCTTTGTCCTCAGCTCCTTGAAGAAGGAGAAGGACATGAAGGACAAAGCCCTGTCTGAGCCGCATTCCATGAAAGCTCACGGGGCAGAGGGTGGCGAGGAGAAGCCTAGCGGTAAACCCTTACCGAGGAAGTCGGAGAAGTCTCAGTATGAGCCTCTGGACTTGTCTGTGAGGCCCGATGCTGCCGCCCTCCCAGGCTCCTCGGTGACTGTCCAAGACAATGTGGCATGGCATGCCTGCTTGTTTTGCTCTTTCACGACGTCCTCCATGGAGCTGATGGCCCTTCACCTCCAGGCCAACCACCTCGGCAAGGCCAAACGCAAAGACAATGCCCTGGGGCCACCCATCAATTGCAAAGACCCAGCCAGGACGGGCAGCAAAGTGGCGCAGCTGCCCACGGCACAGTCAAACAAGGAGCTGGGCCTTTCCCACACCGTGGGCCTGCTAGACTCTGCTTCCGAGAAGATGGCCCCAGGGCAGGTCAAGGAGCCCCTGGTGGAGCCCAAGAACAGCCCTTGGTCTGGCCCCGTCGACCCTGCCTTTTGCAACTTCCCGTCAGACTTCTACAAGCAGTTTAGTGTTTATCCGAGCCTGGCCGGCTCGGGAGCCTCCAGCACCTGCCCCGGCAGCGAGCCTGATGGGAAGGCCCACCCAGAAGATGACGCCCCCATCCTGATCCCTGAGAACATGACCAAGACCGTGACTGATGACCTGTCCGACGTGGCTTCTTCAGAGGACATGGACTCCTCCAAGGGCGAGAACAATGAAGAAGACGATATTGACACTGAACCCGAAATGATGACCAAGCCCCTGTCTACCCTGAGCAAGGACAGCGGCAGTGATGGAGGGGACAGTCTGCTGCCCACGGGGACCCCCCAGCCCAACCAGGGACTCATGTCACCTTTACCCCAAGCATCGGAGAAGCAGTGGCACAACCCCAGCCTCCTCCCAGCCCAGGAGACCTCTGTGGGCCTGCCTAAGCCGGAGCGGGGGCCCCTGGGCCTGGAGAAACCCATGAACATGCTGTCGGTCCTCAGGACCTACAGCGCCGATGGCTTAGCAGCCTTTAACGGACTTGCAAGTAGCACATCAAATTCTGGATGTATCAAGAGGCCAGACTTGTGTGGTAAGTTTTAGAATCCTCTTCTTTCAGTTCATTTCCCCCAGCAGCAGTGCTGAGTTGTGCATTTGAAAATACCACCACCACCACCACCACCACCACCACCACCACCACCACCACCACCACCACTACCACCACCAGTGGGGAAACATCCATTAGACAAGTTTGAGATAACCATGAGAAAGGCACTGCTGTGTATGCAATAGAGACAATCATGGAAACTCATTTCATTTCGAAGGTTTAGAAATCATACTTTTGTGTTTCATTCGCATCATGATCAACTGAAATGCCTGAAAAGTGGGGTGGGGTGGGGTGGGGGGCAGCGTATCACAGTGTGAAGGAGTCCTGTTTAAAAAAAAATTTTTTGAGGAAGGGGAATTTGGCAGGGGGGAGGAGGGGGCAGACCAAGAAGAAATCCGGTGACTTGCAAACATTTCAGTATTTTCCACTTATGCATAAGACACCCAAAAGACAAGCCCTTCATGCTTCGCTAAGCCAAATCTGCTTTCTTGAATGTTCTTTATCTTGACTTCGAGGATACTAAAATCATTTCACACTGACCACCAATAACGTGACCCTCTCTCCAGGGAGGGAGATGGGGTTGAGGTGTTTATAAGTCACCTTTCGATAAACCAAATGGAAGTTACTGTGACTTTAGCCTTCTACTATTGCCTTCTGTCTGCCTGTCTGTCCACGTGCCTGTCTATTGTTCTAACAAGAAATGTCTATTGTGAAGTCCCTGGTTAGCAGTGTTGTGATCCTGTGTCTTGGACTCGTGCCTGCCTGGTCTTATTAGCAACCTGGCGTTTTACCTCCTTCAAGCACATGGGTACCCCCAAAGTCATTCCAGATTTTAAAACAGGATAACCCGAGTGAAGTCTAGAATCTGATCCAAGCAATGGGGAGGCGAGGAGCGGCACAAAATCATTCTCTCGGCACCAGATACGCATGTTCCAAAGCCTTTCTCCCAAGAGAAGCTCAGTATCTGATTCCCTTTGAGACCAGCCCCAGGATGTCCCAGCTAGAGACAAAGGGCCTGGGTCCTCCTCTATCTGCCCTCTGTGAAGGGATGGCTGTGGTTTTACTACACCTGTTGAGGGGAAGGAGGGAGGGAAGAAGAGAGGGAGGAGGGGAGGGGAAGGGAGGAAGATTCGAGGGAGGAGGGAAGGAGGGGAAGGAAGGATGGAAAGGAAGAAAGAGGGGCGGCCAGAGGAGGGTGAACAAGGAGGGGTGAGAGGAAGGGAGAGGTCGCCCAAGGGAGTATTTCTTAACCTCAGCATCCTGATGTTCCTTTTAGCACCGAGCAGGATTCAGGAAGCGGGACTCCAGCTTCATAAATTGAGTTGATATATTTCTGCTTTCCCTCTCCTTCTCGAAGTCACTAGGAACTGAACCAAGCAGTTGGAAATATTTTTTGAATTGTCAAAAATCACTAAATGGATTTCTGACAGCTCAAAAAAAATATTGACAGTTCTTTATGCTGAATGATTCACAAGGCCCCATTAACCAGCACCCCGGCTCTATTTTTAGCCACATACAATTTATTGCTTTTGAAGCCGTTAAAAACAATATTTAAAAGACGAATAAAGGGGTTTATGTCAGTCCTTTTCTTCTTCTTATTTTGTGGGGAAGCGAGGTTTAAGTCTTACAAAAATTGTTTTTAATCTGTTTTAAGTTTATGATTGGGGTGGTTTCTTTTTTCAATTGTTGTTTGTTTGGGGATTTTAAAAAAAGTCTATTTTCAGTTCTTTCAACTACCTACATAGGACCCTAGTTCCTGCCAGGAATCCATGCATCAGAAAAGATCAAAACCTGGCATGTTCATAAGCTCATTATTATTGAAATGAGCTCATATTACCCCTATTAATTTTCCCATCGTCCTATCAATGCTGCAGGAAAGCTGCCTGCCTTGGAGAAAGCTTGCCTCATGCTGTCCTTTCCCACCAGGAGGCAGGGGATGGGGTTCCGTGGTGGGGGTGGGGGGAGCATTCTCTGTCCTGTGAGCCATTTACCCTCTGGACACAGCGACCTGGGACAGGCCTGAGATACATCTGAGGATGTGTGGTGGAAACCTTGTTAGCGAATTTTGCAGCCACTGGGCCACAGACCCTGGAATGGGAGCTGTGGTCACTCTGTCCCATCAGGAGTGAGGACCCCTGGGCTACACAGGCTGAAAGGCACCCTGGTGGCTTCCTCTGCAGAAGTACCTGTTCCTTAGGTCCACCTTCCACTCATGGCAAGAGACCACAACCAAGTGTGGTCATAAGCAGAGCTTGAGTTCCACCTTTCATCGGTGCTTCTTCTTTCCTAGGTTTAAAGTAGGCACGTGAGTCCTCTCCTGGCCTTTGCCTTTAGGGCTGGTTGTAGGGCATTGCCCACTTGTCTTCCAGGATGGTCCCGACCCTGTCCAGTTCTCTTTGCCCTGCTCCCTTAGCTGGCCCACCACCACCCCAACCACCACCACCATTGTCTTATGTTCTTGCTGCATGCTGTGGCATCTCAGTGCCCAGTAGAGCCAGACCTCTCTATCCTTTGTAAGCCTTAAGAACTGTGAACATCTGTGAGAGAAAATAAGATCCACTAGGCTACTGCAAAATGGGCATTTCTTTCAAATAATGTGGCTTACCCTCAGTGCTAGATCTAAGCTTCAAACCTCCATCGATTTGACGTTATACAGTTAGAAGTGAGACTGGCACAAGGGATGAGATGCTCCTAATGTCCATTCCCTGTTCTCTATTCAACTAAAAGTGGATCGGGATTCCAACCTGGCCTACCAGGTCACTATCCGGCTTGTCCCTAAAAGCTGGGCCTTGCCAACCGAACAATTATTCCTATAATTCACATGTCAGATGGAGTTTGGGGTCTCATTTTATCTGCTTAATAAACCCACAATCCATTGCTTTGGCCCTTGAAATAAGCTTGAAGGAAGAACTGGTATCCGTTTCTTATGGAAGATCTCTATTCTCACAGGGTAAAGAGTGTTTGAAGAAGCATCAGTCAAAATCCTTGCTCAAATCCCGTAGACTCCCCACAGTCTCAGTAGCTTCTCTGCCGCACACTGTGGGCTGTATGAGATGGCATTTAACCCTAAGTCCACAGGTGATGTTCACAGCTTAGGCTTGACTTCCAGGCGTTTTCCTACATTCCGTGTGCTTAATTCCTTATATTTCAAAACTCTTGTTCTCCAATCCTTGGCATCATGGACCTGGTGTCTTGGGCCATTTTTTGCACTGCCTGTTCACATCCACATGCCCTTATAACGCTGGTGCAGAAGAGGAAGCCAATGAAGGAAGTGGCTGGCCTAGCCAGTTGAGTAGGGAGAGGCCTGTCATTTATGCCAACTTCAAGAACTTGTGCCTTCATTTTCCATGGAGGATAGAACTTTAGTCAAAGACATGTCACTGACGATCTTGAGGAAGAGATGGCTCTGGGTTGGCTTTCCACTGGAGCTCAGGGATCTTATTTCACAAGTGGGGGATAGTCCACGACAGCTGATCTCCATAAAACACTTCCCAGCCCCAGGCAAGGGGCACACTCCTTGATTCTGTTCGTTGACTCCAGTGCCTTCAGGGCACCTAGGTGTAACCTTGTTTGGCTAAACTGGGGTTTCCCTTCATGATTTAGATGAGTGTTTCAGCAGGGCGAGGGCAGAGCCTGAGGAGTGTTTGTGTCCAGTGCCAACCACACAGCCCCTTGTCTAGTCTGAGAACCTTTGATGGAATGTTGTGTCTGTTGGAGAACCAAGGAAGACGTCGAAGCTTCCGAGTTCACAGAGAGAGGGCGGTAGCTGGTGGCACAGCACCCAGGCTTCTGGCTGGCCACACAGGTCAAATATCTGAGTTCACTCCAGAGTTGGGGAGACTGCAGGGCAACTAGATCATCTTCATCCGTGCCTTTCTAAGCGGACACAGCTGGGACTCGGGACTGCGGTGAATTGGGTCTATGATCAGGGCTTGCTTCATGCCCTCTGAAAGCCCAGGATAAGGTCCACGGGTGCAGACTTAGATGCAGGGCAAAGCAGAAAGATCAAGCATCTGTTACCTTCGACAAGAGACCTGAGACCCCATTGAATGCTCAGCAGAGGCAGTTGGGAAACATGTACTCCTAAGCGGAGGCCGGCCAACTTTCTCTGTCAAGGGCCAGATGGCAAAGACAGTAAGCTTGTAGGTCCCATGATGTGTCAGAAGTACCCAACACTGCCAGGGAAGCAAAGAACAGTCACAGACGATGTGCGAACGGTTGGCTATGGACGATCTCAGGTGACGGATCTGTCCCAGGGGCTGCTGTTTGCTGGCCGACCCTGCTCTAGTGTAAGGTGTCTGCCCCTCTCCTGAGGGTACAGATGGTCATCACACCAGGCAACTAGCCAAGGTGCTGGAGGTTGGAGTCAGAAGAGAAGCCTGGCATCTCCTCATGCACGAAAGCAGCCCTGGAGCCAGCTGTGGACCACAGCCTCCTCTGACTCGCCCAGGGCACCCTGAGCAGAACCAACTTGCCGGCAGCGGCTTTCCTTCCAGGACGGAGGCCTGTTTCTATGAAGGAACCCCCTCTTTACAGCTGTGGGTTCTGCCAGAGCTGAACATGTGAGTGGCGACTCATCAGCCCAGATGCGTCCCAGTGTGCCTGATTTTATTTTTGGCCAAAGACGTTTCCAGAATGCTTTCCCCCCTGACTTGCCCTCTCCCCACCCTTGCCCAGGAGAAGAGGCACGAGGCGGAAGGGGCCGGAGTTCAGTCATGGTCCCTCTGCCAGCTGGCTCTGCAGAGGCTCGGGAGCAGCTCTGGGTTGACAGTCTGCGCTCTCATGGAGGTGGGCATCTACAGGACAATGAGGACATAAAGAAATGAGGGTGCCACCTGAACATTGTGTGGCTGCAGTGAGAGCCCTGTAGCTGAAAGGATGAAAGCTAACCACC
>NW_022106189.1:4212977-4242000 GCF_000313985.2 Echinops telfairi | reverse complement strand
CCAGGGCATAGCGGCACCTTGTGTTCCTCATGCCACCTTGCCTGTGTTGGCCTCTTAGTGTGCGGGGGGAGTGAGGTCAGCAGTACATTCTGCTCACGTGTGCGGCTGGTTTCATTTCTACCCAGTTCTGTTCCTCAGACAAGGCAGGGACTTTGGGGCAGGACGGAAGTCCTGCACCCTCAGTCTTGGGCCAGGACATCAATAAGGTCTTTGGTCAGTTCAGAGCAGCCCTGCTTGTGCTGTGGGCTCAGCGTTGGGTTACTAGCCGCCAGGTCAGTGGTTCTCACCCACCAGCTGCCCCGCCACAGGAGAAGGGAGAGGCTGCTGCCCAGAGAGGGGTGCTCTGAGTCAGAACCGACAGTCAGAACTGACTGGGAGGCAGTGATCCCTGTGAGATGTCTGAGGTCCTTAGTGCTATGAGCACAGCGTTTGTGAAGACCCCGAGCAGGGCATGTGGCTCACCTTCTGGGGAGGCCTTTGGGTGTTAGTCTTGTGGAAGGTTCTAAGGTGTGCCTCTGAAGTCAGGAGGTGCTGAGGAAGAAAGGGGATGAGAAAGTGGGCATAAAACAGTGGACCACATTTAAAGTCCCCAGGCTCAGTCTTCAGACAAGGAGAGAAGGTGCTGGGTCCCCTGAGGCTCTCCATGGGAGCTGGGTGCTTTGTTTAAAAGCCACCGGAGCCCCCAGGCCATACCTCCTCCCCCTCCTCACACGGGATGGTCTTGCAGAGCCTGGGGGTTAAAAGCACAACTTGGCAATTTGTTTCCATCGGCCAATTTTATCACGTACGAATTAGCCATTGACCTCCAAGCTTCCAGCAGCCTGCAACTAGCAGTAAGAGTGGATGTCCAGGCCCTGCTAGCAGACCCTGCGTGGGAGGATCATTTGCCGGCCTCAGAATCCCAGGGCAGAACCTTGTAAATGCATACAAATCATGGCCCCGGCCTGCTCCGCCTGCTGGCACCTTTTCACAGGCTGCCGAGTCTTCCCTGTGGACTCTCCGGGGACACACTGTGTGTCGCTCTGCCCGCCCTAGTGCCCAGCCTGGCCGAGTGCACTGTGTTTGACGACAACACAACCTGTTTGGATGGCAGCTCCCTCCAAACGTCGTGTCTTGGGGGTTGTTGTTGTTTTTAATACAGTAGGAATGCCAGCGACTCAATGTCATTAGCTCCACTGCAGGATGACAGAAGTGTTGTGTGAAGACCATTGTGTTTGCCACACGGTCACTCTTCATTTCAGAACAAACAAATGGGTGGTCTCTGTAAATCTGCCAACACTGGTGACATTCAGCCTTGTATGGTCCTTCCCACACGTTGCAGCCTTCGGGCTCCAGAAGCTTCTATCTGAATCCTTAGTGCCTCTTACGCGAGAGAAACTTTAGCAGGGAGTTCTAATTTCGGGGGTTGCCGCCACATTCTCTCTGGCTTGCACGGTGCCCCGTCCAGGACCAAGCCCAAGGGTGGAAGGAGGAGAGCGACGAAGCTCTTTGGTTCACAAGGCAACTTCCCCGCTGGCAGGGACTGGCATGTTAGGAGGGAGGAAGAGGATGCTTGCTGTCCGAACCCAGGTCCACTCACTCGGTAAACAAATGCTCCAGGAATGCCCGGCAAGCACCGCTGTCTGAGCCCATCACTGTCTTCAGCTGGGTCCAGGGACCTTGGCTTTGAGCGCAGGGCTCTCCCTTCCCAGGGTGCTAGATCAAAGCGAGGTTGGGAATTGAGTCGTCCTGACACGTGCCACTTCTTAGCTGTTGCCGGCATCAGTCTCTCCCTCGCCCCCAGCCCCGACGTTGTGTGCAGAGCCTAGCTTTCCAATAAGTAGTAATTATCTCCTATCACTTAGCGCTGATCAACGGCACCTCTATGTCTAATTGCCAAGCGACTCTAATCATGTCGACTCTCTCTGCTTCAGCCAGAGACAGGGAGGCCCACATTTTATAACTATTGCTCTGTTGTCATGATGCCATTAAACAATTAGGGGAGGTGGCCCAGCCCTAGCTCTCCAATGCCTCCAGTCAAAGTGGCCTTTGTATGGTTTAATGAATCTGCACATTTTCTTGCAGGTAAGTGACAACCCCCTGTTGTAGTCCTTCTCTCTGGACTTGCCCTTGTCTGTCCGTGCTCCTCGGTGGTTCTCTGCAGCTTGTTTCCTGTGTACAGTCAAGAGAAGAATGTAGACACATATGTGTGTTGAATCAATAATTACTATTGGCATAGGTATGTGTATACACATGGCACACCAACCTACAGTATATATAGCAAATCATCCTAGAGGCTAAAAATACTGCCCCATATGTCCCTCTATTAGTCATGGATTACCAAGGCTTAGTAACTGGAACAGGAGAGGAAAGCCCCTCAAACCCTTAAATCCTGAGTGACAGATGCTGGTGGATTGGCGGTCACTTCACCGGGGAACAGCCTGACTCGGGGTCTCTTCTGCAAGCTCGCCACCAGCCGCGAGAGGTGGACCCCGGATGGTCTCAATGGCATTACTGCTGATATCTGATCTGTCCTGTATTTTGTAATGCTTTTAGATGAATACCGAAAAGTGCAGTACTTTCTCTTTCTCCATAGTATTTAAGCAGTAATATTGCTAGTTTAATATTGTGTCAGGTCGTTATATTAACCAGGAACAAATGACAGTGAAATTAGAGCCTTGACATCTGCAATTTTCAAAAAAAGAAAAAAAAATACGGTGATTGAAGCAAAATGTGTAAACTTGTACTGGGTTATCGTGTGCTTTGGAATAGAGTATTGTTGAAGTAATTAGAAGATATATTAAGGTGTTCCTGGTAATGAAGGCATGTAAGTTATAATAATTGTAGCTTTCTGAATAAGTGTCAAACTATATCTTTAAGTGTGCTGTATGCTGAGTTACAAGTTAGGTCATTTATGAATGAAATGTAAAACAATACTAAAACTGCTTCAATAACTTATCTTGGTCTTGCTAATAAAAAAAAAGCTGTGAAACATTAGTGTAGTTTTGAGTCATTATGTTAATCCCTCCCCCACCTCTACCCCTGGACATCCGTCCGTCCGTTGGACGCCTCAACAAGACGTTCAGGCAAGACTCGCATGGCTCCTTGTGCCCTTGGCAGGGCCACCTGTCGCATTTCCCCGTGGGTCTCTGGGTGGGCTCTGTGCACAGTAATCCACGAGAGGGGTAGGATGACTGGCTGATTGGGGCGAGGAAATGGGCAGGCCTGCAGCTGTCAGGACCAGTGACTCTTAGGTGCCCCGCTCCCCCGTCTCCCCCCACTCCATGGCGCCTCCTGGGATGTGAACAGAGGGCAGCCCGGGACAGGGAGTTGTTCTAGCACTGTACAGGGCTGCACTCCAGATGGAAAACAAACCGTCCCGTGCCAGCGAACATTCACATTTCCCTTTCATCCTAAGAGGGGTCATTTTCATGGACCGAATACTTGGAATTCCTGGACCTTGGGAATACTTCGGTTCCACTAAGATCTTTCGATTTTGCTTGATCCTGTGCTCATGGTCCAGGTTGGTGCCCCAGCCCCCAGCCCCCAGCCTACCTCATGCTTGAGGAACACACAGGAAGGACGGTTCTGGTACTGTTTTGTGTGGACTTCGTTTGCCCATGCGTTGGACTTTAGAGTCCTGCTAGCTCAACGATCCCACCAAGCTTCTTTGTGTGCATTTTAGAAGCTTCAACGTTCTAGATACTTTGTTTTCTTTTCTCTCACCTGTCCTGTGAGAGCAAGGTCTCAAGTCACCCCCAAGGCCCAAGTCTGTCCTCTCCTCCCCACAGAAGTCAGATGTTCTGTGTGGGAGCGATTGTGACCCAAGCATCAGGACGGTGGGGTCTGGACTCGCATTAGGCTGTCTCTAGCGCAGGAGGTGGCTGGAAGTGAGGGGACTTGAGCTAGAGGGTACGTGCTGAGATCCCAGGTGGAAGGGACCGAGCCTGAAGCGGAGCATGCATGCATGCCGTGGGTGCCCATGGAAGATGGGGGCGGTCCCACAAGGTCTCAGCAAGGTGGGGCAAAGTGACCCTTGCCACCGGGCCACTAGGCCAAGGACACCCCACCAGGGTCTCACTGACCAACGCCTGCAGCCTAGGGAGATGGGCGGGGAGGAGAGGACCTAGTAGCTGGCTGCTGGGGGGCCCACAGCCTCTGACACAGCCCCTGGCATTGCCGATTGTTGACAATCACTTTCCATGCCCCCACAGCATGTCTGGTTGGGAGGGGACTCAGAGTGGTGGGCTTGGGGGCAGGGGCAGTTCTGAACCATGCAGGAAGGAGAAGGCACTGAAGGGAACGGAGCTGGTGGTCCCGCGCTGACGGAAGGCTCCCTGGAGCCACATATCCAGGCGGCTGCTGTTCTCACTCCCCTCCATGAGCCCCCCCACCCCACCCCCCTGCCTTGGGGTCTCAAAGCTGGAGGATGTACCGGCAGCGTTTCCGCTTCTAAAGCAGGGGGTATTTCCTGAGTCGCTCCCGAAGGGGGACTTTTCAAACTTAAAGGAGACCTTTGTGGATTCTTGTTCTCCCATTTTTCTATGCTTAGTCCCAGCTTGCTCCCACCCTTCATCTCACCGCACCCACCTCAGCATGTCTCACACTCCTCTGTCCCCCCACCCCCAATTTGCCATCCAGCTCGTCATCATTTCCCTGTCTGGGTAATAACTTCCCCCACCCAGCGAGCTTCCTTGGGCACATATTCGCTGCTGGCTGAGAGAGCGCTGGGCGGACCCAGTCCCTGGAATGAGCTGGTGTCACTTCATGGCTCTGCCTGGGGCTGAGATTCTGTTTCCTGCTGGTCTCTCCCTTCCCCCATGAGAGTATAACAAACCAGACCTGTTGGAGCTCAGACTTCGGGCAACCGTAAGCGTCACTTACTGGATTTGCCTGTGAATCTACACCTCCAACCTTCCCAATCATAGGGGCCCACTGGTCTGAGAGGGAGAATAAACTCCATTATATATCAGAGCAGGGTCCAAGGAAGTTTCTGGAACTTCAACTTCCAGGGGGCCAACAAGGGAAAGGTATCCTGAAACTTCTACTCGGTGGGAGTCTTCACATCCCCTCATTGGCACAGTTCGGGAAGTATTTTTGCTTTTTGTTACGATGAAATTTAGATAGTCTGATGTGGGAAAGAGTTTTGATTTTGGAAGATAATCAATACTCTGATATACACCCTCTCACCTATTAACAAGGTTAGACGCCAAAGATCAGGTCATTAGATGAAGGTTGATGACACACACACACACACACACACACACACAAATGGAGGGAGACCACGTCAGGTCACAAAATGGGGGATGTGTGCTTTGTCCCATCACTGCCAAACCTCTGGGAATCACGGCACAGCCACGTTGGCACATCCTACCACAGCCAGTATCACCTGCCTCAGGCTTCCCTGGTGTCAGACGGTCAGCATTCAGGCGCACAGTGGTTGAGAGCAGAGGTTTTGCTGTGGATACTGAGGCAGTGAGGAGCGCAGGCAGTCCCTTCCCCCAGGAAGCGTCTCGATGGATAGATGGATAACTCTCACCCCTGAAGGAGTAGCCGCACACTACCGGTATTCCCCGAGCCCGAGCAGACCCTGCCCCTGGAGCAAACAGGGTGCATATTGAAGGGTGAAGTTGGGGGGCTCTGCATAGAAAGTGCACTCACAAAAACATCCATGTGCACACACAGACATCGGCTGGCTTCACTGGGAGTTTGTCTTTCACACTCTTTGTGGAGTGGTCCAGACACGGGCCTCTCTAATGGTAACCCACGGCTCACAAGGTTAAGTTTTCTTTGTGAACTTCTGTTGTTGTCAAATTAACATAATATGCTCTCAATTATCCACATTAAAGGGGAAAAGCAACCAGGCGGGGAAAGCAAATTTGTAATTAATTTACCAAATTATTGCTCTTTTCATACCACGGGCAAGTTTCTTTTCTCCTTTTGAGTTTTGTATGTTCGGCAGAGGGTTGGGGCACACTACCACAACAGGCCCTTCCAAGGAGGACCCCACACCTGGGGAAGTGCTGGAATCGGGCCTTTAGACAGGACGTGAGTCATTGTGGGTTCATTACTATGGCCAGCTCATTCTTGTCCAAGAGAGGAGCCATGGGCCCTTTCCGCCCTCGATATTCCTTTGCCGAGACAAGGACTGAGAGCTGGGCACTGGGGCAGAGAAGGGAGGAACCCCAACAAGGTATTGTTAACAGGAGCGTGACCACTATGGGCAACCAGGACTCAACCAGTATTATTCCCCAGAAGCGCTCTGCATGTGTCAGGAGCCAGGGTCACTTCAGAGAAAGCAGCCTTTGGAATGCGCAGGGAAAGAGGGGGGCACAGGCAGCAGCTACTTCCAGTGGGAATCCCCTGGCCTGGCAGCATTTACATTCTTCTCTGTCCACGGGAGAAGGCCACAGATCTGCAAAAGCAAGGATGGCTCAGTTGCGCACTAGGCATTCCCTAGTAGGAAGTGGGGTGCAAACTCTGCATACTGAGAAGTGCACAGCCTCTCAAGCTAAGGGACAGGTGGATGAGACTGGGCTGTCAGACACCAGATGCAGAGCCACAGGGCTGTCCTGCAGAGCTAAGGGGGTGCGCTCACCTCTCTTCTTGGAGCCCCAGCTCAGAGAAAGGAGAGAATGGCTTCTAGGGTCCTGGGAGTCCTTCACTCCTCAGGACCATCCACTCCCGCAGCCCCTACCCGGACACCCAGTGTGGGAGCCACGGGGGCCTTCCCACCGGGACGGGAACAGGTGGGCTTTCATTTCTGACCCGCTGCTCTTCCAGGGTTTGGGTCATGTGAGTACGTACTTCTTATGGAGACATTTCTCTCACATCACAAGGAGACCGTTGAGGAGTTTCTCGTATCATTCCCGAAGTCAGTTAAAAAGGAACAGCAGCGAAGAAAGCAAGAGAAGTCAATGAAGCTAGAATTTTACTGTCAAGGAAAACTCGATTATTTAACTCCTTAAAAAAAATTAACCTGTTTTATTCACAACACAGCCTCCAGCGGTGCTTTTCATAATTATGAGGGTTTCCCCAGACACGTTACCTACACCACTGTTAGCCCAGTGTGCCCCTGCAGGGTGTCTGTGTCTCGTGTCCACTCACGATGCTTACCGGCGCTGGGTGCAGAGCGGAGCGCTCAGTCCATGCTCCATCATGTCTGCCCGGTCCAGAGACAGCCCACTGCTCCTCCCTCCCTCCCTGCTTCCTACCCACGTGTTCCGCTTCAGAGTTCCCTTAAAAATCTCAAGTTCCTCTTGCCTACCAAGACCCTCCGACGCTGGAAATAAAACAAACTCAAACTCTCTGCCCTCTCTGGGGTTCTCGAGGAAAAGGGTAGAGCTGCCCCAGTCGGTTTCTGAGCTGGTGGGTCCTCACTGCAGCAGAAAGACTCCCCACTGACCTTTGGTTAGGAGCCCAACTCGTAATCCACCCTACCGCCGGGGCTCCATTAGGTTTGGAACACTATGCTTTATTTGCAAGTGTGAGCCCTTTTTACTTCCGCTGACATGGCTAATCATAGACATGCTTGAGCTCAATTGCCTTGGCTTGGTCACCCATTAGAGGAGACACTGCTTCACCCTCAAGATAATGCATCGGAGAGAGCAAGGAAGGAGAATGTCAGAAAACCACCCATTTTCAGTTATTATAGCTTCTCCACAGCGATTCAGGCCCCGGGCAGAGACCCGTGACCTCTCAGGACCCTGCCGAGCTTGCCGCCAGGCTGGGGAATCTGAGTAGGGCACGCCTCCTCCCTCTTTGTCACCAGTTGAAGGGCTCGGTGTCAATGGCCTACCAGGGATGCCTGTTTTCCTAAGGGAACCCCTTGGGAAGTGAGTGGGGGACATGCAGGAGGGATCCGAGGAGACTCTTCTCAGGATGTGCGCGAACACCCTCTTGGGCTCCAATGGAGTGATTACTCATTCTGCTAATGGTCTCCAGGCGTGAGGATTAGGAGTCGGCTGGCTGCCTTGCCTTTTCATCAATAATGGCCCACCAATAGAACGAGGATTCATGTCCCTCTGTCTTTGCTTATGATACAGCTCTGAGCTTGGCGAGTTTTCTCCCCGTCACTCTCTGGGTGGTGCTTTAGTCTTACATTGCAGGCAAGGCAGCCTTGCTGGTGGGTGAAGGGGGCTGGTTTGGGGTGGCATACTGTGCTAGGTGAGTATGCCATCACCTCTTACCTGCATGGGCTCAATACTTGGGTAGGTTTCCCTAATGGTGGGCTCTCCTAGAGCGGGGTGGTTTTATGAAATGCCCAATCTTTTTTTCCAGTGAGATGCATGAGATGGCTGATGGAACAGGCATGTAGGTGGCTGGTTGGCCTCAGGACCCTGGAAGATCCTGGCGGTAGGAAGCTAGCTGTGGGCTTCGGATAGGCCGAGAGTGGCCCTCCTAGTGTGGGGAGGGGGATTCCTGTAGGCTCTGGCTCTCAGCTGGCCGACCAGCACCTGCCAGCCTCTAGAGAGGGAGTCGAGTGAGCAATGTGGGACCTCCGGCCCTGGATGGATCTCCAGACCAGACAGCATTCCCACAATGCCAGGTTGTCACTGGGGCCAGTCCAGATGGAGCGGCCAAGCCCCAGGGGCTGGGCTCCGTGGCGGTAGTTGTGAGGCGGCGCAGAGGGGCTGGCCATACAGACAGTGAGAGCAATGAGGATGGGGGATGAGTTGGTGAAAGAGACAGACGACGTGGAAGTAGCAGGCCAGGGAGGGGCTGAGGACCAAAGCTGGGGAGGGGAAAGGAAAGGAAACATGAGAGAGCCCCGCTCTGGGGGACGAGGGACAAAAGGGGTGAGGAAGAGAGACAAGAACACCCTAGAAGATAGCAGGGGTTCAGGCGAGGCTGCTCAGTTGCTCTGGCGAGCTCTTGGGGCTGTTGCAGGGTGAAGGTGACCGGGGCCACCCAGGCCCCCTGTGCCAGCAGCACCACCTCTCCTCTGCTCCCCACTGCTGGTTTCCAGAGGAAACGCCACCGCAGCTTAATCAGAATTATTTACAAGATAATGGTCCATTGTTTGCACTAAGACAGATGTTGTCTGTGGGAACTCCGTGTTTTATGCTCTTTTCCGGGCTTTGCCTTCGTGCGGGACAGATGGAAACAAAGTAACGTGAGTTACTGATCCTGGGACTGGAAACTGGAGGTGCCTTCACTCCAGCCTGGGTGCTGAGCTGTGCCCAGCCATGGTCAGGTGGGCAGGGCTGGGGAGGTTGGGCACTGCCAGTGCCAGGGCCAGGCAGAGCCTTGTGGGGCTCACGGGGGTGGGACAGCCGCTCCTCCTCAAAGCCCTTAGGAGCAGCCTGTGATTAAGAAGGTCTCATTTCCTTGAGGGGCGGGCCAGTGCAGTTGGCGTGGGCTTGTCGGGTGGACAGGAAGCCCGGCTCTGATAAGATGCACTTGCTATTTCTTGGGTTGAGAGGTCACTATTGACATCTCAAATGAGTGTGACCATCTGGCCCTCTTCTTACCCGAAAGGAGAGCGCAGCCCTCCTGGGGTGGGGGCTTCATCCTCCCCTTTTACAACTCACCCGAGAGCTTCCTTGGGTCTCCTGGGGTCACTCAGTGAAGGGGGCAGGTCTGGGCAGATGCCCTCCTTCTGCCCTCAATGTGGGGTTGGCCGAGGTAGTGCCTGCCCACCCACTGGCCTTGGGAAGGGGGCTGGCATAGGATGGGAAGAGTTGGCTATTCCAGACCTGGTCGCAGGCTCACCAGCATGGCAGGCGGGCAGGCCACCGGCCAGTGTTGGTGAGGATCCAATCACCAGTCGCCCTTTTCCCAGAAGCCACTTTCCTGTACCTTGTATGACTGACCACGGCAGCCCCGAAGACTTTAGGAAACTCTCCCCAGGTCATTTTCCTACTCAGGGAATGCCATGAATGCAATGACCAGTCCCCAACACTACTGCCGTGACTTCCAGTTGATGCCTTCCGAGCCTCAGTGTCGTCAGCACACTCAGGGCACAACTAAGGGCTCTGCAGCCCCTGGAGGAGGCATTGACTGGGGTACAAGCCGATGCCAAGCTCCGAGCTGGGCAAATAGTACATGAGAGAGAGAGAGAGTAGCAATCAAATCCCACGGGTCCCATCCAACCACTGGGCTATCTTCCAGTGTCAGGTTGTGAGTACACATCTCAGAGTCACACTGGGAGGTTAAAACCAACCTCAGCAGTGGCTGAGAGCAAAACTCGTCTATGGCAACTCCGTGGAATCTGCTAACCGCAAGGTCCATGGTTCAAGCCCACCAGTCGCTCAGAAGGAGGATGAATGAGGCTTTGCACTCCTGTGAAGACTGTCGGCCTCAGAGACCCTCGAAGGTCACTAGGAGTCGGAGTGGACCCAGTGGCAGTGGCCTGTAGGGCCTTGCTATCTGGACAGCCCCATGGGACATACAGACACTGGTTCTGGCCTAGCTGTTACCTCCCTCTTCCCCTCACCCTCCACCCCCCAACCACATTGCCTGTAAGAAGCCACAGTGACCGTTTTAAACACCAGGCCCCTTGGGGCACATTGTCTCTAATGTCCAAGAAAGAGGACTGTCCTGTCCTCTACAATTTCATTTCACCCAAGAAATGGGTCCCTTCGCCTTTAGGTTCCCACACTTGGCTGATCTCTGGAGTCACTTGGGGATCTGGTGAAAGTACCGGGCCCTGGGCTCCGTTTAGAGAAGCCCTGGGGGCAGAGTGGTTATGCACTGGGCTGCGAACTTCAATTTTGGCAGTTTGAAACCAGAGCCATTCCCCAGGACAAAGACAAGGCTCTCTACTCCCATACAGAGCTATAGTCTCTGAACCGCATAGGGGCAGTTCCACCCTGTCTTGTAGGGTGGCTAGGAATCCAGATGGGCTGGACTCACTGGTGGGAAGTTTGGTTTGGGGATGGGCTCAGACTCTCTAGGGAGACTAGCATAGGGGTCTGCAGTTTACCCTGAGCCTCAGCCAAGTTAGCCTCCTGTCATCTGAGTCTATCTTTAAAAGGTAAATACTATGTGCCGGGGCCAAGACATGTATTAAGCAACTTATAGAGGACACTACAAATGGCATTCTTTCATTTCATGCTCCTAAAAATCATACAGAATAGATACAATTCTTATTATATTGTTATAATTACATTGACTCTAATAATTCTGAGTATAAGGTTTCTGTTAGTATTACAATTCTGTTATTGTAATTCCATTTTGTTACAATAATTATAATTATTTTATATAATTAATATATGATATATATTTTTATTATGTATGCTAGCATCCATTTGGGGAAATGGAGGCACAGAGAAGTGACTTCCTATACCCAAGCAAGCAGGCCGGTGTGCACAGGCAGGCAGCGGGTCCCTTTGTGTAACCACCCCACCTGCTGCCTCCTCAGGCTGGTGCTGGCTCCTTTCTTTGATACTTGTGTGGGATGCTACCAAAAAGAAAGGGGAAAAAAGCCAGAGGGAAACAAACAAATAAATAAGTAGAGGAATCAACAAACCAAGTTCATTACAGCCAACTTGCACCTCTGGGTCCAGGGAGAGAAGGGAGCAATTCGAAGCAGTGGTTTCGGGTGCAGACAGGGTTCTGCACACAGTCTGCATTGAGCGGCAGCAGACCAGGCCCCGGGCGGGGCCAGGCACTCGGGCTGTGACCCAGCATGGCCTCTAACTCACTGTGTGACTCTGCGCGGTCTCTCCCCCTGTCTGGCCTCAGTTTCCTCTTCAGTCCACACGTTAGAAAGGTGCATTTGATCATCCCAAGATTCCTTCCACCTCCCGGTCTGTGGATCAATTTTCTTTCTTTCTTTTTTTACATAGAACTCTATTTATTCAGCTACTTCTCAGCTGCGGAAAAACCCATCAGCTCCCATCTTCTTCGAGGCCAGAGGAGGAAAGCTGACCTTTCACCTTCCCAATAGTTCCCTGAGGTCCAAGTGGGAGTAGCCTGGGAGGGTGGGTGGCCCAGGGCCCAAGTGGGATCTCCTGCCCCGAGCTTCCTCAGCCCAGCCCCCCACAGTGACCCTGGAGAGGCCAGTCTAGGATAATATTGATCTGCCTTCTTCTCACTGGGCCGCTGGAGATGGCAGATTATGTCTTTTGAGGTCCTGGGGAGTGAGTGGTTTCACATGCGACCAATTACCTGGAGCATGCCGGGCCATGGGGTCCTGCCTCGGTGGGTGGGATGTGAACTTGAGCTTCCAGAGGGCAGTGACCAGGATTTTCAGCCTTTGCGCCTGCCACTCCACGCCAGCCAGGCCCTCTCAGTTAAAACTATTTAAACGACAAACCAGTAATGCAAGGATCATATGTGTTTCCCACCGAACAGGTTCTTTAGGGCTATTATGATAATTAAAAACATATGGTGTCGGCGCCCGTCAGAGGGGGCCGCAGATGTACAAATTAGGTATTATAGAAGGGTTTTCTGCTTTTGCCCTTTTAAAAACGTCAAGCCGGAGGATTTTAGAGAGATGAAATAGCAATTGTGCAGACAGTAGGTAGCGATTTGGTTTTAGAATTGTTAAATAGATAAACCCCTTCCTTTAGACTATTAGGAAGGAACAGCTCCTTGGACGAGAAAAGGAGGGAAGACGTACTGGGTGGCTGGGTGGGTGCGGAGGGGACTGAGGGCACTCTTTGGAGACTCACCAGCTCTCCCGTACTGAAAGCCTTCTGTAGGTTTCGTGGTGTTCTTCTGCATAAGCAAAGTGGATTCTACGTATTCAATATTGAAGTCTATTGGAATTAGATGGCCGTGAGCAAGGAGGAACTTTTCTTTCCATTTATGCTTTTTTGGTTGTTGTTGTTGTTGTTACTTTTTAGAAGGCCGAGTTGTAGCTATCGATTAGCCTAGAATCAGTCATCTGTTTTAATTTAAAATATGCAATTGATTTTGGGAAGGTGATGCATTGTGCTAATAAAACCGGGTGGGGGGCTCAGGGGGGAGACAGGGCTCTCAGTCAGCTCTGCCGATCTGTTCGTATTGAAAAGAGTTGGACCCCCTGAGAACCCTGGCCACCTTCAGTGGGGGCCCTGGGACATCTGGGCAACAGATTGAGTGGCAAAGGATTTAGGACTCGGTTGGCCTGGTCTCTCTGCACTGCTCTTCAGAAGGAAGAGGCGGGGGCAGGAAGGTCTCAGGAGCAGGGGCACCTTAGGCCTCTGTATCTGCCCCTGTGCCCACCCCACCCCCCAACCCTGGAAAATTCTTCCGGCTCCCCGCTGAGCTGTCCATCCCGCAGCAGGTCTTGGACATGACGAGATGGCATGTAAACGGGGAAATAGAGAGCCAGCGCAGGGCAACTTGGAAATCCACGAGGGAAGCAGGAATGGCCCTCCCAGAAACCAAGGCATCAGGGCACGCAGGTAGCTGGCACACTTGGGTGTCTGTATGTAGTTCTCAAACTGTGTCCTTGTGCCTAGAGAGAAGTCCTGTTCAGCAGAGGTCTGTGCTGGGGTCTTTTTTCTGTCACACACGCTTGAGACCTGTGATGAACATGAAGACCCTCTCGCCAGAAAATGCCCTTTCTTGCTCATCTCGGTGACAGGGAAGACGGTTGATGTCTTCCGGAAGACAGTCCATTCGAAGGGGCTGTGCTTCCCCCGGTCTTGCTTCAGCCTTGAGGTCTTCCCCACCAGCCTTGCGTCCACACCCTCATGATGTACAAGGTCCATCTTCCACCCGTGTCCTTTCCTTTGGGTCATTGTGACCGGCACCTTCCTCAGTAAAGAGGGAGAGCCAACCTCTTCAGGGAACTTGAGGCAGTTTAAAGTCAGGGGAGGAGTTCTGGGAATCTCTGCTTACAATGCAAGGGGCACCCAGGGCTGCTTTGTGGGGACAGCGGTCTCCCAAGAGGACCTTTGACAATGTCTAGTGACGTTATTGATTGCCACACTGTTGGGGGATGCTATGGGCATTTAAGAACCAGAGGCTGGGCTATTGCTAAATATCCTACGGTGGGTAAGACAGCCCCCTCCCCCACAGCAACAACAAACAGACCAGTTCCAGTGGCCAGCAGTGCGTCCATTGAGAATTCCTGATGCACAGGCGGGAGAAGCAGGCCTCCAAGGGGATCTCCAACCTGGAGAAACGGAAGCATTTACCGCCCAGCTCTGGTGGTGGCCCGAAGGTCAACCTTGAACCCCTGCCCTCTGAGCCACATCCCATCCAGACCCCCTGTTTTTACAAGAACTTTGGCAAGATACCCAATGGGGTCAGAGGCAGGAACTTTCTCAGGCCACCCCAGCGGTGAACCCCCTAACTCCAGCTAGTGTGCACGCATGGGGCGGGCCGAGGGCTGCTGCTGAACCATTTTTCCTCCCCGTGAGTGATAGTAAGCCTTCGGTGAGGGTGTGCACATAGGTATTACCACTTTAACTTTCCTGAGATAAAAATAATACCTTGTCACTCAGTACAAGTACCAATCACAAACTGAATTAATTGTAATAACCGTTGTCAACAGAACAAAGGACTTGTTGCTTTCCTAAGCAGATTTCAGCACCACTGAGAACTATATACAAACGTTCCCATTGGGCAGGCGGGCGGAAGCTAGTCAGAACATAATTGTATCTGTCTATCTCTTGACTTTGTTTTTAAAGGCTAAGGAATCAAGTTAAAAACCTGTATTTTCACATATCAATAAATATACCCCTTTTTGTGTTTATGACGTCTCCTCAAAAAACATGGAATCTTTAGTGAATTGGCCCTGAAAATGGCATTGGCTGCTGATGGTCCCAGACAAGGGTCAGCTGCAGAGTCTGCCTGGGGCGCTGCAGGTCCTGAAGGGAATTATGCTCAATTACCCTCCCATCAAACACTCTCTCATCACCGGGAGTTATCAAAACACACCCTGTGCCCAAGCGTCAGTTGTCCCCCTGCTCCTCAAAAGAGAGTAAGTGGACCTCATGCTGGGCCCACGGAGCTCCTAACGGCCTCCATGTCCACCCAGCAGGCTTGTTTGCAGGCAGACTCCTTTAATGTTGCCTTTTTTCCCTTTTGCTTTTTTTGGTTCTGGCGTCTCCACATCTTTAGCATATTTTCTTCTCTCAGAAGCCTTGTAGGCAGTCTTTTAAGCAAAGAGCTGCTCCTGGTAGGGAGCTGGGCTCCTGGGCTGCAGTTCGCTTGGCCACCAGCAGAATTGAGTGCATAGTTACTGGGGTCTCTGGAGTTTGGGAGTTGGCCAGAGACTAAGAGTAGCCATCAGGGGGCAGGGCGAGAGGGTGGGGGTGGGAGCTTTCCAGGAAGAGATCAGAAGAAGCTGGGATTAAAGTAAGGGTCCTGCACGGTTGTCCTCCTTTCGTGGGTGAGGGCAATAAGGCCACTTGTGATGACAGAGCAGTAGCCTGAGCATCGGAAGCACACAGGACAAACCGAGTTTGAAGGCTCGGAGGGAGGGGGTGGCCACCTGGTTCCCTATCACCCAACTAAACTCAGTCACTTCCTTCTCGTCTTCTTTCCCACCTGCCCCCCCATTCTTTTGGGGCAATGTGACCACCATATTCAGCTTCATCCGAGGTTCAAGATCCCATTACCAGGTACTCGAGTCCCCCGTCAGCTGGGCTCTGGGGAGCTCTGTGCCGCATCAGGTAGCCTGCTTTCTGGTAGAAACCCCTGAGGCCTACTCTGGTCCCTCTGTAATACCAATAAACATCCTTACAGTATCAGAGCTAGAAGGAATTGTTGAGGTAGTGGATTTAGATTAGAGAGAAGGTTTGCCCTGGGTTGAAGAGGGTTTGGGGTCAGGTCATCACTAACTAGAAATCCCCCTGTCTTCTGGGCAGCCACGGCAGCCTCTTCCTCTTGGGAATATCCACACACACAGCAGGATGGTGTTCGTGTGGCTTGTCCCTGCAGCCTTGGGATAAGTTTTACCACTCGCCTCCCCTTGCAGGAGGACTATCCACTTCTAATACACAGTCAAGAGGCTGGCTTCTTGGCTTGAATGAACTGTGCATTTGGATTTACACGGTTCTCTCTAGCAAGAACCAGGCATAGCCGCAAAAATGCCCATCCCTGGAAAAAATAATCTCCCTCTTGCTTCCTTACAGCTCCTCTCTTCACAGGATCCAGATTTCCAGCCCACACCAGGCAGGCAGGCTCACATGGCACATACTCCGGGAAGAGAAAACTTGGAGACTGTAGATCCTATTAAAGTCCCAGAGTCCCATCCTAAGAGCAGGCTGCCCAGTGGGGGGATGGAGAGCAGGAGGGGAGTCCCTCAAGAGGTGGGAAAGGAGCTGGAAGGGAAAGTATTTCTATCTAGTGCTTCCCAGGGGCTCTGTGGTAGTTACATAATCGGTTGTCAACTTGAGACTTAAGAGTGAAGGGGTGGAGTCCAGCCTGTCAATCAGGTGGAAGACTGATGACCTCATTTGGAGTTGCTAAGGAGATAAATAGCTTACTGGAGGTGGGACACTCCCTCCCTGGGAGACATTACTGAAGAGGAGCCTGATGGAGCTACACTGATGCAGCCAGAGCCACATGGAGACCCACGCCAGCACTAAGATGCTTCCACTGCCACTGGATCCACCCAGACTACCACGGGCTCCACCTGCCCTTCCACCTCACTGGCCCTCTTCTGGGAAATGAAGGAGACAGAATTCTCCCCCCCGAAATTTTCTTTGTAGAACGAAGCAGATCTTGTGGCAGGGAATGTGTCTGTCATTCCTTCATCTATTTCACATAGACCCAATTGTTCCAGAGAATGGGAGCTGGCCTCTGGTGATGGACAAGCTCACCAGACTCATCCAGCCCTCGCGGGTGTGTGTGTGTGTGTTCATCCCAGCAGGGATGCTGACAGGGAAGGCACATATCATGAGCTGAGTGTTGCATGACCAGGCAGGATAGCCCCATGGAGGATCAGCATCGTGATCAGGGCACTCAGGAAAGCTGCTCATGGGAGTCGACCATCCAGGGGAACTTGAATGATGAGAGGGCAACAGCCTTGCAAAAATTCGGCGAAGCACATTCCAAGGACCCCGAGGGTCCCAGGGCTCCCCAGACATTGGTACTTCATCTGAGCACCGGATCTCAGCAGCCCCGAGAGGCCAACAGAGCTTGAGTCAGGGTTCTAATGGCACCTATTCATGAGAGGATTTAGGCTGAAGGAGACAATTGTCATGGCGAGTTAGTCTCTTCTGAGAACCTCGGTCTCTGGACTTCTAAGTCTGAGCTCATTTGGCTTCTCGGGAGCTCCTCTGACCCTTCCCAGATCTTAAGTGCTTCCTTGAACTTCCTTTAACCATACCGGATCTTTGCTCACTAAAACCATTGCTGGGAAGGGGAAAGGTGAAATCAAGAGAGCTGGTCACCTGACCTGCATACCAGAAGGAAACATTTCCCAGTCCTATGCCTTCCAACCACGATGGTCAGGTTTGAGCTCACTGTTGCAGCCTCTGTGCCAATCTAACTCCATGAAGGTCTTCCTCTGTTTTTCTTTTTGCCGTCCTTCTACCAAGGTAGGAAGGCAGGGCTTTTTGCTCACTTAAAGAGTTACAATCTCCGAACTGCACAGGGGCAGACCTACCTTGTCCAATAGGGTTGAAATGAATTGGCATCGACTCAGTGGCAGTGAGTGTCCATTTTAGTCTTACTTTACCAAGCATGTAAGAACATGTCCAAAGTAGGTGAGACAAAGTCCCCCCATGCTCCCGCCTAAAGAACATTCTGGCTGTGCTTCCCCCAAGACAGAGGGGTTTCTTCTGGTAGTCCGCAGCACTTTCCGTGTGCTTCCCCAACAGCACAACTCCAACGCACCGTTTCTTCGTCAGTCTCCCTTTTTCATTGTCCGACTTCCACACGCATACGCGGCGACTGAAAGTGCCATGGCTTGGGTCAGGGGCACCTTACTCCTCAAAGTATCATGGGAACATGGTTGGTGGAGGCCCAGCATCTATTCTTTTGAACTACATCCTGACAAGTTTCCCTTGTAGACATTCATCAGTGGAGAGCCAGAATGTGTCCAGACTCAGTGACCGTGCTCTATTGAGTCTGCTTGCAAACACCGGCTACTCCCTTAGAAAATCAGAGTCAAGCCTTTTGGAGACATGGGAAGGAAGTCCCCGGAAGGCCTGCACTCAGACAAGCCTTCAACTCACCACCCCGAATGCCACCATGCTGTTTGGGGCCAGCCCAGGCTCAAGCTGAATTCCTTCTTTCCAAAGTGGGTCCTGGCGGCAGGCAGCCATCCCCGCTACCCGCTGCCTCATCCTCTTTCAAAATCCCTCGTCCTGGCTGCGCCCACTGCTTTCAGAGGAACAGCTATTTCTGGATGCTTTTTTTCATGCTTCCTCTCCCAGCCGGTTGCTGTATTATTTGCATCTCATGCCGTGCTGACCTCTGTGGGAGATAAGAGGTGGCCCACCTTTCATATTAGCTGCCACTGTATCTGTGTCTATTAAAAGGTGAAATTAGGAACTCTAGCAACCTTAAAATAGCTTCTCTGCCCTGAAATGACAGAAAGACTGCCTATTTTCCCCCTGAAAACGATGTGGTATGCTTTCGCTAGACAGGGTGGTTTGGCAGAGAGGCCAGCGTCCAGGGAGCAGCAGCGTGACACAGAGGAAGGGAAGATTCCTGGGAGGGCTCCTTTCCAGAGTAGGACCCAGTTAGAACTGGTCCATTCCAGTTTGACCTCCGATAGAATTTGTATTTCCACCTCAGATGTATGAAATCCGAATCTAGAGTGAAGCAAGATTCCCCAAGGGACTCTTACGTCAAAGAGAAGGCACTCTTGTTCAACTACAGATTCGGACGTGGTACATGTGGGGTGCAAACAGAGGAAGTCTGGTGTGTATTGTGAGTCGGCATGCACTCAGTGGCAGTGAGTGTGGTTTGGTGGGGTAGTGGATCAGGAGATGGGCTGCCAATCGCAGGTCAGAGGTTTGAACTCACCAAGCAGTACAGGGGAGAAGGTTTCGGTAACAGGCTGATTGGACCAGTCTCGTAGGGTTGCTATTAGTCAGAGGTGTTTTGAGGGCAATAGGTTTTGGGGTGAAAATGTCAATTCCAACAGGGGTCAAACTTGAGGGAACCAGTTTGATGCTTCGGGCCCAGAGGGCAACTCCCAGGTCCCACTGCCTCTCACAGCTGAGCTTGCCTCGCCTTTCCTCAGGAGGCTGGCCTGTGGGTGGCGTCTTGCTCCCGGGCCAAGGAGTGCTCGACAACCTACAACCGGCTGATTCCCGAGCACAGTCTCAGGTGCTGTTCCTTCCACTGCTGCCTCAGGGCCAGCCCCGGAGAGTGGTCTGGAAGAGCAACAGGAGGATTTGAGGTGATGGAAGTTAACAACAGGACCGGCTGCTTTCCAGCACACCTTCCTGGAGTGCTTTTGATTCTCTTCACTGCAAGAACTCATGCTGTTCTGGAACCGAGAGAAGGCTGGGGGATGATGGGATTGTTTGAAATCCCTCATATGTGACAAAGTCCCCACAGACCCGTGTATAGCACAGAAAACTAGGTGTAGGCACTTGACCAGGGTTAATTTCTAAGTCTACATCAAGAGCATATATGTACGTACTTCTACAGAGAGCCCTGATGGAGTAGTAAGTTATGTATTTGGCTGCGATTCTGAACCACCAGCCACTCCATGGAGGAAAGCTGAGGAATCTTACTCCTGTAAAGATTTACACTCTCAGAAACCCACAGGGGCAGTTGCACTCCGTTCTGTGAGTCGGCATTGACTCTGGCAGTGAGCTTGGTTTGAGTGTATGGTACGTGTCTGTGTGTTTTTATATATTATAATACAAGCACACATTTATGAAATATAAAAATTATAATGTAAAACTATATACCAAGGAGCTTCAAAAACTTTGAGGCAAAATGGGATTAAAAGAAATGCATTTTTCCCAAGAAATTTTTGAAGGCCACTTCTTACGTGTGCAAAAAATCCTACTTTCATGTGAGTCATAGAGACCTTAGGGCAGGGGTCCTCAAACTGTTTAAACAGGGGCCAGTTCACTGTCCCTCAGACCCATTGGAGGGCCAGGCTAGAGTTTTAAAAAAAACTATGAACAAATTCCTATGCACACTGCACATATCTTATTTTGAAGTAAAAAAAACAAACGGGGCAAAAACACCCAGCGGGCCAGATAAATGTCCTCAGCGGGCGTGGCCCGCGGGCCATGGTTTGAGGAGCCCTGCTTCTAGCTCCTTCTATTTCCACCATGGTCTCAGGTCTGAGCTCTCTCCTCCTTGACCTCTCTCTGCATTATTTGCCTTCCTCTTTCTCACACCCTAAGACTGGGATCTCTTGTCAGTGGCGGGACCCAGGGCATCAAGTCCTCTTCATGCTCCCGCATCTCCCTCCATGACCCACAGTTGGCACTCCTGGAAGCTGGCAGCACCCCAGAAAAAGGCATGGCTGAAGCCCATGGCCTGTCTTCCTCAGAACTGCCTGGCCACTGTGGCAAGGTTCTGAGTACCTCTGCACCCTTCGGACCAGGGGCATGCCTGCCTGGCGATGGGGAGCTGTGCAGGGAGATCCACCCAAGCCTGGACCCCTTATCTCTGTTTCCCCAGTCACATGGTCTTCAAGGCTGCCCCTCAAATAGGCCGCCCTTGTCTGGTTTTCTTTTGGGGATTTGAAGTCTGTTCACTTCATAAATACCTTGATAGGCTCCACAGAGACTCTCTTGAAAAATAGCCTTTTGATTTTAATCAGAATTGGGGGGAAATCACCAACTCTTCAACTTTTATTTATTACGTGTGCGTGTGTGCGTGTGTGTGTGTGTGTGTGTGTGTGTGTCCCTTTTATTTCAATACTCTCTCTCTTCAGTACCGAAATACCACACAAAGAAAGGCTTAAGAAATTAGATGGGGGTGGAGTGGTGGATATAGTGTAAATTTGCTTCTTGGTGGAGGCCTTGCATGCCAAGTTTTAGTCTGAATTACGTATTTACAACTGTGTTATAAAGCCCTGAAAAACAGGATTTATCATGGAATAGTGACACAACCTTAGGCAGCCTGGTGTTTGGGGGCGGGGGGCTGTGGTTCTATACTGTGGGGGGAAACCAGTTCATTAGTTAGTTATAAACAAAGGACAGAGATAGTAAATTAGATGAGGTATTTCAGCAGTTGTCTGTGTATTTATGACATCCAAATATGCAGCTGCATTTTATGCCTTGAGATAGTATTTAAGCATTTCAGATTTAAAGCGAGGTTTTCAGACAAGGCGCGGCATGTTTGTGGCCCTGGCTCTTCTCGTGCGTCTGTAGTTTTATTCTTGGTATTTTCTTCCTTCTCTGTTGCTCATTAGAAAAATGTTAAAAATCCATTTTCGTCTGATTAATAATAAAGCTGATCACATGTAACCTAATTTTCATTCAGTGCTGCCCCTGTCGGCGGAGTCATATACAAAGTGACCTTTGAATCGCCAGTGGACTCATAAAGTACAATAAGCACCATTGTCCTGTCAAAAATTGAAGATGTTTTACATCATTACAAAATTTAATGTTCCATCTTTTCAAATGCACTACTTTTCAAAGGCCACATTCCAATTGAAGCTCATTAAAATCAGACTCAAGTTTCCTGTGTTGGGGATGAAGAGAGTTTCGCAGGCAACAGAGGAAAATGAATCAGTCTTTTAAAGCAGATATGGTTACGGATTCATTTTGAAAGGTACCGGGACAGCAACAGTGCGGCTTTTGTGCTGATAAATCCAATAACGGCTTCCTGGTTCCTTTTACTTTCAGCCATACTCTGTCCTATTTACTTGGGGATAAATCCACCCTCTATATAAAATTGTTGTTTTGAAGTTCAGCGTGGACTCGGAGGGGGTTATGGAAGGAAGCTGTTGAATGCGTCCTACAACTTGACATGTCCTTCTGATGTTCATCAGATATAAACCAAGACAAGGATAAAACAGTAACGATAACAACAACAAACCAATCCAAACCAGTCGTCATGCCAATTCCAGCTCCTGGTGTCCGAGTGGGGGCCAGAGTAGGACTGTGCTCCACACGGTTCAGTGGCTGGTTTTGCAGAAATAGACCACTAAGCTTCCTTATAAGGTGTGTTGTGTCTGGGGGAGGGTGAGGGTTGAGCCACTCACCTTGTAGTTCGAAGTGGAGTGTTTAACTGTTTGTACCCCCAGGAGAGTCTCCATCTGACCTGGAGGGCTGAGGTTTTGTAAATGGAGACACTTGAAAGGACTCCCTTTGCTCATGGGGAGGTCAGCTCCCCAGACTGCCCTGCTCATAGGAATGAAGGTGCATTTTCCCTGAGGTCCACATCAGGAACATTGCCCGGACATCTCAGCTCCTGGGGTGTCCGAGCCCAAGCTTAAACTCTTGGTTTGGGGAAAGAACCAGCTTCAGGTAGTCCTATTGAAATTCAAACTTCATTTCGGCTTCTCAGGATTTTAGGCCAACTCCGAGTGCTGAGAATATGGCTCAGTCTCTCTCTCGGTTGACTGGCTGTTCTCTGCTGTGAACAAGTTGAATTACACGACATAGTGAATGACCTGCCCCCAGAGCAGGCACTGCCAATACGATAGAGGGTTGAAATAGCCAGATTTTGTACAGCGTGTAAAGCCCATCTGTGAAGCTTTGGGTTGGGAATTTGTCCATTTCCTCCTGTTGATACCACGACCTTAGACCTGACCAATTTCAACATGAAAATCAGAGAGCTTCATTTAGTAGATCATCACCAAGATGGAGCTTCGTTCATCATTTATTAGGTCTTGGCAATTAGTTAAGAGGACACGCTACGCTCTGGGCAGGCTCGCCCCACCTCACAGTCATATTAATGAGCCCAAGCTTTGGCATCAGCTACAACTGAGTTTGCCTTCCAGTTCTGTCACTTGTGGCCGTGTGACCTTGTGATGTGGTCCAGTTTTGCTGAGCTATCTTCATGGTCCGTGGAATGCTTGACTCCATTGTTGTGGTAAATGTCTCATTAAGTTGAGTTGCAAGTATGGGAGTGACAGTAGTAGGTGTTGTTTTCAATGTATCCAGGAATTCGCTAGCTCAGTTCTACCCTGCGGACATATGCGAGGTTGAAGAGCTAAGACGAGCAGAGAGGAGGCGACGTGTGCCTTGGATCACATGACTAATGTGTTCCTTCTAGGGTGGTTGTCGTGGAGGGTGCTGTTGTGGCTATTAGTCAGTTCCGACTCATGGCTATGCTAAGAACAGTGGAGGGAAACACTGCCCAGTGTTGACTCAGCCTCAAAATTGTTGTTAGATTTGAAATCATTGTTGCAACCCTATATCAATGCATCTTGGCAAGGGCCTTCTTTTTTCAACAGTCCCCCCACTTTACCAAGCATGATGTCCATTCCCAGGGACTGGTCTCTCCTGACAGTATGTCCAAAGTATGTGAGACCAAGTCTCCCCATCTTTGCTTCAAAGGAACATTCCAACGTACTTCTTCCAAGACAGATTTGTTGGTTCTAGTGTCCGTCCATGATACTTTCACTATTCTTCAACACTATAATGATTCAAACACATCAATTCTTCTTCGAGCTTCCTGATTCAACGTCCGACCAAGGTGCACCTGAGTTCTCAAAGTAACCTCCTTGCTCTTCAATGTTTGAAGGAGTCTTGTGCAGCAGATTTACCCAATGATCTATTTCAACTGATCTCTTGATTGTTGTTTCCATGAGTATTGCTTGTAGATCCAAATAAGATAAAATCCTTGATAACTTCAATCTTTTCTCCATTATCCCGTTGTGGAGATGTTGAGCTTCTTTATGGATTGAGTTTGAAGCCACACTGAGGCTACAATCCTTGATCTTCATCAGCAAGGGCTTCAAGTCCTCCTCAGTTTCAGCAAGCAAGGTTGTCTCATCTGCAGACCACTGGTTGCTAATAAACCTCCCTCCAATCCCGATGCCATACTCTTCTTCATATAACCCAGCTTCCAACTCCTCTTCTGAATCCAGCCTGACCCTCTGACCCCTATCTGTCGATTTACTGCTGTAGCTGTTGGGAGATCTTCAGCAAAATTTTATTTGCTTGTGATATAAATGATGTCATTCTAGAATTGGAGCATCTTGTTCGGTCACTTTTCTTTGGAATGGATATAAATATTGATCTCTTCTGGTTAATTGACCAAGTAGCTATCTTCCAAGTTTGTTGGCATAGAAGAATGAGTGTCTTCAGCACGTGATAAGTTGGTTGGAATATTTCAGTTCCTGGAGCTTGGTTTTGGCTGATGCTTTCAGAGCAGCTTGCATTTCTCCTTTCAATACCATTCGTTCTTACTCCTATGCTACCTCCTGAAATGGTTGAATGTCCACTTGTTCTTCTATAACTGTGACTCTGTGTGTTCTTTCCACCTTCTTTTGATGCTTCCTGCATCATTCAATATTTCCCCCCATAGAATTGATCAATAATGCAACCTGAGGCTTTTGGGATACGCTAGGCACGTTTTTGCTTTTAGGTTTTCTTCCTCTAGGTCTTTACATACTTCATTATAATGCCCTTTGGAATTTTCTATCTACCTCTGACTCCATCCTTTCTTGCATGTGCCTCGGCTGCTCTATGATTCAGAGAAAGTTTCATTCTCTTCTGACATCCACTTTGACCTTTTCTTTATTTCCTGTTTTTTCAAACCACCTTTTGCTTTCAATGATGTTCTTGAAGTCCCCTCGAAGCTCATCAGGTCTTCTGTCATTCATTTTCAATGCAGCAAATCTGTTCTTGAGATGCCCTTGAAATTCAGATGGGATCGGCTCAAGGTCGTATTTTGGTTCTTATGGACTTGTTTTAATTTTCTTCAACTTCAACCTGAACTTACACATGAGCAAGAAGTGGTCTGCTCCACAGGCGGCCGCTGGCCTGGTTCAGCTGCCAAACTGAACTTCTCCATCATCTCTTCCCACAGACGGAGTCAACTTGACTTCTGTGTATTCCATCGGGAGAAGTCCTGTGGAGAATGGCCTTCTGTGATGTTGAAACGGGTATTGGCTATGAACAAGTCATTGGTCTTACAAATCTAGCATGTGATCTCCAGCGTTGTTTCTATCGCCAGGACCATATTGATCAACTACTGTTTCTTCTCTTTTATTTCCAACTTTTGCATTCCAATAGTCAATAATTATCAATGCAACTTGATGGCATGTTTGATGAATTTCAGATGGAGGATGTTGGTAGAATTCTCCAGTTTCTGCATCACTAGGTTTAGTGGTTGGTCACAGTCATTGGATTTCTTTGAAGGTGGACGGATGCAATCCTATCACAGACAGCGGTGTGCTTTAAGATTGATCTTGAGGTGTCGTTTCTGAATATGAATGCAATACCGTTCCTCTTGATTGTATCATTCCGAGCATGATAACCCATAGGATTTTCTGACTCAAACTAGCCTATGCCAGTCCATCCCGGCTCACTAACACCTACGATATCAATCTTTATGCTTTCCATTTCATTTTTGATGACTAACGATTTTTCTAGATTCATACTTTGTGCATTCCAAGTTCAGATTACTGGTAGATGTTTGCAGGTGTTTCTTCTCATTTTGAGTCTCCATCATCAACAAATGAAGGCCCGAGGGCTTTATTCTCATAGGCTTTACTCCGTCCATGTCATTGTGATCGGTCCACTGCAGTTTGAGAAGACAGCTCTTCCTAAGATACATTTTAAATACCTTCTGAGTTAAGGGCTCATCTTCCGGCCCTAACTCTGAAAAAATTCTTCTATTCATTAGGTCTTCAATATCAGACATATTTCTAAGGTATGCAAAAGTTTTTAGTGGCTAATGTCTCTGAAGTGGATAGACATGTTTTTTCTTTGTTAATCTGGAAGCTCTGCTGAAATCTGTTCCCTTTTGGGTGCTCCTGCTGCCATCAAAATGCCAGTCATGTAGCTTCTAGCACCACAGTATGATAACGTGGGAGACAGTATGGTGATGCGTGTAGTAGTGATCTCTTGCCGTTTAATAAACCACCTCAGAGAAAATGGGTTGGAAAAACCTAATTTATATTTTCTCATAAGTCTTGGCATCGTCTCAGTGGTTCTCCTACCCTGGGCCAGGATCACTTGATCTTAACTGGACTGGTAATGCCTTTGGGGCTAGGTGGCAGGTTGGCTGAGGGCTGACTGGTCTAGGACAGCCTTGGCTGGGGTTACATGGTTCTATTCCATGTGGCCTCTTTTTGTCCAATAGACCAGCCCAGGCTAGTTCTCATGGAAAAGGCCAGAGTCCAAGAAACTAATTGTCAACCCTCAAGGGCTTGCTTCTAGTTACTATTGCTTTGTCTCCAGAGCAAGTTAATGGCGAGGCTCAAAGTCAGGGTTCTAGAAGATAGCAAACGATGCTGATAGAAGAATGGATTCATGGGAAGAGCAGGCATTAGAACAATCCATTTCTTCTCTGCCCCAGTCCCCAAGGGAAGCACTGAGTGGTGTGGACAATTGTGCAGACAGGGTCGACAGGTTGGAATCAAATATCCTAGAAGCTGTTTTGATTCCTTCCATCTCCAGACCCCTCTACATTGAGCTATTATACAGTTCTGGCACCCTCCTTGGGATACCTGCTCCACCACCATTGTGCCTGTTCTTCTCATGAAAGGAAATTCTTTCTTCTTCCTGTTGGTAGACCCTCTCTTATTAAAAAGTCCATTTTGAAAATGTTTTGTGGCCTTTTCACTTGTTGATCAATCCTAAGTCACAACCGCAACACACGATTGGACTAGAAAGGCAGGGATGGCTGAGTGTGAGTGCCTCTCCTGCCCCGAGGCTCACCCCTGCGCACAGTCCTCCTCCCCTTCCACAGTCCTGTCTGTGCTCCTGCCCACCCGGAGAATCACTCTTAGCCAGGGACCCGGGGCTTTCGGATGCTGTCCAGCTCCTCAGTGGCCAATAGTCATGGCAGATAAGCAAAGAGTCGGGAGCCAAGGAGCTCCATCTCCTGCCCCCACACCTGAATGACCTGGGTCCCTACAGACATTAGCATTCCCCTCCAGTCCAGACAAGTGGTCTCTTCCAGGGCATTGACATCAGGAGTCTGGCTTCTTTGGGTGTGACAGTCTCAGGGCAGCTGAGGGTCTGATGCCTGAAAACATCTGACTGGTGAGGCCCCTTTGGGCATGCGCCTGGAGCCCTCTTTGTCGGATTGAGCACCTGGGTGCTTCTGGGCATATGGAAGCAGGGTTAGGAAGCAGGTCCCTCATGCATTCCTCTGAAGGAGGGCTGGGATAGAGCAGGAGCCAGGGAACCCAGCCAGTAGGTGCTTCCAGCTGGAGGCAGCCACGCCCATCAAAGCCCTCCCTCTCACCCTCCTTTGTAGCAGCCCCTGCGGGGGGGCCCCCCCTCCTGCTATATTCCCCCCTTTGCATCCCTCCCTGCTGTGCGGCCATCACAGATGCCCTCCTTAGAGCCCTGTGCAATAAGCCAGTTGCCATTCCATCAACTCCAACTCACGGCGAGCCCATGCATACTGAGTAGAACTGTGCTCCACGGAGCTTTTAGTAGCTGTGGTCTTTTGGAAGTAGGTCACCAGGACTTTCACCCAGGGATTCTTTCCTGGGGGTGGGGTAGGGGGAGGAAGCGGGGAGGTTGCTCTCTGTGGACCAGATGGAGCAGTGGCAGTGCGTGGCAGTGCGTCATGTCCACAAGCAGGCCCAGTGTGAGCCATCCATCCTGTCTAAACTATAAGTGTTTCTCCCAGAAGAATTTGCTGTTAGCTTCTGGGATTATGAGCTTGCTTTGAACGTTCAGACTATGGGCTTCCACTTGGGCTTGGAAGAACAAGCCTGATGAAAGCCAGCACCCTGACCAGGCAAGCTCTTCAGGAAAAGATGGGATCGCTGTCTCCCAAGGCGAGCAGCCTGTAGGTACCCATTGAGCGAGCCCTCCTGGGTGAGAACAGCTCTGTCCACCTACAGGCTTTCAATAGAGAGTAACAGTTATCAACCTCTGTAGATTGTTTTGGATGGTCAGAGACACATACTGCACAAAGATCAGCTGAGAAGACTGTGGTGCCTCCTTGGAAGGTTTTATGGGACACTAGCGATGAGAAGAGCAGCTCTGGTGGAGTAGTCGGGTGTGCATTGGGCTGCTAACCACGAGGTCAGCAGTTCAAGTTCGCCAGCTGCTCCATGGGAGAAAGTTGTGACTTTCTGCTCCTATGAACAATTACAGTCTCAGAAACCCACAGGGGCAGTTCTATCCTGTCCTATACAATCTCTATGAGTCAGACTCAGCTTGATGGCAGCGAGTCTGGTCTTTCGAGTGATTGGAAAGCCCCAAACCCACTATTGTTGCGTTGATTCCAATTCCTCGCAGCTTCACACTGGGCGTCCAAGGCTGTGAACCTTTCACTGGAGTAGACAGCTTCCTCTTTCTCCTGGGGGCAGTCCAGTGCTTAGCCAGTGTTGCCACCAGGGTGGAAAAGAAGCAAAGCAGTTATGTACAGGGGCAGGTGGCCAGAGTCCAGAGAAGCTGTTCTTCATAGGAGAGAGGACTTTTTTGAACAGGGAGGAGGGCACGCCTGGGGCCAGTCAGGCTTCACCAGGGACCACACAGCTCTGAGCTGTGTCTGGGGCTTCAGCAACTTCCACTTCTGTCTTTGGGGGCTGGGCCATCAAAGGACTCTGGCTGCTCTGAAAGAGAAGCCGCGTAGCACCATGGGCAGAATTGGCACAAAAGGTGGGGGCGGGGGGGCTGGATTGAGAGTGGGCTGGGTAGCTTGGAAATGCAAAGCTGGAAGGGGGCCCTGGGGAGGAGGATCTGCTGCCAAAAAATAAATGAATGAAAAATAATAGAACTTGGGAGCAATTCACTTAGACTCTGCAGCTTCTAGAGAGATGGAGTCTGAGGACCCGCGATCTCTTTTGGATCCTTTCATTGACCTCGAGTGAGTCTAAACACCTTTTCTTTTCCCTGCCATGGAATCCATGAACTCATAGTGACCCCCTAGGGCAGCGGAGAGCTCCCCCTGTGGGCCACGCTTTGTGGGAGTAGAGAACCGTGTCTTCCTCCTGCAGGCCTCCGGTATTCCATCTGCATCATAGATACAGAGCAAGGTGAGCCCCAAGGGCCTTGGCAACACTGGCCATCCCTGATCAGTTGGGTGAGGATCCTAGCTGCTGGCAGGCATTTCTTAGGCAAGGGCGGGGGTGGGGGGTGGGGGG
>NW_022106189.1:4189810-4212877 GCF_000313985.2 Echinops telfairi | reverse complement strand
GTGGGGGGTTAGGGAAGGGGGTGCAGGCCAGTGGGAGCCCTAGAGTGGTTGTTACCCAGAGAAGGGTCCAGGTCTTTGATCTTCCTGAAGCTTGTGGGGGGATGGCACTTGATCCCAGAAATGGCTGCTCTCTGTTGGGCTACAGGCCCTGGAGTGACACCTGTGGGGCAAGCCCAGTGCCGCGGCATGGCAGGTGGCTTTGGCCCCTTCCTTTGAAGAGGTGTCACAGTGGCTGGCAAGGGTGCCTGTGTGCGAGGGAGCTGGCATGCTACTCCATCATGCGGGGCCTCAGCCCAGGGACTGACTTGGTGGGAGTAGATGCCTCCCTGTAGGCTGAGCCCCACCGACAGAGCCTTGCCTCAAGTGGCTGCCATCCGGTGAAGTCTCCTCTCCACGGATCCTTGGGGGATTCGGGCGGATAACTCCTCTTAGTGCCAGTGTTATTTCCACTGCCAGGTCCCCAGCAGCAGGAGAGTAAGGGATCGGTGGCCAGAAAGCTGTGGGTGGAGGTGTTGTGTGGTTCTGCGGGTGGAATGGAGAGGCAGCGGCTTCCCCTATGGCTTTGCCTTTGCGACGTCCGCCCTGTGGTGTAGCAGCACTCCTGAGTAAACGAAAGCGTGAGCTCTCTCTACTCTCCCACCTAGCTTTACAGAAGACAGTTTGCACGGTCTTTGAAGAAGCTGGAGACTCCGTGGAAACCCCCTCCATCTCCTCTCTGCCCACCTCCAGGCAGCCTTGTCTCTTGTTCTGGGAGAAAGGCTTCCGAGGCCCAGGGCTCTCTCTCTCCAGCCTGGCTCGTCACCATTCCTGAAGTCTGCACTTCACAGGCCTTGCACCTTTGCTGATGGGTTCTTGTCGCAGTCATCCGTAGTCTGGACTTCGTCTTTCGCTCGGGTCAAGATGGCTTTACAGACACAATTTGAGCAGGGACAGAAAGCAGTGTTGCCTGTCCGCCGCCCCTTGGAGGCATTGTAACCCCCACACCGGAAGGGATCAGTGGGCTCTTTGCTCCTAACAAAGGGCCCTGTGGTGGCGGGTCATCTCAAATGTGGTAGATGAACAGGTGATGAGGTGGGCGGATGTGCCTGTGTCTGGATGCATGAGGGGACGGAGGTATGAAGGATGTAGGCCATTCTTCTGGCCAGAGTAAGCTTTGGGCAGGATGAGGGTTAGATTTTCTGCAGTATTGCTTGGAAGTGCAGCCTCCTCTGGGACATTGGCCATTGACTCATGGGCACGGGGTTGCTATTGCTCGCGGTTCCATAGACTTTTGACCATCTGCAATCAACAGTCAGACCAAACCAATGGCAGGCTCCTCTGTCCCAAGTGATCCAGCCTCGCTCCTGTCACCTGAACACTTTGTTTTTTGACACACTCCATCCTCACCGCCTCTGCCTCACTCCAGGTCTGCCTGAGGCTCTGAATCTCCCAGGAAGCCTCCCCAGGCCGACCGTGGACAGCACAAGTCTTGTCCCAGTGATGACTGTCAAACTCTCTGCCGGCCGGTGCTGCAGAGCAGGACATTTGCAACGCCTACTCTAGCATTCCTCACGCTGCAGCGGAAAGCTCTTGGGCTTTAGAGACATGATTCCAGAACATTGATTCAAGATCTCTGCAGTGGGCTCTGCCTGTGCGCCCTGTGCACCCTGCTCCAGGCCCTTGGAATCTATCCGTCCTACAGGCAGAGCCCTCTTGTGTCCCATCGTCCCCGCCTCCCTGGGGCTTATGCATCGTCAGCCTGAATCCCGGTGCTTCCATCCCAGTTATAGGTCTCTGACAACCTAGTTCCTGTGGGCAAGAGTTTCTGGTGGGCAACTGCTCTCTGCAATGTTGCGTTTCTGTCGAGATGGGGAGAGGTGTGATCACCCACCCACCCACCTGGGTTCCAGCAGGGGCTGTTGGTGAGAAAGCCTGGTGTCCACGTTCCATCGTATGTCAGGTGGCCCAAGCCCTGCCCAGATGGGCACCCCAGGGTCAGCCTTCTCAAGTGCTGTGGAGACTTGAGAAGTGGGCAGAAATGGGCAGGTCCCTGCAGCCTAGCGGACTAGCCTGCACAGAAACACCTTTGAGAGTGAATCACAGGAGCCCTGTCCTTTCCCCTCTCCCTTCCTGCCTTCTGGCACGTGCTATCACTTCCAATAGTGAATATCATTTTAAAAAGGACTCTCCTGGCCAGCCAACTTCCAGAGGCTGGTCGTAAACTGGTAAATTATTTGCAATCACCTCTTGAGGCAGTTGTACCTTCTGGAAATTAATTACATTTTAACACAGTTAGCCTGCCTTTGCCTACCTGTAATATACTGTGGGGCTGGAGATTATCATGAGCATTGCTTAGTATTTAATATGCAGTGTTGCCGTTCAAGGAACCCTTGTGGTGCAGTAGTTAAGTGCTCAGCTGCCAACCCAAAGGTCAGTGGTTTGAACCCTCCGGCTGCTCTGATAGCGAAAGATGTGGCAGTCTGCTTCGTAAAGATTTACAGCCCTGCAAAGGCTCTCCTCTGTCGGACAGGGTGGCTGAAAGTCGGAATGGACTTGGTGGCAGTGGGCTTGCTGTTTGGCTTACCGGCGCCTAGGCAATGCTTGTCAGCAGGATGTCATCATCTGTGCTCTCGTTGTCGCCTCCCGAGTGAGGCTGCTCCATCGTCAGGCCACCACTGACGCTCATGCTGACGGGTATGGAAGCCACAAGGAGGAAAGTCACTACCGTGAATGCAAAGGATGCAACAATGATTCTCAGCGATAGAAATCAGCACCTTGCCACCGCCCACTTTCTCTTCCCTGTGTGGGACTCTCTAAACGCAAGCAGCGGCCCGTCCAGCCCAGCGCGCACCCTGGGCACAGACACCCCATTCTGGCCACGCTGAACCTTGCGAATATCTTTCGAAGTAGTTTCTACCTTGTTTTCTTTCTTGATCCTCAACCAACCAGTTCCACCATCATTACTTTTCTGGACACAGGCATAGCAGAAATCCATTTAAATTTTTTTCTTTCTATCTCTCTTAAAAAAAAGCAACACAAACTGAGTATGCATGGCATTGGGCTGATAGCAGGATCTCAGCAGAGAAATTAGCTTCAATAATCTATGGATTACAAGACATATCAACCTCTCAGTGCATTCCGATATTAGATCTAGTCTCAGAAGGGCTTCCACTACGTTAATAGCTAACAACACATGATAGGACGTAGGATTTTCCCCAACAAAACCATGACAAGCACGTTTCCCATCAGTCACTGGGCACAGAACCTCTCCAGGGGCTTGCCGCCTGGTCTGATTCCTAGTTGGGAGAGCGTGGCCAGCCTACGATGCTAGCTACGAGCCTGTCAGGCTGCCCCGGGCAGCCCCCTGCAGCCCGAGGACACTCACATCCTTTATTGTCAATTGAGCTATTGATCTTCAGCCTTGTAATGTGCAGAGTTCACTCCCTGAACAAATTAACAAGGTCGTGTAGTAGGCTGCAGTCTTCTGGGGGAGGGCTCCATCCGCCAGAGGCATGGGGTTTGCGCTGCTGACGGGGTCATGGCACCCCTTAGATGAGACTGGGGAGAAGATGGGAGGCCTGCAGACCCTTCCTGACCTGCAGACCCTTCCTGACCTGGCTTATTCCCGACTGCATTTGCGGGCTGTAGTGAGGCTGAAGTCACTTCTGTAATTGGTGCGTAGCAAACTCACTTCTGTTTACTAATGTAGCCCAGCCTTGTGCTGTACCTCGGCTGATCTAGGGGTGGCATTTCCACGGGTGACCTTTCCACAGGTGACACTCTGCTTCTTCCTGTGGGGGGGTCAATGACTGCCATCGAGTTGATGGCAGCTCATAGCGACCCTATAGGACAGGGTAGACCGAGCCCCCTGGGGGTTTCTGAGACTAACTGTTTATGGGAGTAGAACACCTCATCTTTCTCCTGAGGAGCAGCTGGTGGTTTTAAACTGTTGAACTTGCCATTAGCAGCATCACACATAACCCCTAGGGCTCCTCTTTCCTGCAAGTGTATACCCTATCCAGCTAAAAATAGCAGGTGGCTTCCCAGGGAGCTCTGAATCTGCCAGCACACCTGCCAGTCTGGAGGTCCAATTGGTAAGCAAGAGTCTCCAGCAGCTCGAGCAGCGAGCTGGGCCTGCCCTGCTGGATGGCACCCCTGCAGGACACACAGGGGCTCAGGAACCTGGCCACAGGTGTTACCACCTCCACAGCATCCACAGCCAGGCTTCCCAAGACACCGATGTGGTCAAGGTTGAATGAACAGAAGTGTGCAACAGGATGAGGGGTTGTTCACTGGTCAAGGACCACTTGGAGTACTGGGTTCTGACACCCCATTAGGGCAGCACAATGGCCACCTGGATGTCACACAGGGAAGGAAACCAAGAGGGTGGGTGGTCTGGAACCTCATGTCATGACCGTTTCACCATATGTCTTATGTCACTCATGAAGGCACGCTTCTGGCTTCAGTGGCCCACAGCCCATGTAAATGTCATGGGCAATGGATTTCCTTCTAAGTTCTCATTTGATCTTTCTGGTTCAAACCAAGAAGAAACCAGCTCTGTCTTTAATGCCTCTCCAATGTTGGCCAATCATAATTTTCAACCCAGAGGACGGTGGTCTTGGATCCAGAGCCCTTTTGGGTAATTGATTCCAGGTAGAATTTAGCAACACTTTTCTGTTCTCATTGTTTTATTTCATATTGTGTTGAGTGGTGCTGGCTTTCCATTAATGGTTGGTTCTGAGAGAATGTTCCCTTTTAGGACACGTTTATTAAAGAATAAAAGATATTCATTTAAAGGAAAAAAAAGATGGAAATCATAGTCCTGGTGGACATATGGCAAAAATAAAATGCTTTAGAAGCGTTATGAGAGCAAACGCATACTGGAAAGAGCTCTGTGTCATGAGCCGTGGCTGAAGGAAGCAGGGCGTTCTGGTCCCTGTTGGAGGATGGTGGAGGGGGGATAGCAGGCCCCACTTCACCACGGCCTCATTTCCCTGAGAAGTGGACCCACTGGGAAGTTGGAAGACGCCAGATTTGTGCTGGGAACAGGAAAGAGCTTACTATTGGTTAAAAACAAAAAATACCCGCTGCCATTGAGTTGATTCCGGTGATAGCATTCCTAAATAGAGTTTTCAAGATTGCATACCTGTATGGAGGCAGATGCCCTCAATGTTCAGCCCTCAGAGTGGCTGGTGGGTTGATGCTAATGGTTACCAACCCCAAACCTAACCCACAGTTCAGGGCTTGTTTACTTTGGTTAGCACCTTTTAAACAAGCCCTCCACCCACCTGAGAAACACACACACACACACACACACACACACACACACACACACACACTTACAGCCATCGAGTTAATGCTGACTCATAGTGACCTTAGAGGGCAGTGTAGGACTACTCCCTGTGAGCTCCTGAGACTCACTTTTTTTGGAATAGAAAGCACTGTCGTTCTCCCATTGAGCAGCTAGTAGTTTCAAACTACTGACCTTGCAATTAGCAGTCCAATTCATAACCACCACACCACCAGGCTGATGCCTGGAAGACAGAGGAGAGAGCTTTTTAACAGTGCCCAGTTTGTTGCCTGGAGGGAGTGGACTTTGTGGTCCCACTGGGCACCGACTGATTCCAGAGTCTGTGCCATCAGACTCTTGGAAAGTCATGCAGACCAACAAGATGCTCCCCCATCTGTCAGAGATGACAACCATCAAGTTGGCTTTAGAGAAATCCCTTTCTTGAGCAATGAGAACTTCCTACTCACGTCGTTGAAATGGATGGGCCTCATGGTAATCAGGGGCCCACCACAAGACCTTTTGCTCCCTTTGACCTATTGTGCTAGTGAAAGGAACCATTGCTGATACCAATTGCCCCCTGTGATGGTCAGACTCCAGAGCTGAGCACAAGGCATTTGTTTGGGAAGTGATCCTGGCAAGAATCAGTAGGGGGTGTGGAAGGGAGGAAAGAGCAGCCGAGGGCGTGCTGGAAGCCAGTTACTATGTGTGAGCACCTTGAACTCTGGGGCCCTGGTGGCCTAGTGGTTACGTGTTGGGCTGCTAGGTGGTGCAAAGGGTTAACGGGCTCAGCTGCCCACTGAAAGGTTGGGGTGTACTTGGTGGCACCTCCAGTGAATGGCCTCATGAGGCACTCCTGAAAAGCTAGCTGCCAACGACCGCTTGGAGCTCAGCTCTATTCCGACACGGAGTCCAGAAAAATGGGGAAGGGGGAGGTGGCATCCCTGTGCCAACTGCCTCTCAAAGCCCCTCCCACTCTTGATGGCTAATTTCCTCAGCTGCAGAGCAAGAGCCTTGAACTTCAGTGCCTCAGAGGCCCCCTCCAACTCTAGTGTGTGTGTGTGTGTGTGTGTGTGTGTGTGTGTGTGTGTGTGTGTTTTATCTGTGGTTCTTAATGAACCCGGATGTACAAACAAGTCTTTGATGCCCAGCTGTTGGAGGAAAGGCTGGCCATTGGAGACAGATGAGTGATCACCTCCCTAGGTAGCAGGGAAATGGCAAGTGGCCAGGGCTCCCTGCAGGAGGACAAGACCCGGGACTTCTGGTGCAGGATTGAGCTGTGCACCAATGGGAGAGCCCCACACAGCTGAGCCTACTTCCTAGATGGCTGGCTCCATGCTGACGTCGACTGTGGGGACAGGCAAAGACAAATGCCACCCACACGTTCGGTGGGGTTGAATCCAGACCAGAAGCAGATCCCAACAGAGGCAAAATGGCCACTTCCTTTGCAAAGGCAGCAATCACATTGGAGTTGTCGGCGCCAGGGGCTGGAGGTGCCACTTTCTTCTCCCATGCGTCCATTCCCAGCAGCTCCGTGCCACCGTCCTGTAGGGTACCCTCCCTCTGAGTGACAACCAGCTTGGGCGGGCGGTTGAAGCAACTGGAGAAGAGACAGTGGGCATGCTGGGCTTTCAATCACTAACTATAGTTTTTTATTAAACTACAATACAAGTGCATCTCCTCCCTTGGAGAGGACACGCCCTTCAGAACGAGCGCTCTGTACTAACAAGGTGGCCTTGGGAAACTTCCCCAACTTGGTTTGCACAAGCCCAGGGCTTGCTTGCTGAGTAGGTACTAATGCGGTTCTCCTGCACGTTGGAAATAATTTGAATATTTATAAATTAAAGTATTTATTTTCATATTAAAATTAAAGCTCTATTGTCTTGCAACTAACCTGCCTTGTTCTGCCACTCCAAAACAAAACCTTCTCCAGTGTGATAACCTTTATTTATAGATGGCAATAAGCATATTTAGCAATATTATTATTCATGACCCTTGCACTAAATATCATAATCAGAATACAGATGTGCAGGATAATTTCCATGCACAAGTCACTGTGCATCAAATTCTTGCAAAGCAAAAATAGCATCCATTGGGGGATAAATAATCCATTGGTGTTGCAGGAAGGTGTCAAGGGGGAACAAAGGACTTCAGGGGACAGAACTTGACAGGTGGCCAAGAAGTCAAGGGTTCCGGCGGGCTGGGGATGCTGCTGTCGGGGGTTGTCTGATTCCTCCTTCTAGACAGCCGAGTGATTCGATTGCCTTCTTTGGGGGCCCATTATCTGGCTGTGAACTCAGCCTTGTGGCAGGCAGGTGGGTGTCTAGATACGGAGTGTGGCCGCATGCACCAGGACCTCCTTAGGTCTAAGCCCCATCTTCTTAAGTCTCTCCTTTTGTCAGACTAAAGATGCAGATGAGCAGATAAACTGCGTACGCAGGTTCAGCTCACTAATTGACTGAACAAGACGCGGTCACACTTTATACACCATTCCATAATGGATTTTCATGTTTGTGAGGCCTAACTGGCTGTGGAAATGAAAAGCAAATGTCTCATAATCACAAATATCTTCTGGGGTTTTTTCTTCGTCTGAACCTAGATATTAAATCAACTTTACCCCCCATTTGCCGGCAAGTTCATGGTTATAGAAGGATGATGAATGATCGGGCGATGGACACATCCGTTGTGCTACTGTTTAACAAATTCTCATAAGTGATTGCTAGCTCTAACACGTTTCTCAGTTAGGTGTTACATGAATAATTGGTATATTAAAGAAAGTGTGAAATAAACAGGTATAAAGCTTGAAATGCGTTTATTATTTGCTGAGGTGTTTCGCATTCATACCACTTAGAAGCCATCCTCAGGTGCAGCGTCCTCTCGCAGCTCTCTGGAGCAGGACCCTTCATTAAACCTGTTGTCAAGAGATCTCCGCGTGCGTGCACCATCAAGTATTTATAACTGCAGCCTGCAGATCCGAGAGGCTGCCGTGTGAACGCGGCACAGCTGAAACCTGCTCAGAGATACCTACCTCTAGCCGACCAAGGATGGGACCCGGGTGAGCGTTCAGGGCCCCCATCTGGCTCCCTTCTCTCGCCCCGGCCCTTTCCCGGCCCAGCTTCTTTGCTGGTTCCTGTTGCTTGGTATCAGAGCAATTCAAGGCCAGTCTTTCCTGCACTCGAAGTAATCCCTCTCCCTGAGACTCCACATCCTTACCTGGGAGAAAGGATGGCCCCCCTGAGAGATTTTAGGAGAACCCCCCTGACCGTGGCGAAGAGGCCCTCAGCTGTCGCTCTGTTTGAGTAACCTGGCTGTCAAGAAGGGGCACGTCTGGGACGTCTCACAGACCTTCCCTGCTCTCGTATGCAGTATGGACCGTCCACCCGCAGACGCCATTGCTCACAAATGGCTTCCTGCTGGGCAAGGAAGGCTTCCCAGCTAAGAGGCAGACGGGCAGCACTAGCTGGGCTGTGACTGGCAAAGCCAAGGCCATCTAGCTGGTCTTTGGACAGGCCAGGCTTTGTTCGGAGCCCGCCTGGCAAACGTTGCGAACGTGGGGTTTGCTTCTCGATATTTCTCTCCCAACTGCCTTGGGGCTTGAACTCTAACAAGGGAGATGGGCTGTCGACATAAGACTGGTCGGACCCTCCGCGATAGTCTTGGTTGTGAAATCCAGCATCGCCAGCATGTCCCAAGGAGGGCGTTCCCTCGGCTCTTCACCCTGACAGCTCCTCAGAGGGCCTCTCGCCCCAGAGCAGGGTCTCCCAACTGCTGTCATGGAGCCCAGCAGAACGAAAGGTCCATTTGGCCAGTCTCTTCACTGCCTACACCTGACCTACACCTCACCATACTCTCTGGACTGCCTCTTTCTGTCCACGTGGAGCCCTTTCCTTCAAGGACGTGCACAAGAACCATGACCAAGCACGAGGCCTGCCGTAAGTGAGTCTCAGGGACTGCAGAGACTGGATGAGGCCTGGACCGTGGAGAGCCAGGTTGGAGGCTGACTCCTTTCCTTGCTGCAATAATGGCTTAGGGGCCTGGCTTTCTCTAACTTCAGAAGTTCAACTCCTGTGAAGTGGAGGTCAAATTTCCCAACATTATTCCCAACTCTGACCCCAGCTGCCCCTCCGACCCCCTTCTTCCTCGGTCCTACCTTGATGCTTCACTGCAGCAGTCACGCAGACCCCAGAGACAAAACTCGTGATTATGGGGTTCACTAGGGAAGTAACAGGTTACAGTTAATGATCAGAACACTCAGCATGCATCTCTTTGATCAGGACAGCCTGTTTCTCAGCAGTGCTGAATTGCATGCCTCTCTGTTCCTTGATCTCTCAGCCTGGTGGCTCTTTCACAGCTGCCCGGCTCATGCATGTGATACAAAGCTCTTTGAGCTCAGTTGATAAGTGTCCAGCAGGACCCCACTCCACCAGCAAGCCTCAGCCAGAAGGAGCCCGGCTCTAGCTCTGTTGGATGGCTAACCTAGCTCCCTAACAAGTGCCTAGAGGCCAGCCGGCCCCCTGCCTGAAGGATTCCGCTTTCTCACGCCAGGGCTGAGAACTCCACTCCTCTGTCTCATGCTAACCTTTGGCTCCACTGCTGCCACCACTGCTGATGCTCTGTGTCTTGCTGTTTCAGTGTCATAGCGTTCTGTCTCCGGAATCAAGGAGTTCCAGCACAGAGATCTTAGACCCAAAGCACAAGCTCCCTTTTGGCGATTTTCCTCTCCTGAGGGAGTGAGCACTTTCCTTCGGCCCCTGGGATGACTCGTCTTAAACGTAATTAGCTGGGAAAGCCATCAATGCTCACATTATGGTTTTACATATCTTACTTGCACCATCACACACAACCCCCCAAAAAGACATAATGTTACATCTTTATGTTTTCAGCCAACATCCACCTGACACCAGCCATGATATTGCTTCTTCCAAATCCTCTTCTGGATCTGGCCAGAACCCCTGGCACCTCCCTGTGAATGCACTGCTGCAACCTATGTTGGACATTCTGTTGGGTCATCTTTTTTTTTTTTTTGATTTAGAATGGGTACAACTACGGATCTCTACCCCTAAATTGGCCAAGTAGCTGCCTTCCAAGTCTCCTGGCATAGATGGGTATTTCCAGTGTTTCATCAGCCCAATGGAACACTCAACGGGTATTCCATCAATTCCTGGAGCCGGTGTTGGCTGGTGCGCGAGCCTGCCAGCTTGAACTACTTCTCCAGGGCCACTGGCTCTTGCTCATCTGGGATCTCTTCCAATGGTAGAATGTAGACTAGTTCTTTTCTGATACAGTGCCTCTGTGTATTCCTCCCTTCTTCTTTTGATGCTTGTTCACACATAATTCAAAACTTTGCCCATGGAATCTTTCAATATTACAACTTGAAGCTTGAATTTTTTCTCGAGTTATATCAGTTTAAGATATGTTGAGCTTTTCCTTCCTTTTTGAAAGTTTTGTAACTCTAGATCTTTGCATATTTTATATGACACTGTTTTACAGGAATTACTCAAGTTACCCTTCGATATTTTCTAGTCAGCGCTTTGACTTCATCCTTCCTCCCATGTAGCTTGGGTACTCTATGGTTGAGAACAATTTTTAGAGTCTCTTGTCACATCCACCTTGCTCCTTTTTTCTCTTCTGTTTTACTTATAGATCTTTATACAGCTTGCTTAGTCATTCCACTACCGTGCTTAGTCACGTGGTTGGCTACTGGTCCATGTTTCTTTATTTTCTTTTTTTTAAGACATTTTCTTTTCTTTTCTTTTAATTGTATTTTATTGAGGACCCTTACAGCTCTTATCACAATCCATACTTATATCCATTTTGTCAAACATATCTTCACATGTTTCTATTATCTTTTTCAAAACATTTTCTTTCTACTTGAGCCCCTGGCATCAGTTCCTCATTTTTACACCCCCCCCTCCTCTATGCCCTTTGATGGTTTATAAATTCTTCTTCTTTTTTTTCATGTCTTCCACTGACTGCTATCTCCTTTCACCCATTTTTCTGCTGTCCATTCCCCTGAGAGGGGGGCCATACATCGATCATTGTGATTGGTTCCCCTTTTACACCCCCCTCATTACCCTCCTAGTATCAATGCTCCCCTTATTGGTGCTGTGGGATTACATGTTCTGGCTTCCTTGTGTGGCGAGCTCTTTTCTGTACCTGCACACATGACATTCTTGACACCCTCTTACAGCTCACCATGTGTTCTTTCATTACCATTCAATGTCTCAAGTCTGTAGAAATTCAGGTGGATATACTCATGGGCACATTTTGACTCTTGTGGACTTGTTTTAATTTGTTTCAGCTTCAACCTGAACACACATGTGAGCAATTGATGGTCTGGTCCACAGTTAGCTTCTGCCTTGGTTTTAGCTGCTGATATTGAACTCCTACCTGTCTCTTCCCACAAATGTAGTCAATTTTATTTCTGTTTATTCCATCTGGACAAGTCTATATGTTGGTGAAAAAAAGTTATTTGTTATGAACAAGTCATTGGCCTTACAAAATTCTTTCATGCTTACTTGTGCTTATTGACTCTTGCAAGGCTTACAGTTGTGCGATTTTAAAAAGCTATGGGTAACTGTGAGAAGAATAGGAAGTCCACATACCTCATTGTTCTCATGTAGTATTTTCCATGGATCAGGAGGCAGCTGTATGAAAAGGATAAGGGAATCTTGCATGGTTTAAATCAGGAAAGGTGTGTGTTAGGGGCATAGCCACTCACAATCCTTATTCAATCTATACCCTGACCAAATCACCAGAGACATTGGATCAGGTGAAGAAGAATGTGGCATCAGGATGGGAGAAAGGTTTACTGTGATGTGCAGATGACACACAACCGTGCTTGCTGAAAGTGAAGAGGAGTTGAAGCACTTGCTGAAGGAGATCAAGGATGGCAGCCTTCGGCGTGGATTATGACTCAATGTAAAGAAGACCCAAGTCCTCCCAACTGGACCAACAGATCCCAACAGTATACATGGAGAAAACATTGAAGCTGTCAAGGGTTTTATCTTGCTTGGATCCACAGCCAATGCTCATGGAAGCAGCCATCAAGAGATTGAACAACACATCACATTGGGTACATCTGCTGCACAGGACCGCTTTAGTGTTTTGGAACGCTTGGGTTTTCTGTGGAGGACGCAGGTGTGTCTGCCCAAGCCATGGCAGTGTCAGTTGTTTCCCATGCAGGTGAGTTGACCTTGACTAAGGAAGACTGGGGCAGAGTTGATGTGTTGGATTCTGGAGCTGGAAAAGGAGATGGACAGTACCATGCACTCCCAAAGGAAACCCAGCTCTGTCTCAGGAGAAGGGGACCAGAAAGAGGCAAGGACGGTGGGAGTTCATCTCAAGTGCTTTGGACATGCTGTCAGGAGACACCAGCCTCCGGAGAAGAGGTGTCTCATGCTCCGTAGAGCAGTGGGGCAGCAAAAAGGAGGCAGTTGACACGGTAGCTGCAAGAATGGGCTCCCACAACAAACAGGGGAGGTTCAGGACTGGGCAGTGTTTCGCTCTTTGGTACAAAGGTCCTCTATGACTTGGATCTGACTTGGTGGCACCTACCAATAACAACCACCCCCACAAAGGTGCCAAGTGCCGTGGTTACATTATTAGCAACCTTTCCAATCCCCTTAGGGTTCTAAGTACCTCACATTTGCCTAGCCCCGTCCAATCATTTCGTGGGCTTACAAAGAAGATAATTAGACAAACCATAATAAGTACTTCACTACTTATCACTTGCCTTCTCAGACGCGGCCTTGTTCTCCAGGTGAGCACTGCGGCCAACCTGCCTGCCACCTTCTGCCTTTGTTCTCTGTTCCCGCTCACTGCCTACTTTACACAACGCTGACACACAGCTTCACTCAATACAGGGCATGGACTATGATGGATTAAATAGCTGCTTTGACCAGGTCATTAGACTCCTGTCCCCAGGCTGCTCTGTCGAGCCTAGGGACTGGAGGGACCTGGGAGCACACGCAAGCACCTCCTATGTTTGTGTGGTGGGGGATGTTCCCCTCACCCACTGACTGGCCTGTCCTGCTTCCCCTGTTTGCACCCTCTCCCTCTGTCTGCCACCAGTCAGGACAGAAGTTGCTGGTGAGAACTGGAGACACCCACGAGTTGCCCCAGCACAGATGAGTGGTGGAGATGGACCCTGTACCACCTGGGCCTCCAGGTGCCCTCTTGTGGAAAGATCCCTCCCAACTCCACGGACTGCGGAGCCACACGTGTGTTACGTGCCACCTTCAGCCGGCTGGCTCCTCCCAGAAGAGTGTCCTCTATATCAGGCACTTCCCACTAGGATGGGAGAGGTCATGGATGCAGTCGGATGCGACTGGGTACAGCCGATAATGGGTCTCAAGGTGGAGCCAGTGACCTTTGAGAGGAGGCCACATGGGGTTGTCTGCAACCAGGTTGAGCCCCACAGTGCATCTGTGCTATGGGCCTGGTCTGCCTCTGTCTATGGCGCCATCTGGGGCTCCGTTTCCCTGTGAGGAGCTGAGGAACGGAGGCACGGCTCCATTCAGGATCGATGATGGTGGTCCTTGTTCCTGCCATTCGTCCACTCGAAGCTGCCATCTGCCTCTTCCAACACAGTTTTCATGGAAAGACTTCTCGCTCGGGCTCACAGAAAATCCAACCTCCACAAGGACTTGCTGACGTTCAGAGTTTGAGTTGGCTGTACTGAGGGCCTTTCCCTGAGCAGCTCTGTTCCTTCCCAGAATTCCCCATGTCACTTGGAGGGGAGACGAGTCTTCTTCAGGGGCTCCGTGCTCTGGTGACAAGCCTCAGCAAGGACAGGGTGAAGCAGGTGAGGGCAAGGCAGGCGGGCAGGAGAGGCAGGGGAAGGAGCGAACGAGAAGACCGGGGAGAAAGGGAGAGGTATTGGGAGGGGAGAGGGCTGTGGAGTGGGAGGAAGCCCCCAGAGACCCCCACTTTCAGGACGCAGACTCTCGGAGAGTATGGCTTTGGCATCTGTTACCATGGGCTACTCCCCACGAATACCAAAGCAAAGATCATCGGGGGCGGACGGGCAGGGGCATACTGTGCTTTCTGCTTGTGGACCTATTGCTGCGGAGCTATTCTGGGCAACCGTTGAAATGAAAGCCAATTTGACTAAAGAGCAAACTATATTCCCCTGAATGACAGCGAACGGGAGGGCAGAGCTGGGAAGAAAAAGAAGAGGAAGAAGGGAAAAAATAAAAACAGAGAGAGGGTGGGGTTGGGGGAGAACATGCAAGGCATTCATTTTCCTTTGTACTTTTTCATAAAGGACATTCTCCGGCTGCTTAAAGTGACACATTAAAAGATGTACGTATCGTGGCTTTTAAAAACACAATTAGATAACACCTTGTCAAATCTTCGCATTCTCTGTTGACAGCCCCGAGTGGCATGACAATGGCGGCAGCGGCATCGGGCAGGTGTCTGCCCCGCCACACTGGCAGCCGAGTCAGCCATTTTACAGAGCTGTTACTGTTTACCGCGTTAATCATCAATCCGCATCTAGTCACAACAATAAGTCAGAAGGAGCGGTAAATTATACTTGTTCAGCCCTGATGAGTTTGAACTGTTTTGCCGAAATTAACTGAAGTAATTATCTATTTTTCTAAAGCTGCAAAAAAGGGGGGAAATGAAGAGTAATGCTCTTAGGGGAGAAGGGGCCCTGCAAGTTGTCACCCCCACAATATTTAAGGAAAGTTTTTTGGGGTGGGGGTGGCCGGCAGCTCAGGACCCCATAGGTTTAATGAGGCTGTGGGATGAGGCAGATTTCATATACTTTTTTGAGTCTTTTATAGAAACCACACACACTCACACATGCTCACACACACACACACACACACACACACACACACACGCTCACACACGCTCACACACACGCTCACACACTGAGGAAAACTGCACGTGGAATCACACTCGTCGTGACTGGACTAAACTTCCCCTCCACGCAGTCTGGTCTTTCTGCGGAGTCTGTGGGCAGAGGCGGCTTCCTTAGTCAATGCAAGGAGCTAATCCCCCGAGCCCAAGGCTCTCAGGCTTTCGGGGATCTCAAGTTCAAGGGGAGAAAACCCTCAGTTTGCTTGTTCCGCTGGCCAGCCTGGGAATCTCTCCTCTAGATGGTCGGGGCTGCCCCTGCACCTCTCAGGATCCCAAGGTTCAGGGCTCCACCAACAGTTGCGCCACCATCTAGCTCCCTGCGCCCCTGGGCTCTTGTCTCACCAAGCTGCCCACAGAGCGAGCACACCTGGGCTTTGAACACCACGTGCCTGGGCAACAAAAAGATGGACTTGTGTGGTCCAGTTAGACCACCAAGCTCCATGCGAGCTATTGTCTCTCTCTGGTCAATGGGGACAAAGACCTGGCCGGCATATTTAGAGAGTTAAAGTGGACTTTATGAGATGGTGGCCGTGGGAGGGAAAACAGTCGGGTCTGTCGGTCCTCAGCAGATATACAATAAACCCGAGCTAGCCTTGGCTTTGGCAAGAGAGGTTCATGGCAAAGACCACACGCGTGTGCTGGGGTCAGATGCCTGGCTTCTCTGCCTTATGGCTGTGTGATCTCAAGTGAGTTAGATGTGGGGACATCTGCTACCTCCTGAATCAGCTGGACCCATGTCTACTAATTTCACAAAGAAGGGCTCAAAACCGGAGCCTGTGAGGTTGTTGCTGAGAAACGGATGCTGTGCTCAGAGCTGAGATGGCTGTGCCGTGGGTGTGGTGCAGTTGGTGACGCTCCCGCCAAGCTTTGACCTGGAGGACGAGGGCGGCCTCCGCTCCTCTGGCAATGCCAGCTGCTCCGCCACCTGTGAGGCCAGTTTATCTGTGGCACGATGCCATTGTCTTGTCCCTTTCACAGTAGGAAGACACAAGCGCCCGAGCTCCTGCCCCAGGAGAGCCCCCCAGCTGGACTCTGGACCCCCAAGCAGAGCGTCAGTCACTGTGAATGCCCTTTGGAAAGCTGTGCGCGGCACACGCCATGACCCACACCATTCAAACACCCAGCGACTCCACTTGACTCGTAATGTTCTGGGTAACTATGGTACAAGGAAGACAACACAAACAACTAGGTGTGGGAAGGGGAAGTGGAGGATCACGGGCCACCGCAGGCCTGGGGACAGCTCCTAGTCACGCGTGAATCTGATCCGAGTCAACTGGGTCATTTTCCTCAGGGAAAAAGATTGTCTTTGAGTCATTGTGGTAAACCAATCAGATCCAAGTCTGCCTTTTGAACTTTAAAACAAGGATCTACATATAACCTCCTCCCTGGGGGATGGACAACAATAAAGTGGGTGAAGGGAGACGTCGAGCAGTGTAAGATAGGACAAAATCATGATAATTTATAAATTATCAAGGGTTCCTGAGGAAGGGGGGAGCAGGGAGGGAGGAGAAAAATGAGGAGCTGATACCAAGGGCTCAAGTGGCAAGCAAATGTCTTGAGAATGATGATGGCAACAAGTGTACAAATGTGCTTGACACAATGGATGTGTATATGGATTGCGGTAAGAGTTGTATGAGCCCCCAATAAAATGATTTAAATTTTTAAAAAATTTGCATAAGAAAAAATATGTACCTATCATATGCAAATATACACATGCCATAACTATGTGTGCACGTGTGCATATACGCATATAATATGCACCCCTAGTATGTCTGTATTTACTTGTTTTAGGGACATCATGGGGTTTATTTCCCTAGTTGACCAGTCAGTTTTCTTGAAAGGAATTCCTTTGCTCTTTTCTGTTCATTCTCCTCTTCTTCCTTTGTACGCTCCCTCCTCCCTCCTTCCTCCACCATCACTATTTACTGGTGCCTTGATCTACCTGGTGACCCGCACACGGTCACTGGGGAAGCAGGCCGGGCTGGCTCCTTAGACCAGCACCATCTCCCGCCCTCCCCAAGATGAGGCGGGGCCTGCAGATTCTTTCTGAGCCGTATGAAAAATGAGAGCCACGAGTGAGCCATTGAATGTGGACAACAATGGCCGGACATGGGACTATCTGATGGGGTCCTACGGGGCTCACAAAGCATGTTTGTCTTCATTTTCCCTGACAACCTGGCGGCATTTCTCCCTATTCACGGACTGCTTTGTGGACGGGCAGGGCTTTCATCCTCTGGTGTCCCTGAAAGCCAAAGGCCCTATCTCTACCCCGGCCCCTTCCCACAATGAAAGGACAAATCCCAACTCTGAATTTAATCCTGGCCTATCACATCATCTTTATGATACAACACCGATTTTAACAGTCACTGAAGAAAGTAGCTGTGAATCTGGGCTTTCATCGTATCCCAGACTAGTCCTAGCTGTTGGGTGAGTTTGGTTTTGAAAAGCCATGAACCCTAACAAGAGCTGCTGGGCTGTCCCAGGCCAGAGCCCAGGAGCAGATTCAGGGACTACAGGCTCTCAGTCGCCAAGCGGGTTGTCCTTTGAATGTACCCAAGGTGCCTCTTTAGGAATCGTGACCTGCTCTCACGCTGCCCCCCACCCCCATCTTGTTCTCCGGCCTTGCTGGAATGAATGGGAGCAAGGAACAGTGACGGCTGTGTTGTAGGTCAGTAAACAGAGGCCCCAGGATGAGGACCCAGCTTGGCCAGCTTCTGCCTGGGTATTCAGACCACCAGGACTGCACCCTTTCTCTGCCACCTGTAACGTCTTCCGTGGCTAGCCACAGACTTCAGCTTGGTGTTTCCCTTAGGCTGAAAAACACACACCCAAGCCAGTTGCACCGAGCGGATGCTGACTGGCGGCGGGGAGGCCATGCGTGTTGGAAGAGAGCTGTGCCCGATGAGTAGCCAACTTCCTTGGAAGGCAATCTCAAGGCCTTTCTCCTGAAAAGCCTCTGGGTGGGCTTGAACCTTAAACCCTTTGGTTTGCAGTCAAGTGCATCCACTAGTCACATCCCCCACTGACTCCAAACCCATTTGCTTGTGAGGTCGTTCGATTCATAGTGATCCTCTGGGACAGGGGAAAACTGCCCTGCGGGGTTTCCTAGGTGGTAATCTTTATGGAAGTAAACTGCCACCCCTTGCTCCTGTGGCATTGTGGTGGGTTCAAACCACAGGGCTTCCAGGCAGCCAAGGGCTTACTCACCGGCCTACCAGGACTCCTTGCCACGGGCTCCGTGAGCACCCAAATTAAAATCAGTTCCGACAGGGCCTGAGCTGTGCTTTCTGCAGGAATGTGGCCCAGACTCAGGAGCAAGATGTTGGCCAGAGCATTTGAGAGACCTTAACCCTGCATTTTAAAATCTGCCTAAAAGTAATGCTACTAAAGATACCATCCCAGTAGGTGACAGAGATGGAGATAGCTCTGTGCTCATCCTCCAGCCAAAGCAGGAAGTGCTAGATGCTGGAGTCCGATGACGTGGGATTAGGTAACCATGGGCATGCGGGGAGGGATGGGACGGCTGGGTCTGCTTTAGCTCTCACACCTGCATGAGCAAGGTCTCACAGGTACATGTGCTTGAATGTGTTCTGAACTGGGGCTGGGCGAGACAAGGGCTGTGTCTGCCCTGGTCCTACCAGCACCTCCAGGGTCTGGCACAGTGCCTGAAACAGAATAGAAGCACTCCACAGATATATGTTGTGAGGCATGAAAGACAATAAATAGATGAATAAAGGGATGGATGGATGGATGGATGAATGAACAGAAGTGTTTTGAGACCTCAAAACCAAACCCAACGGACTGTCACTGAGCCGCTGCTGATTCAGAGTGACCCTAAATATTCAGGTTTTCATCTCTGTGGATCTGATGGACATAACACAGGGGGCCCAGGATGGTTTATTTTTTAAAAAGAAATGCATAATTAAATACTATGGGGTCAGTATCTTTGACACTGGGGATGGACATAGAAATCAATATGTCCTTGGCAATGAGTGATTGCAAATGTAGTAAAAAGAGTCCTGGTGCTTCTGTCTGGCAAGTGTTAGATTGATAACCACAAGGTCAGCAGTTCAAGCCCACCAGCTGCTCTCCAGGAGAAAGAAGAGGCTATCTCCTCCCATCCATATTGACAGTCTCAGAAAGTCCTACATTGGGTGGCTATGGGTCAAAAGTGACTTGACGGTGGTGGCTGGTTATAGGCAGTAAAGTCTTTTAACTGTAGTAGGTAAGCTTTGAAACACCACCGCCACTTCTAGGAATGGATGCTAATAGGTCAATATGCACACGGAGCAGGCCAAAAGTTGCTCAACACGCAGCCATGTGCAGCAGGTGAAGAACGGAAACATCCCACTGAGGGTCCATTGCGGGCCTCCCCGTCAGCGTTTCCTGGCCTTGTAATGCACGGCTCACTCCTCTTACAGCAGAGCAGGGTTGCCACGAGTGGAAATCCAATTGATGGCAGTGAGTGAGCTCTTGCGAGGGCATGGTTAGGAAAGGGGTAGCTCCAGTCCCCCTCGATTCACTGGCGCTGTTCCAAGTGCTATGCAGGTGGAATACACTACCTGGCCCTTTGACACTAGAGGGAATCTGTCTTCCGAGGTAATGGGAAGCAGCATTTGCCACCAGGCTCCTCGCCCCCATGTGTGCCCTCACGGGACTGCCGTCAGTGCAGTAGGAGCCCACAGACTACAGCAGGAACCTGACCTGTGAGGCGCATGCAAGCAGACACCCTCCAGGCGGCTCAGTGTTCACAGAAGCACCACGAAGCGCTGCCCTCGGACCCTCTTGCGTTCCCTATTAGGGCACATTAAAACCCTCTCCTCTGTTCAGTTGACAGAGGCAGGAATAAAAGAGGTCCTTTCCAATATGCAGCCCCATAAACTATGTTTGTTGCACTTACCACATAATCCTTAATCACTTCCACACTTCTATGCATAAAGAGCTTTGACTGCATTTCTGGATATTTAGCGAACGGGATCCATCGGGATCCATCAGGATCCCTCTCTCTACATTTGGGCAGACTGTGTAGGGAGGATTAGCTTCAAGGTTGATGACATGATGTGTGTGATTTCTGAATAAATTTCCTTGGAGTCATTGATCCAGTGAGTGTCAAATAAAATGTGATACCCACCAAATTCCTGTATGACCCTGACATTTTTCCAGTACTTAAAATAATTGCCCTTCTGTTTAATAACAGTATTTATAAAATTACTTTCTGATTGGCTAGGCCCATGGCACACTCGTGTCAATAATCTGCTGCAAATATACGCTTGCGGCCTTTGGCCTTGGTTTTCAAAATAATTTTCATCTTTTAAGCATGAGTCGGTGGCAGCCCTGGGAGCTAGAAGCCAAGGCTCCTGTGCTCCAACCTTCCTTTGCCGTTTGATCCCGGACACTCTGAAAGCTCACTGCAACGGGATTTGGATCTCCAGGGATTGCTGAAACACCCGAGAACGAGTTGAGATCCTGAAATAAGCAACCCACCTGAGGGGCCCAGTGCTTCCAGGAGCATCATCTTGTCCTTGGAGTGAGTTTTGTTGTCCAGTTTACTGAGGGAGAAATGGACAGCTGAAGGGTTGGGCCACTTTCTGAGACCACTGAATCGGGGAGGTCATGGTTCTAGAATCTGTCCTGTTCTCTAAAATACAACCGGATTTTGAAACTCGTGGCTGTCTTCAGCAGTAGAATTCTAACCTTCCAGGCAGGACCCAAGGAGCACTGGGTATGCACGTTTAGCAGTTTGCAACCACAGCTGTTTCGTGCAAGAATGTTGAAGCTTTCTACTCTAGAAGAGTTACAATCTCAGAACTCCACAGGGGCATTGACTTCGTGGCAGGGAGTTAATTATGCAGGACCTGCACTCGATTCTCAGTGAAATGCCCCCATGTGTAGCTCCCCCGTCTGTCCATTGAAGCTGGCATGTTGCTAGGGTGTGAAACACATTTTAGTGGCACTTCCGGACGAAGCCAGACCAGGGAGAAAGGCTCGCTAATCAACTTCTGAAAACCCGACGGATCACGGGGATCTGATCTCTAGGTATCCACAGTTGAAATATTTTATCCATCTTGCATGGCCAATTTGACAATAGTGAACACAGGCAGGGTACAAGTATTTAGCTTTCAAGTGAGAGCTCAAATGCCCAAGTAGACCTTGAGTCTACACACAAAACATTTCTAATCCCACGGAATCTGCCTAATCTGTGAGGATGCTGTGCCTTATCCAGCCAAAGAAAGGGGTGCCCACTTGCATCTCATTGAGATCTCTACATGCAGGTGAGGGTTAACCAAGACTTGTCATTTTGGAATGAGGCTGAACGAGTCCCTGGGGAGATGTGGCACATCACTGGAATTTTCCATCACGAAATTGAGGACTTGTAGCTTTGTCAACTATCTTGTGTCTTCGTTGCACATCCCAGTGGAACTTTCAGGAAGGGTTTGATTTAAAAAACAAGACAAAGACAAAAACCTCTGCCTATTGAAGTTGCTTCAGATTTATAAGAATAGAATAATCAAGAAGAAAGTGCTTAGTTTGTTTTATTATTTCCAGCAAGGTTCCTAATATTAATATTATAAAAAAGCTTTAGTTTGCTTATCAGAAGCAGAGTATGAACTGTCATAGAATATTATCAATTCATCTACGGGCCTGACTTATTAACATTTCATCGATGTCCTACTCATGCCATTTTTGTAGGCCAGGACCCCGTCCGGTGCCCAGGTTGCATTTAGTCATCAAGTTTTCTTAGTCTTCTCCAAAGAAGGGTACTTCTTAAGCCTTTCTTTTTTTCTTCTTGACCTTAACACATTTCTATAAAACTGAAAACACCTCCTGTCAGCTGCAAATGCATGGAGATTCTAAAGGTCTTTCTGAAGCTGTAGATCTTTATGGGAGCAGAGCAAGACCCTCACCTTTTTCCTTTGGGATGACTGATGGGATTGAACCTCTGACCTTGTAGTGAGCAGTCCAATCCTTACCTGATAGCTCCAGCAGAGTGACCAGGTGTTTTGTAAAATGTAGGCGTGTCTGAAGTGTTCTCATGCTTTAACGGGGGCTGTGCTTTTAGGATATTGAAAAGCAAGGATGCTACTTTGAAGGCTAAGGTGTGCCTAACCCCAGGCTTGGTATTTTCAGTTGCCTCCTATGCATGTGAAAATTGGACATCGAATAAGGAAGGCCGAAGGGGAATGGATGCACTTGAACGACGGCATTGGCGAAGAGTCCTCAAAGGACCATGGACGGCCAAAAGGACAAACAAGTCTGTCTTGAAAGAGGTCTGGCCGGAGTGCTCGTTGGAGACAAGGCGGGCAAGACTTTGTCACATGCACTTTGGACCTGTTGTCGGGAGAGACCAGGCCCAGGAGCAGGACATGGCGCTCGCTTGGTGAAGTAGGGGCAGTGACAAAGAGGAAGGCCTGGAATCAGCTGGATTGGCACCGTGCTGCAGGAACAACGAGGAGAGGCTGCGGTCTTTCCTTCTGTTGCGCACAGTGTCGCACGGGTCAGAGTGAATTCAATGGCACTTCACAACAACAGCATGCACTTTAAGTCCGGCAGCCACCCAGGTGATGTGTCCGCCTTCACCGTGCAGTGCGCCGTATTGGAGGCACTTGTAGCCGGTGGGGCTCATGCACTTTTGCCCATTCAAAGCTCCATATAGCTCAAATATAAAGTTTTTTTTTTCCTTTGGCCAAGAAAAGGTTTTTTATGGGGGAGGGAATGCTTTTAAAGGGCACCCACCTCCTTTTTTTTTAACCCTGGGCCTGTTGTGACGATCCGCCCCCAGAAGGGACAGGACAGGACACAGGAGGCCTGTCCGAGGTCCTGAGAGCACCGTTTCTCTCTCTCCTCTTTACGAAAGTCACACATGTTGTGGCAGGTGTAACCATGCCGAGCAGGGAGAGCCCCATCTCCTTTTCTTCATCATATTTTCACCC
>NW_022106189.1:4166846-4189710 GCF_000313985.2 Echinops telfairi | reverse complement strand
CTTTGGCTTTTCTGATCTGTAATCATTACTATGATGTTCTAATGGTGTGTTCCAGCCTCCCCCTCCTTCTGTATTTCTTATAGAAGCACTGGGCTGCTTCTAAATTCTCCCATGAGTATACGCTGTTCCTCCTCTCACAGGAGGTACTCGTGATTTTTGTAGCAGCTAGGGCTTGTTGATATTTATGTTAGCATGTGGATTATCATCCTTTATTAGCATGATTCATTTTGTTGTTCAAATTGCCACAGGTGTGGTCATTGGGAGTCACTTTGAATGGCTCTGGTGTCGTTTTGTCATGCCTCCATCACTTTCTAGGCAATCAAGAAATTTTTTGTTTCTGTATTCATGCATGCCTATCACAGATAGACAAAAGGGTGTCTCTCTCTATAATGAGAGGTGAGCATTGCGCTTACCCCAAACCCTTAGCACGGTAACCACTGTAGTTTCTGTGTGCCTTCTTATACCTCTCCCATGCAAGTTACCTTCATGTATGTATTAAGTCTGAAACAACCTGGACACACTGTAGACCAGCAGTTCTCAACCTGTGGGTCATGACCCCTTTAGGGGTCAAACGACCCTTTCACAGGGGTTGCCTGCTTCATAACAGTAGCAAAATGACAGTTATGAAGTAGCAACGACATAATGCTAGGGTTGAGGGGTCACCACCACATGAGGAACTGTCTTAAAGGGTCGCGGCATGAGGAAGGCTGAGAACCGCTGCTGTGGACATTCTGACTGCAGCCTTGGTGGTGCAGTGGGTTATGCATTGGGCTGTAAAGGGGAAGATGAGCAGTTTGAAACCATTCCATACTCCTCGGCAGCAAGATGAGGCTTTCTAATTCTGTAAAGAGTTGTAGTCTTGGAAGCCCGCAGGGGCAGTTCTATATTGACTTAAATGATCACTGTCAATCAGAATTGGCTCGATGGAGTGAGTGGTGTTTCTTTTGTTTGGTACACATCGTTTGATGCGTGCTTTCTCCCCATCAGTATACCGCACCCCTCCCTTCGCTTCGTCCACGTCTTTGTGCATAATTGCCCAGACTGCCTGGTTCTTTGTAGAGATTGACCACAATTTCCTTAACCAGTGCCCTGGTGAACAATTGATCATCTAAATTCTCTCTCCATTATAACTGCCACCTTGCTCTCTCTAAAGGGCACAGGAGTCAGTTCTACTAGCTAATTAGACTAGGCTTTGTGTACACTTATTCCCACAAAATACTCAGTAGGATATTTGGAGAAGGGCTGAGGAAGTCTAACGAGGAAGTCTAGATTTACAAGGAGAATGAACAGTGCAACGATTTAGAATCTTTAGATCCAAGAACATACTTTGGTTTTCTGTCTATGTCAACCATTCTAAATAATGATTTGCTCTCTCCTTTCCTTATATGGACTCTAATGTTTACATTTATGCTTTAACTAAAAGAGAGAGAGAGAGAGAGAGATTCTGTAAGATACATTTCTCCGAGTCAGAATCAATCAAAATGAAAGCCTCTGCCCATCTGATAGGTGTCCCACCCTTGTCACTGGCACGTCTTTAAGGGTGAGTGGCAGTGAGCGTCTCCCCATATGCTTATAACCGTTTATATTTCCCTCTCTGTGGATTGCCGTTTCCTACATTTGCCCATTTTTTCCTATTGAATGATTGATATCTTTCTTGCTGATTTGCAGGAGCTTATTATATATTAAGGAAATTAGCCCTTTTCTGTCATTTGTGTTATAAATATTTTTCCTACTTTGTCATATGCCTTTTGATTTTGTTTATGTTTTTTATCATAGTGAAGTTTTACATTTTTTTATACTTAGATATCTCTATCATTTCTATGGCTTCTGTAACATGCATATGCCTAGATTTTATAGTAGCCTTTCATATTTTCTTCTATTAGTTTTATTTTATTTTATTTTATTTTTGCCTTTAGGTGTTTGTTCATTTTGATTGTATTTTGGTGTAAAAAGCAAGTTAGGGATCAAGTTTCATTCTCAGTCTCCCCTTCCTAGTAGCAAACTAGCTGACAAAACTCCATTATTAATATTTTATTAAATAAGTCATGTTATATTACCTGATTGAAAAGGTACCCTTTGTAATTTACCAAATTGCCATATGGATTTATGTCTATTTAGAGATTCTGTTTTATTCAATTGACATGTCTGCTATTCTTTACACCCATCCCAAACTTTATATCGATGACCATATAATTCAGTGTAATAGCTGGTAAGGTTTATTGTTTTTAATCTTTCAGAATTTTACTCTCTGGTTTTATATTTATTTTTTATGTGATCCGGAGCATTATTTTACAAGTATTCTCTTGTGGGGGATACTCAGCAGACATTTAAGGACAGCAAAGAATCGGATAACTTTATAGATTCGTAGCCAGGACTAGCATTGCTATGACTTTGAGTCTTGACATCCAGGAGCAAAATGGGCCTTTCCATCTGTGTCCTTGTCATTCAAAGCACTGCTTTGCTATTTAAAAAACAGACACAGCTCGCTCCCTTTGTGTGAGTTCTGACTCATCGTGACTCAACAGGACAAAGTAGAGCTGCTCAGTAGGGTTTCCAGGATGGTCACCTGTACAGAAGTAAGTGCCCCGTCTCTCGCCCTCCGGTCAGCAGCAGGCTGCGCAAGCACTTCTCCATTAGGGGTCCTTACCTTGACCGAGATGCACACATAGGGGAAGCGGTTTCAAAAAGTTTATGGGCAAAATGGAATGAAATGATAAGGAAATTGTATTAGTCTAGGTACTTTGGAGAAACAAATCCACAGCAACTCACGTATAAGAGAGAGTTTTATGCAAAGAAAATGTGCATCACGAAAACATCCCAACTCAATGCTGCCCAAGCCCACAAGTCCAACATTAACCCATACCCAACACCAGTCCACAAAGTCCTTCACCTCACAAAACAGAGGCAATAATGCCGACTGCAGGAGGAAAGCTGAGTCAGTGAACGTGTAAGCATCTCAGCACTGGCAGGGGTCTCCACATGGCTGCTCCAGCACCCAGGGCTGCATCGGGATAGATCCATGCGGCTTCTCCTTGGGGATGTCTTGTAGGAAATCCATCTTGCAAGCTGAAGCAGGGAACTGCTAAGGCAGCTGCACCCGATGCAACCATCACAAAACAAGAGACCCGAGAACTAGAAAGGCGAGGCTCACCACCCATTTATTCCTCCGCCTTTCAATTAGCCCCACATGTGATTATCGGCCAGGTTGGCACAATTAACTAACTCAGGAATTTTTTCATGAATCTTTTGAGGTGTCTTATATATATATGCTATATAATTCTATACATATGTGTATATTGGAAGCCCTAGATATATATATCTGCATCTATCTATCCATCTCTCTGGGGTTCAAATACATCTATGATCAAATATATCATATTATCTTTTCACAAACTTCATGAAGCACCCTTTGTGTGTGTGTGGTGTGTGGCTATAGATTTATAAACCCAAACCAAACTCAGTGCCATTGAATCGATTACTTATCCACATGCTACAATTTGTATTTGTATTCAGACTTCTTTCTAGGGATCATCTGTCTTTCTCTCCTGCTCTCTCTTCTTATCGTCTCATTCCCCCTGTTTCTCTGTTCTTTCTCTCATTATAAAACAAACCATTTCTTTCGATTACAGTTTTCTAAATGGTTATTGTTTTTATTCATTTTAAGAATAATTTTCACTTATTGCTCACATGTTCATTTTATCACTGACCAGCTTCATGAATTTTCTTATTTCAAGAAGCTCATAATAAGTATTCTTGTGTGGGATCATATTACTTACCAATAACAATAATTATGTTTCTTGCAACAAACTTCTTGTTAGTTGCCAAATTTAAGACCTCATGTTCCTTTCTTCTTTTTCGTTGCATGGCTAGTAGGCTTGTGGCAAATATTCACCAATGATGGTGACCGTGGACATTGTGTCCCTGCTTTCTGCATGGTTTTAGGGTTCCAGCATTCCTCATCTTCCTGTGTGTTTGGATGTGTTATCTAGAGAGTCCAGTCACCGGGGATAAAACAAAAACCAACCATTATGCTGGTAAAATGCGGTGCAGAGGACGAGAGGAAAACCCTGAAGGCGATGACGAGGCACAGTGCGTACCAGAGGGTGGAACATGGTAGCAACCGTGAGGATGGCGCAGGCCGGGGCACTGGCCCAGGCGGGTGTGCGGCCGCTCGCTAGGAGCTGGAAGTGAGTTGGAGACACCGAACAAGCACAGCAGTGGTGTCATGGAAAGGAATTACATTTCCTGGGACCATTTCATTGTTTTAACCAGGCTGTTTGCATTTATGGAATTTGTAGAGATGATCGAATGTTTGTCTCCATTTGACGTACTAAAATAATACAACATATGAATACCCAAAGTCCACTGCCAGTGAGTGCATTCCAACTGACGGCCACCTGATCTATCATTTCCAAGACTGGAAGTCTTACAGGAGCAGACAGTCTCCGGTTCCTCCCACAGGGTGACTTGTGGGGTTGAACTGCTGACCTGGCAGTTAGCAGCATAACTCCTAAGCCACTGCACCACCAGGGCTCATTGATCTCCTAATATCAAGACGTCTCTCATTTGACAAACCAATCCTCTTTCAACGGCCCTTTGCAGACGCCTGCTTGTGGAAAGATGAACAGGGAGCTTCGTGTTGCTTTCCTCTGCTGCTCGGACGGCCTTGTCGTAGTTTGAGTTTACTGCTCTATCATCTTTAAGACTAGACTGTGTAGGGTTTCCTGTTCTCTTTAAACTCTGGAATCATTAAAATAACATTGGTATCATTTGTATTTTGAAAATTTCCTAGAATTAACCAATAAAACATAGGCTGGTGTGGTTTTGAGATAGCTCTCTGATCTCTCTCTCTCTCATTTTCTCTCTAGTAACTAGTCTAATTTCTTTCTCTTTTCAAAAAGTCTGTGGAAAAAGTTCATTCTCTCTAGCTCCATTTTCTTCACAACCTTTTTGAAGTCCCCTGAGACAGTCAGCTTTGTTCATTTCTGTTTTAATAACGACCGATCCACTTTATCCACTTAAAATTTTGTTCCCATAAAAAAGCAATATATTGTATACGTATTTCAGTATTCATTTTATCTGGTGTTATATCCGCATTATTACTTTAATTTTGTGAATTTGTATTTTCCTTCTTTTATCTTTATTCAGATTGTTTAGGGTTTCACAACATGGGCACTATGACCATTTTGGTCCTGTGTGATAATTCTTTCCGTGTGTGTGTGTGTGTGTGTGTGTGTGTGTGTGTGTGTGTGTGTGTAGGGGCCAGTCCTGTGTAGGTACGTCCTATGTTTTGAATTGAATGCTTATTCACTTGATTCCTTGCTTTCTTAAGAAGCCACCAGCTGCTCCATGAGAGAGGATGAGGCTTTCTAACCCTGTAAGCTACACAGTCTCAGAAACCTCACGGTGCAGGTCTGCCCTGCCCTACATGGTTGCTATCAGTGGAAATCTACTTGATGGCAGTGAGGTTTTTCTCTTCTTTAATTGAATAATCAAGGTTTTAAAAATTAAGTTTTTTCACCTCTATTTTTTTTTTAAAACCCCTTTATATATACAATGTCAGTTGCCGTTTGGTCAGTTCTGACCCGGCACAACAGAACACAACACTGCCAGGGACTTAGGCCATGCCCACAAGTCTTCTTATGTGGAGCCCGCTGTTTCCACCACTGCATCAATCCATCACAACAAGGGCCTTCCTCTGTTTCTCTGCCCCTAGGCTTCACCAAGCATCATGTCCTTCTCCAGGGGTTGGTCCACAATACGGAGAGGAACCTGTCAAAAACAGGCAGAGGAAAACCTGGCATCCTCACTACTGGGTTTGGGAGCATTCAGGTTGTACTTCTTCCAAGACAGATTTCTTTGTTCTTCTGGCAGAACTTTCAACAACCTTCACCAACACCGAAATGCAAAGGCGGCCACTGGTTTGCAGTCTTCCCTGTCCCTTGTCCAGCTGTCACTTGCATTTGAAGCGCCCAGCAGGTGTCAGCCCATGAGTCTTCAAAGTGACCTCTTTGTTCTTTAACACTTTCAATAGGTCTTGTACAACAGATTCACACTGCTTTTGTTTGTTCATTTCTTAACTGTTGTTTCCATAAAAGTTGTGTGTGGAGGAGCCAAGTAAAACAAAGTATCAATCTTCTATTTATTGGGATGCTAATTATGGGTCCACTTCTGAGGATTTTGGTTTTCTTTGCATGGAGATGCAAACCACACTGAAAGGTGCAGTGTTTGATCTTCATCAGTAAATGTTTCAAGTTCTTTTCACTATCAGCAAGCAAAGTTGGGTTATCTGCATGTGACAGGTTGTTAATAAGCCATCCTCCCACCCTGATGGACCACTCTTCTTCATATAGCAGCTCTGGGGTCATTTGCTCAGCATACAGATTGAATAAGTATCGCGAATGGATACGGCCAGGATGCAAAATTTCCTGAATTTTAACTGTGTAATATCCCTTTCTTCTGTTCCAACTGCCTCTTGGTCTGTATACGGGTTCCACATGAGCACAGTTAAATATTCTGGAATGTTCTTTCTTGGTCATGTTATCCACAGTTTGGTATGATACACATCATTGAATGCCTTTGTAATGAAACACAACATCTTTCTGGTATTCTCTGCTTTCAGCCAATATTCATCTGACACAGTAATGATGTCCCTCCTTTCTTACCCTCCTCTGATCGTAGCTTGAATGGCTGGCAGCTCTGTTGATATATTGCTGCTGTTTTCAGTGATCTTCATCAAAACTGTACTTGCAGTGATATTAATGATGTCGTTAATCGTTAGTAGACCCACATTCTGTTGGGTCATCTCTCCTTCTTTGAAACAAGCACAGATATGTATGTCTTCTCTTGGATAGCCAGGTTTTCCAAAGTTCTCTACGTGGAGAAGTAAATGCTTCCAGCGCTTCATGAACTGGTTGATCTATTTCATTGGTATTCTGTTGATTTCTGGAGCCTTGTTTTCCACTAATGTCCACAGTGTAGGCTTCCTTTGGTACCACAGTTCTTGGTCAAATACGACCTCTTGAAATTGTTGCATCCTGACCCGACGCATTCCTTCCATCTTCTTTGGATGCTTCTTACACTATTCAATGCTTTGCCTTTAGAATTCTTCATGATTGCAACTCCAGGTTTGACTTTCTCTTCAATTCTTTCAGCATAAGTTAAGCATCTTCCATTTTTGGCTTTCTCACTCCACGTCTTCGCACATCTCGTTAATAATCCTTTACTCTGCCTTCTCGAATGGCCCTTTGAAATGCGATGCTCAGCTCTTTTGCTGTGTAATTTCGCCCAGGTGCTTCAGTGACACTATGTTCAAAGACAAGTTTCCGAGACTCTTCTGACATTCGCTTTGATCCTCATTTTGCTCCCTGTCACTTTAATGATTTTTTGCTTTCTCCGTGCATGATCAGCTTGATGCTATCCTGCAGCTCGTCAGGTCTCTGTCATTAATGTTCGATGCGCCACGTCTGTTCTTGAGTTGTTCTCAAAGGTCACGTGGGATGTACTCAAGATAGTTCTTTGGCTCCTGTGGGTTTGTTTTAATTTTCTAAAGTTCAGCAAATTGCCTATGAGCAATTGATGGTCCTTTCCGCATTCAACCCTTGGCCTCATTTTGGCTGCTGATATTAATAAATGTAGAAAATCTTATATGGTCTTGTGGGAGGAAGGTAGCTTGTTGGATGATGCTATAATCAATAGGATTGCTGATGTGATCCATAGTACAGAAAAGTAAAGCAAGAAGAATTTTGAGTCTTCAAATATTCCTTTATCTTATTAATATTTTATCAATTTCCATATGTAATATTTAAATGTAAGTGTCAAATGAAAATATATACATAGCTTATGGTTGTTTTAAAACTATCTGCCAGTTTAGTTTAATGGTACCTTTGTGCCTTTACTATTAGTGGGGATCATTAGAAATGAACTCTTACTTTCACATGTGTATAATTTAACTAGATGTGTCATATATAATTTTATATGACTATGCCATAATATTCATTTCAAAATGGAGTTTATTTGTATATATATATTTAGCAATTTCATATTTAATTTCTACTTTAAACGAAGTCAAGTGCTTTTTGCCTTTTTAAAGTTGTAGATCTAAATTTTGGATGGAGGATTGCTTTACTTTTTCTCTCTTTTAGGTGCCAGTTTCTAGATCTTTATACACGTGGTTAGAGAGTGTAGCCTACCCTATCTTACAGGTTAGTCATGCACTACGCGCTTGTCATCAGACGGTGATCAAACGTCTGTGGCCCATTTTCTATGCTAAGTAATGGGATTTGATGTATCTCTATTAGAGTTGGAGTCTGGCTGCATAGTGGTGATGTGTTGGGCTGCGACCTGAAATGTCAGCAGTTTGAAACCACCAACCAGTCCTTGGGAGAAAAATGGGGCTTTCTACACCTGTGAAGATGAACAGTGTTGGGAACGGCTTTACCCTGTCCTAAAGGGTCGCCGTGAGTTGGCACTGATTTAAAGGCAATGAGTTCGTTTTGCTTTGTTTGTGCTATTAGACTTTACCTTGCTTTGTTACCTATTTCTGTATTTCTTTCATAATTTTATCAACTTAATTTGAGAATGAGTTAAAGTCTTTTATGCTTTTGACAACCATTGAAATAAATTCCATTGGAACCAAGTGGAGTCTGACTCACAGGAGCCTGCAGGACAGAGGAGAGGTGCTGCTTAAGGGTTTCTGAGACTATAGGGCAGACACCGTCATCTTTTCCCTCAGAGAGGCGGGTGGGGTTGAACCACTGACCTTCTGGTTAGGAGCCCGATGCTTATCCCATTCTGTCACCAAGGCTCCTCTTTGTACTGATAAACTCACTGCGGTCAAGCTGACTCTCCCTTTCCAGGCCCCTTCAGGACAGAGTAGAACCACATCTGTGGGTTTCCAGGCTCTTTCCGGAGTAGAAAACTCCCTACTTCCTTGGAGCGGAATTGCTGACTTTTCAGTTAGGCGCTCAAGGCAAAATCCACCACAGGAAATGTGTAGTGTTTTAAATGCGCCATTAAATATACAGTATATATTTATACATCTTTCTTAATTTATTTTTATTACCATTGCTTTGGTTTTTATCAGTTCATTGTTTATAAAGTCTGGGATCCATAGTATTCTTTTAATTGTTATTTTATTATATTCCAATAATTAATTACTCATATAATTATTCTTTAATTATTATAAATAATAATTAATTATTATTTATAAAAATTTTAATTCAACAGAGTTTCTTAGGATCCAGTATGCAGTTTCAATCCAAAGACTGCATTCATTTGCTTGAGAAACATTTTCTTCTATTATAGCTTTGAATTTCTGTTACTTTTTAAGTGTTATTTTTGTCAAATAGGCCAGCCAGATGTATGTTGAAAATCCTTGGTTTTACCTATGATGTGTTTTATTTTTTTGTATAGCTCGCTCTTCCTTCCTTCCTTGCCAATGTTATGATATTTGAACCTAATATTGCAGAAACGGTGTCGACTTCCTGAGGGCCTTCCTCTTTTTTGCTGACCCTCTATGAGACAGTTAAGGTTTATTGTGCCAGCCTGGCCGATAAACACGTGTGGGATTAATTGAAGGGCGGAGAGATAAATGGCTCGTGAGCCTCTCCCTTCGAGTTCTCGGGTTCTTGCTCTCTGATGGTCGGACCTTAGTCAGGTCCCTGCTTCAGTTGGCAAGGCTCACTTTCTGTGAAACATTTCTGAGAAGCCACATGGACCTACTCCGATGCAGCCCTGGGTGCTGGAGCAGCCCCATGGAGACCCCTGCCAGTGCTGAGGTGCTTACACACCTACTGATTCAGTCGGCATCATTGTGTGTGTTTTGTGAGATTGAGGAGGACTTTGTAGATCGGTTTTGGACATATGGGCTAATGTTGGACTTATGGGCTTGGACAGCACTGGGTTGGCATGCTTTCTTAATGTACACTTACCCTTTATCTAAAACTCTCTCTTATATATATGAGAGAAACAAATCTGTGGATTTGTTTCTCCAATCTGCCCAGACTAACACACTCTATTTTACCAAGCATGAGTCCTTCTCTTGGGACTGGTCCCTTCTGTGGACATGCTCAAAGGACCCTAGACCAAGTCTCAAGTCTCACTATCCTGGACTTCAAGAAGCAGTCTTCCAAACATAGTCATTTGTTCTCCCAGCAGTCCATGGCATATTCGATGCTCTTCACCCGTCATTCAAACACACCAGTTTTTATACTATACACCACATTTACTCCATGACTCAAATGGTCAACTCCCAGGGATTCAAATGGTCACTTCTTTGGTCTTCTTTATCCGCTGCCCAGCTTGCTAAGACATACAAGGGGATTGAAAATACCAAGGCGGCTGGGTCCGGTTAGACCTCCAGGCAGCTTGGCCCAATACAATAGCGGTTGAGTTCTTAACTGATGCTTCCAGGGGAGACTACTATGGAATCAAGGGAAATGAAAACCTTGACCACTTGCTGCCTCTCTTCATTGGGGAAGCCTGCTGGGTAGTGAGCAGTCCCATGTGGGGCTTCGCAGCAGCAAGGCCAGCAGTTTGAAACCTCAAGGGAGAAAGCCTGGGCACAGCTAGTCTCGAGAACCCACAGGGGTTCACAGGAGCCAGCATTGACTCCAGGGCAGTGAGCTCTCTCCATTTACCATGATGGTGCTGCCCTGGTCCAGGGGCACAATGTGGTTTTCTTTCTTCCTTTTCTTTTTCTTTTAAAAATCATTTTATTGGGGGTTCAACTCTTACCACAATCCATGCATAATTGTGTCAAGCCCATTTGTACATTTGTTGCCATCATCATTCTCAAAACATTTGCTTTCTACTTGAGCCCTTGTCTCAGCTTCTCATTTTTCCCCTCCTTTCCCGTCCCCCTACCTCACAAACCCTTGATAATTTATAAATTATTATTATTTTGTCATGTCTTACACTGTCCAATGTCTCCCTTCACCCACTTTTCTGTTGTCCATCCCCTAGGGAGGGGCTTTTAGGTAGATCCTTTCATCAGTTCTCCATATCAGAAGGGTCACAGGCAGTCAGTCAGGGTGCAGTATAGCACCGATGAAACATACAACTTTTCTCTAATTCTTTAATGCCCACACTATCATGATCCCAATTCTACCTTACAAATCCAGCTAGACCAGAGGATGTACACTGGTGCAGATAGGAACTGGAAACACAGGGAATCCGGGACAGATGAACCCCTCAGGACCAATAATGAGAGTAGCGATACCAGGAGGGAAAGGCAGGATGTGTTTCGTGTTGACTTGTGATCCGTACATTGACCGCAGCCTGGGTGTTGGCGCGCCCAGCACTCCATGTCCTGCAGCCTCTGTGACCCTGCTCCATGTCCTCAGCTCTTGCTTTCTCTCACACTGTATTTTGCTTGGTTTTGTAAAGCTTTTCTTCTCTATCTTTGTATTACCTGCATCATCAATTCAATGTATTCTACTTCTAATGGGGGTTCCAATTTCTAAAATAACCATTGTTTTATTATTTTTAAAAGTTCTATTTCATCCTACATTGTTCTGCTCTTCAATCATATAGACCTTGGTTGCTTCTGTTGGTGGTGGTCCATCGCGTCTGCTCGGATTCACAGCACAACAGAAAGCGGCATTGCCGCCCGGTGCCCTTTGCACGAGTGCTCTGATGTTTAAGCCCATTGTTGCAGCTGTGACGTCAGCCCCTTTTGTGGAGGACCTTCTTTTCCGCTGCCCCTCCCCTCCTGAGCACGATCTCCTTTGGGAGGGCCTGGTCTCTATAACTTTTAATACTTTGTTTCACAGAGTTTCTTGTCCTTAATTTTATTTTCGGGTGGAGAACTATTGTATGATTTACTCCTGTCCTCCTAGAAGGGTTTCCCTCTGGATGTGTATTCTTTATCCTTTGGTTCGGTTTATTTTCCAGTTCTGACGGCTGTGTCCCCCATGCATTGTCCCGGTGTCAGCATGAGTAACGGCATGTAACTGGAGGGAAGGAAGTTGAGATAACTGGGTTGGAGAGAGACTGAGGCACTGGATCTTGAATGAGGGGCCTTGACTGTGCCCTGTAGGTGCTGGAAGTCAGGGACAGGATCTGAGCAATGCTGGTGTTTTCCTAGTGCCTAGAGCAGTGCCTGGCACATAGTAGGTGCTCGATAAACACTTGTTGAATGATTGAAACAGCCATAGGTGCCAGGCCAATGGCATGAATTGGTACCTTTTTTGAGAATTGGCATCCAGTTGGCTCCTCGTGGTGTTTTACAGTTGAGTCCATGGCTGCTGCCCCCATGGATTTTTAGTGGATCCAAGCCAGAGGGCTCATCCCCCATCACAACGACCCACAGGCTTTTCACGAGCTAGTGGTCAGAAACAGGCATCTCTCCAGAGGAAAGTGTACGTGTGTGCTTGCTGGGATCTCGCTCACTCACACAAGATCACTCCCTCCATCTTATCTCACTTAAAGCACACTGTCTCACTTCTACCTTCCCCAGTCCTTCGATTTTCTAGAAGCATGGGACCCAGGATCGTGGTTACTATAATTAAAAGGACACCCCTAGTGTGAAGGCGAAAGCTAAGAGAGCTCAGTCTGGGTCAAGGTGCAATAGGGAGGGGTGGTGACTGTGGAAAAGTGGCGAGCCGAAGCCCTGCCCAAGGAGCCACCTGTAGCCTGCTCCCACAATGCTGGCCTCAGAGAAAGCTGGGCCACAGCTCCAGCTTTTCCAGTGAAACCTAATATCTGGATCGTTCGGCAAAATGCTACTGTTGCTAAACATTGATTTTAAGCATTTAAATAGTAAACATTTGATTTTTATTAAATGTTATTTATTAATGTTATATATTACAATTTTAAACATTAAGTAGGTCACTGTGCAGGCTTCAACCAAAGCAAACGTGCTCGCTCTGGAATGGTCTCATTCTCCCCAGAGATGGAGGCATTGGCAGGGGCCAGGTGAGCCTCTGCTTCCCCATCTGCCACCCGGAACCTGGCCTTCTCTCCCACCAAGTTAGCTTCCCGAGCCACTGTGACTGTGCAGTCTAAATGTCACCCACGTGAACAGCAGTGGTGGCACCGAGCCGTTGGTCGTGGTGAGCTGTCTAAAGGGGTGTCAACTTGTTGGACAGGGTGTAATTTCAGTCAATGTGTTCTTGTCTTATTTTAGTTCAACATCATTTCCCAGTTGCAAATCTTTGAATGACACGTGAAATGCAAAACAACCTAAAAAGTCCTCCCTGAGGCTGATCTGTGTCTTTGTAGAACTTTAATTATTCTTTTTGAATCCTCATCATCATGGGCTACCCCCACTCTGGCACGCACGCACACAACATTAAAGTCTGATGGGAAAGACACGCGTCTCCCGTACTTGGGTTTTATTTACTTACCATTTTACGATAGCCGTAATACTTTTGGAAACACCGAACGAAAGGGAGGACTTTAACATCCAGGGCATTCCTTAGGTGTGGCGCCTCTGACGATATTTGTGATCAATAGAAAGTAACCACACTGATTGTCTCCTGCCGTCGTCTGTGGGAAGGGTTTTCAGTCTGGTTGGAAGAATCGCAGCTCCCAGGGCAGTCAGGGCAGGGAGGGCCCGGAAGGAGTCTGTGAGGAGCTTGGGGGTCAGAACCTAAAATGATATCTTCACCAAGAAGGAAGCCACTCGGCTTTTGAGTCCCCTTTGCTGTTTCTCTTTGCCCTCGTGAGAGCCCTGCAGGTGACGTTTTGAGAAGAGCATGGGCAATTCGCAGGTGTTTGTGGGGGGATTTGGCCTCTTTGCCCCCAACTTGTGTGAGTCCTCCACGGCCAGTTTGGGAAAAGGGCAGCAGAAGGAAGGAAGGCCAGTTCTGAGGCTCCTGCCCCCGGGTAGCCCCCGACCCCTGGGCCCTAGGTGGGCTGCAGCCCCACCTGAAGTGTGGGGAGAGGACTGTGGGGCTGAAGTCCAGCAGTCCATGCCCTGTCCAGTCTCATCAAACAGTCCACCTGAGACGAAACCCACGCTCCCGAGAGCACCCTTTCCTTTGAACGCTCTCCAGGGCAGCCTCTGGGCGTCAGCCTTAAAGACAGTGTCCTTACCACCATCTGCCATAATTCAGCACAATCATGTCACCCAGTTTTCTCCTTTGAAGAGGACAGCCTGCCTTGCCATGAACTAAGACTGGGGGTCAGAGTGGCCGGGTCAGAAGCTGTACTGCTGAGGAGCTGGGGGGCAGTACCTGCTCCTTCTAGTCTGGGACTCTCACACCTTTTTTTGGAAATCACCTGTTCTCCAGGTCGGACCTCCTCCTCCATGGCCCAGTCTCCTTTGCTTGATCTGTTTGTATTTCAGCCAAAGCCCTCTGGGGTGGTCCCCCAAGAGTGCACTGTACCCTTCAATTCAGAGCTCGCTCCTCCGATAGAAGATTAAAATAAGCTCCCGGCTTCTGTATTCAAACAGAAACCTTTAGTAATCCAAAGGAGCCCAACGTGAACTTCCCAGCTGGAAATGGCCATTTCTCCTGCGGATGCAAGAGAGGGAGTTAGTGGTTTCCACGGGCTGTCAACTGACCCTGAGGCAGGCAGGAAGAATAGAGGCCCTGTTATTTATTTTGGAGCTTTGGGCAATTTACTGAATATAAAAGCAGTAAGCACAGCACCTGTACTGCTCCCCGAGAAGAGGGCTAATCATGTCGATTTAAGTGGTCTGTAGCACAGAGACAGCAGCAAAGTTCAAGCTTAATGCACAGTCTATGAACCAACAGGGTTCAGCAGAGTTCAAGTTCCTTGCAATAGTTGGAGCTATAGAATGCAACCCACTCCCCGGCCCCCCACCCCTTAGCACACTTGCCTGGGAGCCATGAGCAGGCAGGACCCTTGCCCACTGGGGGTCAGAAGTGGCTGCTCTGTGCCCATTGTTAGAAACCATAGGCTTGGTGCTTTGCCAAGGCAGCATAATAGACAGCTTCGCTTCACACCTCTGAAACGTCCCTGCAAAAATAGTCCCTCTAGTGGGAGGCTTTTTTTGGGGACCCAGTGTTTTACACCTCTGTATTTTCAGACTGTTTGGGGGTGCTTTTTATATTTTCTGTGTTACCCGAGGTTCTTTGGGGCCATCCTGTGCTGGTACTGTGGCCTGGAAGGCCCCCTGTCTGGGCGACCCCTCCCCTGGCCCACAGGTGGCTGGGAGTGGAGTACGGGAGGCCTGCAGCTGGCGGGGGTGCGGATGACAGGCAAGCCTCGACGCCATTTGTGTTTCTTTCGTGAAAATCTTTGCAGATTGTGTCAGGGTTTCTGCTGGCCGTGCTGGGTCCTCATTGCCCCCCTGCATTTCAGAGCCCCCAATGCGCCTGCTCTCTGCCTTCACGTGCTGTCTCTGCTGTGAGGTACTGTTTGCTCAGGTCTGACTCATAGTGGCCCTGTGTCCCACAGAATGAAATGCCACTCGGTTCTGTGCCGTCCCCACAACTCTTATGTGTGAGCCCATGGCTGCAGCCATTCTGTCGACCATCTTGTGGAAGGATTTCCTCTTTGGTGAGCCCCGCGCCCCCCCCCCCACCATTAGCACTCATGAAGTCCTTCTCCTGGGACTGGTCTCGCCTGACAACACATCCAAAGTACTTGAAGTCAAATCTCGTCGTCCTGGCCTCCAAGGAGCATTCTGGCTGTACTTCTTCCAGGGCAAATGCATTTGTTCTGTCGGAAGTCCCTGGTACTTTCCATCTTCTTGGCCAGCGCCATAATCCAAATGCATCGGTTCTGCGTTGGTCTTCCTTATTCAATAGCCAACTTCCACATGCGTGGGAGACAAGTGAAGATGCCAAGACTTGGCGCAGGCGCACCGGAGTCCTCAAAGTGACAACCTGCCTTTTAAGCTTTTCCAGAGGTCTTGTGCCACAGATAGGTTGACCCCCATGCAGTGCCTCCTCCTTTGATCTCCTGACTGCTGCTTCCAGGAGCATCACTTGTGCACCTGAGCAAGTTGAAATGCTGGACAGCTTCAATCTTTTCTGTTTACATGATGTTACCTATTGGTCCAGTTGTGGGATTTTTGGTTTTCTTTTCATTGAGTTGTGATCCACACTGAAGGTTTCAGTCCTTGATCTGCACCAGCAAGTGCTTCCTGTCCTCCTCTCTGTCAGCAAACAAGGTTGTGCCAATTGCATACCGCAGGCTGTTGATAAGCCTTCCTCCAATCCCAATGCCACACTCCTCTTCACAACCCAGCACGTCTACGACTTTCTCAGCACATAGACCCCGGAAAGAAACCCTAGGACGCCCCCACCCCAATGTTCTTTTTCTTCAGTCTTGCCTTTCTCGTTAAGGGCAACTCTATCCTTCCATTTCCTCCAGTTAAAAAATCTTGCTATCATCCTTGACCCTTCTCTCTGTCTCCTACCCTGTTTGCCCGAAATAAGAGTGTCATATTAATTTTTGCTCCCCAAGATGCACTAGGTCTTATTTTCAGGGGATGCCTTATTTTTTCCGTGAAGAAGAATATGGTACACATTTATTGTTTTATTAAAAGAGACCTCGTATTTCCTGTCTGCTCCGGCTGAGCTCCGGCCAGCAGAGAGCTGTGCAGCGGGCGCCTGCCGCTACAGTCCAGAGTCCAGAGTTACGGTAGCTTCAGGGGGGTGCCTTATATTTCAGCGAGAGGCAAAACTGTAAGTAGGTCTTATTTTCGGGGGATGTCTTACTTTTGGGGAAACGGGGTAGTCTTCTCTAGGTGGGGCAAACAGCAGGCTGGGTTAGGTGTTTGAGTCTATCAGAAGAGTCTTATAAGAAAGGACTGAAAAATTAACCCCTGCAAACGCTAAGGAACGCATGTCCACGCTGAGATACATGGAGTCATGATGGGTCACTCAACTGGTTTATCTGTCGGCCATCGGACACCTGCTCCATTGTCAAGTCCTGTAGACCCTACCTGTACCAAATATCCAGAGTCCATTCAGATTCCAGGTTCCCAGCATCACCACCCAGCCAGGACAGCTGACTTTCATTGGGGTTCTGCCCCGGTAGTTGATCTCCCTGCTTCTGCCCTTCACCCTACTTTCTGTTCTCACCCCTGCGATCAGAGTGTCTTTCAAAGGTTAGGTCAGCCCTTGTCACTCCTCTGCTCAAATTCCTCCAGGTGCTCCCCATGTCCCCTTGGGGTCAAAGAGGGAGTCAAGAGAGTGGCCGACCAATTGCTATCTCACGACTCTCCCTGACTCCCCACTCCCTCTACCACCACAATGGCCTCTGCTGGTGAACAGGCTCCTGGGATCCTCGCTGCCTTTGAAGGCCTTTTGTTGGTGGACCCTTGGCTGTTTGCGACCCTCTGACTCTCCACGGTTGTGAGATGGCCCAGCATGAGCAGCGTGTTCTGCTGTTCATCATCAGCACACATCTGGACTGTTGGCGACACCAGGCACAGCATCTAAGCATCTCCTGCAGAAGCCAAGGCCTTCACGCTTGCCCTCTGTGTTTTCATAGATGAGTTTTAGAGTCTAATTTCTCTATTAAAATAATCCCTTCTGAGTCGTGTCTTGTCTATGGTGTGAGATATGGGGCCAGCTCTCATCTTCTGCACGTGGCGATCTTCTCCCAGCACCATTTATTGAAGAGATTTTTCTTTTGCCATTGACTGGACTTATCAACTTTGTTGACATTAAATGGACTATAAATGTATCGATTTATTATGGGCTCTCATTCTAGTCCATTGATCTAGATGTCTATCATTATTCAACACCAGCCTGTTTTGATAACTGTAACTTTGTAGTTTGCTTTAAAATCAGGAAACCTGTGTCCCTCCCGCCCCCCACCCACCTACCCTTTGTTCTTCTTCTTCAAGATTGCTATTCTGGCTCTCTTGGATTTCCACATAAATTTGAGGTTTGGATTTTTTCATTTATGGTAAGAAGACTGTTGGAGTTTTTACAGGATTTGCATTGTACCTATTCATTGCTATGGGCAGTATTGGCATCTTAACGATATCAGTTCTTTCGATCAATGGATAGAGAACATCTGTCCATGTGTTTAAGACATCTGTCATTTCTTTCAGCAGTGCTTTACAGTTTTCAGTGTGCATGCCTTTCACTTCTCTGGCTCAGTTGATTCCTAGGTATTTTATTTTTTTAGGTGTTGCTATAAATAGAATTTGTTTCTTCATTGCCCTGTCAGTTGCTTGTCGGGATTTTGTGTGTTGACTTTGGGCTCTGTCATTTTGCCCACTGGTTTGGCCACTAGAATGCCGCTCTCTGAAGGGAGGGTGCTGTCTGCTTAGTGTGTCCTTTCACCTCCAGCACGTGGACTACTGCCTAGTGGTCCCTTGCTGAATAGTGTGTGAATGAGTGGATAAATGAATGAATGAAGTGGCTCCTGGAGTCCTGACGTTTTATGAATTAAAGTGATTGTGGGGCTTCATGAAATAGGCTTTGCATGAGACTGATTGTGCGACTATGACTGGCTTGTGGGACCTTTCCGTCCTTCTTTTCTAAATTGAACAAAATCGGTATATGCTTTGGCTTAGGGCCCTTAAGGGACCGGTGGCAGTCTGGGGTTGTGGCCCTATAGCCATTCCCAGGCAGGAGAGGGTTCCGTGCTTCGCCATACGCATGTGGCCCCACAGGACCCTCTCAAGGCAACCCTTCTCCAGTTCCTACTCCGCCTCGGTAGCCATGTCCCCGCCAGACTAACAACCACCCTCACCTCAGAAATCGTCCAATGCCTTCTCTGTGCCTCCGGGTCCTCTGAAGTCATCTGGGAATCTGAACAGAAACCTGGGTGATGCAATGTTGAGCACAATCAGGGATGGTTTCCTACGTGTCAGCATTTTTCTCATCATGTCAGAGAGTCGTGACTTTGTGATCTTAGCAATTATCTAGTAGGCTACCTTTTCAGGGAAAACCAAGTACGCCCCATAGTCATTGAAAGAGCATCATATTTAAAGACCTGGCCAATGTTGGACATGCCAATGGGTGTTAGCATGGAGGGTATACGGTCTCATGGGTTGGCTAAGACACAGAGCTGATTGGGGCCCAGCCATCTGAAGCCGTCCTTCAAATTTCAGGAAGACAGCCAGGCCCATTGGCCTTACAAAAGGCTGGAGCCCTGGCAGGCTCCCAGGTGAGCTTAGTTGACTGCTGTGCCCACCACACAATTCAGAACACGATCCCTGATCTCACCAGCCAGCCAGGCAGGGATGAGATGGATTCCATTTGACCCAATGGCTTCCCCAGAAGCATTTGATTTTAGCACTCACTCACATTTGGATTTCCCAAGTGACCACACCTTACCTTGGGTGTAAGACCTACTTAGTTAGTCACCTCTTATTGTCACTCTCTGTGCCATGCCAGGAAAGTGCTCTCATGATCACAAATAATCACAGTGTGGTTCCTACTGTGTGCCACCCCAAAACTAAAGCAAACACACTACCATCAAGGTGAACTGACTCCTAGCGGCCCAAGTGAACAAGCTAGAACTGCCCCGGAGAGTTTCTGAGATTGTAACCGTTTCTGGGAGTAGAAAGCCCCATCTTTCTCTAGCAGAGCAGCTGGCAGTTTTGAACTGCTGACCTTGCAGTTAGCATCCCAATACATAACAACTATGCCATGAGGAGAAATGATATTACCATAAATGATCACAACGTGGGCCCTACTGTGTCACCGCCAGAAGAAATGCGATCGCAATCAAACATGATGCCAGTGTGTGCCAGGGATTGTGCCGCAAGTTTCACCTTCCTCCAACTGCTCAAATTCAGTCCCTATCTGGCCAGGGAGGAAACAGCCTCAGGCAGGTGGAACATTTCGTTTCAAGGCCACGTAGCTGAGAGGTGGGGGACGACGAGGGTCAACTCATCCTCTCCCCGCTCTGACTCATCAGCTCCAGCTCTCTGTGAACAGAAGCAAGCCCTGTACAGATGTGCCCACTGCCTTGTGATTGTTCTTGTGTCGTCCAGGCACCAGACTGGGTATGCTGTTGAATGACATGGTTCGTTTGGGGCGGGTATGGGGCTGGAGGCACAGGGCTTAGAGAGTTCCCCCAGACTTATCAAATACCATGAAAGAGGCCACTCTAACTTGAGGGGGGGGGGGTTTCTTTTATAAATGGCAGCTGTGGTCTGGAATTGAGAGGATGCAAGTGGCTAAAATATTTTTAACTGCTTTTTTCCACATATAGGCAAGAGGTTATATTGCAAGTTCAATGTTAATTACAGTTATTTACCAAGAAAAAAATAATCCATGGGAAAGGGAAGAAAATTTGGTTCTCAAAACACGTGTGTTCATTTCTGCAGCCCAGTGGGGCCAGTTTCTACCCAGGGGCCCAGGAGAGGTGACACTCGGGCCAGTGCCCCAGGAGGGCCATGGAAGATGCTAAATAACGCAGAGGTGGCAGGCACAGCAAAGAATCACGTGCTCTGACCTGTGCGAGCATCCATCCGGCCTGAGGTGCCTCTGCACGTGTCGTAAGATCTCAGCTAGGGTCCTTTTGCCCCTCTTCTTTAATCACCTCCTATCACTTTGCCAGGTTTATTAAAATAAGATTTTTTGGGAGTGGGGGTCTATTTTCCCCCCTTTCCATAGTAGACTGTGCTCTTTAGTATCATTTTACATAATTTAATACAATTTGTTCCATCCATTGATTTTCATGGGGAGACAAGCTGTTCGTTTGTGAGGAAGCTGGCATGGGCAGGAGAGTTGGCAAGGCGGCACCTCCACGAGCCCATGCCCACTGAAAGTTGTGCGGGGGCTTCGGCCATGTTGAAGCAGGCCTTGCTGCACTGCACTGCCCTTGGGAAGCGTCCTTTCTCTGGGACAGGGCCATAGGGCAACAGACCAGCAGTTGCCCTCCCACCCCATGGGCCCGGGGGGCTGTGTGGTGGGTACGAGGGGACTTTCCCCAAACGCAGAGCGCTAATGGAGAAACACAGGTGTTTTTTAATTACTTGTGCAGAAGGAAAGGTGATTGGGGGATGCTCAGTGCCGGCGCCAACGACAGCCTGGTTCCCAGCGGCCTCCACAGCCAGCTCTGCGCTCGGCCATGGGAGGGACATCACCTGGGGGGCCCACCCCCAATTTTTCTTTTGTTCAATTGGACCCATGTATATTTTAAGACCTGACTAAATTCCTGACATGTGAGAGCAGAGCAAAGTGACCAGACTCATAGTAGGCAGAGGTCATGGGCTCTTGGGAGCAAAGATCCTTCTTTCTCTTGAGGGGCTGGAGCCCACTGAAGCCCCTCAGTGGCCACGTACACCTGCTGCAAGGAGGGGCATCCCCAGGGCTCTGGCCCACCCAACTCCCCAAACAGGGGTCCTTCCTCTGAGCTGGGCCTCTGGGGCAGAGAGCCCTGTGCCCCAGGAGAGGCTGAGGAGCAGAGAACCTTGTTTCAGGCTCTTTTCCGAATCATGCTGTGCGCTCTTAGATGCTTACTGCCCCTCTCTGGGCTGTAGTGCTCTGCCTGAAATGATGGCTCAAACCTTCTGCACACTAGAGAGATCTGTCAAACTCAATGAAGCACTGAGCTGTCCAAAGCAAAGCCATGTCCCTTCTTGCTTGGTCCTCCCTCACCCCACATTTGTAGGTGACCCCAAGGGGTTGGGGTGGGGAAGGGGGCAGAGATGAGAGGACATGGCATGGAAAGCCTCAACTCCCACTTGGGCCTGGCTCTGGTGGCTTAAAGATGTGACTGGGCACGGAGGTGACCCAAGGGAGTCAGTCGGCGAGTCTGAGCAAGCTCCTATACTCCTGCCTTTGTTACTGATATTCAGAATTTCTCTTCACTCTCAGCCTTGAACCAGTGGCCCCGCTGCTTAGTCCTCTTCCCTCAGGGAGGCCTGGGGACTGCGGCCATCCGTCCCACAGACTCACAGGGACACAGCCCCTTCTTGAGTGGAAGCTTCTCCCAGGCAACAATGGAGCAGTCCCTCCCAACACCCCTAAGGGAATGCTAAGTAGACCAAATGGAATGACCCACGCTGGCTGCTGCCCAGAGCAGCAGGGCCCATCCTCACCTGCGTGGGGAGAGCCGGGGCTGTAGCTGGGTCCATCAGTCACTTGTTGCACTGGCCCCGCAGCCTTGCCACTGCCCCCCCCAGGGGGGGCAGTTTGGGGGACCTCCTGTGGTCCCTTCCCAGCCCTTCCCTTTTGTGTGCAGGGACGAGTGCACCCTACAGAGAGGTGGAGCTGCCAGCCTGCCTTGCCCTCCCTGGAGGATGGCAGCACAGCCGGCCTCCCAGCCTGCTGTGGGAGGGGGCCCTCTGTGGCTGTGCCCAGTGCAGAGCAGGGGCGCTGGGAATGCGCTGCGGCCTCCACCTGCTCACTCAGTTGGCCACTAGACAGGGATAATCTCTTAATCCTTGCAGTAATCCTATGAAGTGGGCCTCGCCATTATCTCTGTGTTATAAGTGGGCCAGGGAAACTCAGGAAGGTCAAGTAACTAGCCCCAAACTGCAGAGCTGGGAGGAGGAGTCTGTGAGGAGGCAGGGTAGCCTGGTCCTCAGCCCCTGTGGCTACTTGGGACTCTGGGCCCTGAACCAGGTGGGGGCCTTCTCTCTGCCACTGGGAGCTTCTGTGCCTTTCAGTCAGTGCGCCAAGAGGAAGCACCAAGGCCAAGTGCAGGAGCCAGGGGCTTTCCTACCCAGGAGCCCTCAGGGACTTGGGGGTGCTGGCCTCTGGTAGAGGCTCACTGGATCTGCCACAGTGCATTTCTATCAGAGAACAGGGGGCAGGCTCTGCTCCTCTCCCCCACCAGGGGACACCCACATGTCCATCCACCCTCACTTAGAAGGAACACAGTTCACAGGAACAGCCCTTTCCAAACTTGTCTGCTGGGCGCAGTGAGAGGCATGGGGGCCGAGGGCAGCAGGGGCTGGCATCACTCACTCACCCACCCACCCACTCACTCACCCACTCACCCACCCACCCACCCACCCACCCAC
>NW_022106189.1:4131352-4166746 GCF_000313985.2 Echinops telfairi | reverse complement strand
CACTCACCCACTCACCCACTCACTCACTCACTCACTCACTCACTCACTCACTCACTCACTCACTCACGCACTCACGCACTCACGCACTCACGCACTCACGCATTCACCCACCCACCCACTCACTCAACCACCCACCCACTCACTCACTCACTCACTCACTCACTCACTCACTCACGCATTCACCAAATACTGCACGCCTACTATGTGCAGGGACACAGGGCACTCCAAGGGGACTGAGCCAGGCAAGGGCCCCAATTCTCATGCAACCGACATTCGAATGAAGGAATGATGGGAACCTGCGAGGCAACAGCCCAGTCGCAAGGCCGTTTCCACTCGGGCAAAGGCTGAGAAGGAAGGAGACACGGTCAGGAGAGCTGAGGGCCCAGTGTCCACTTGTTCTCCAAACAAGCGTCCAAAGCACCTTGCATGTGCATCTCGGGCACTTTCCAACACTGTGTGAGTGTGTGTGCGCTTCGCTCAGCACCTGCGTGGGCCCCTGGGCCTGGGTGTGCAAGAGCACGTGTCTCCTAAAGTGACAGAAGGGCTGGCCTGGGCAGGGACAAGAGCTGGGTTGTGTCTCTTGTCCAGCCTTTGCCTGCAGCCCCTGCCAGCAGCTTCTGCAGAGAGGTTTGGAGAAATTCTCCATCCTCCAGAAAGCTTTCCTTGGCCCAGCCTTCCTCCACTCAGCCTGCTCTTCCTCCCTTAGGGGCCTTCCAGCCAGGACTCGCCACCAGGCAAGGTCAACCCGGGCACCCAGGGTAGGGTGTGGATCTGGCTGGACCAGACAGCCAGGGTGGCTCCTTAGTGCCCATCCAGCCTCTTGCTGAAAAACTAATTTGCAAATGAATCCTATTTATTGAGCCTTCTGGATCAGATAACAGGTGCAGCCTGGCCTGCTCCTGAAGACCATCCGGAGGAGAGATCCTGAAGGTGCTGTGGACGAAAGGATCCTGCTGGCCAAGCGGTGCTCCTCACTCGTGAGAGCGGGGTGCGTCTGTGAGCCTAGTGCCTGCCTGGACTCCTGGCCGCAGGCACCGTCCCTGTCGAGGTTCTGGCCAAGGCTGGGCCAGGCATGGGCCCATCCCGCCCACCTCTCTGGATTGGTTCTTTTGTAACCCTTCTGAAGCAACCAGGAGCCCGGCTCCCCTCCCTGGCCATCTGCTAGAAGCATCTGGTAATCAGGTGCAAGCCCCACACCAGAGCATTCAAGCTGAAATGTGCAGTCACCTTGCCACCCACACTGGCGTTTGTTATGCTGCCAGGCTGCCCTCTTTGTGTCTGGGAGAACAGTTCTGGGGTGGAAATCCAACGTCAGTGCTGGGAATTCGCCATGGCGGCGCCAAAATCCTGCTGCCTGGACTGGCCCAGCCGCCAGGACAATTCTCCCACCAGGCTCTGCGCAGATGCTGCTCCAACCAATGGCCTAAGGAATAGCAGAGGGAAGATGGTTCTTTGCGCAGGGGGCGGGGCGGTCTTCAATGTGTGGACCTCACCACTGAGGGGAAAGGCCCCTGGGTTTTGTCTCTCTACACACTCACTCACTCTCACTCACTCACTCATTCCTTCACTCATTCACTCACTCACTCACTCACTCATTGACTCACTCACTCATTCATTCACTCATTCACCTACACACTCATTCATACTCACTCACTCACTCACACTCACTCATTCACTCACTCACACTCATTTTCTCACCCCTTCACTCATTCACTCACTCACCCCTTCACTCATTCACTCACTCACACTCACTCACTCTCACTCGCACTCACTCACTCACTCACTCACTCACTCACCCCTTCACTCATTCACTCACTCACACTCACTCACTCTCACTCACATTCACTCACACTCACTCATTCTCATTCACTCACACTCACTCACCCCTTCACTCATTCACTCACTCACTCACTCATTGACTCACTCACTCATTCATTCACTCACTCACCTACACACTCATTCACACTCACTCACTCTCACTCACTCACTCATTCCTTCACTCATTCACTCACTCATTCACTCACTCACTCACTCATTGACTCACTCACTCATTCATTCACTCATTCACCTACACAGTCATTCATACTCACTCACTCACACTCATTTTCTCACCCCTTCACTCATTCACTCACTCACCCCTTCACTTATTCACTCACTCACACTCACTCTCACTCACTCACTCACTCACTCACACTCACTCACTCACTCACTCACCCCTTCACTCATTCACTCACTCACACTCACTCACATTCACTCACACTCACTCACCCCTTCACTCATTCACTCACTCATTGACTCACTCACTCATTCATTCACTCACTCACCTACACACTCATTCACACTCACTCACTTACTCACCCCTTCACTCATTCACTCACTCACTGCCATTGGGTCCTAGCGAGCCTATAAGGGTAGTACTGCCTGGTGGGTTTCTGAGCCTGGGAGCCATTGAGCTGCTTCGGATGCCACTGTGGCTCAGAGTGAACTGTCTGGGGTGTAGCCATCTGGGCACACCAGCAAGGCCAAGTGGGAAGAAGGCACAGGACCCATTCCTGAGGGTGCTTCCATTTTATCTCTGACCTGATACTCTGGGGGGCAAGGTGGGCACCCCATGTTGCTGTCTACCTCCTTCTCTTTACCTAGCACACCCCTCGGGCCATCTTTGAGCAGCTTTGTGGGGGCATGTCTGCAGAGAGCCCCCGCTCTTACTGCAGGGAAAGAAGCCTGTGGAAACCGGGGAGGCACCACGAGAGGAAGGGCTGCGGCTGGTGTTTCTCGCCTTGTGAAAAAGTACAATAATCATCACACTCACTGCTATGCAGTCAGGCCCCGCTCAGAGGGACCCCGTGCAGCGCCGAGCAGACTGGGCCTCATAGGGCTTTCCATGGCTGTAACCTCAAAGGGGCACACGGCCAGGCCTTTCTTGCACAGTACCACTGGTGGACTAGACCAGCAGCCTGCCTTCCACTTGGTAGTTTAGTACAAACTGTCCAAAGCACTCAGAGGCCATGGCCAAGCCCCCATCAGTTTCAGGAGGCCTGTCCTCACAGGTGACGGTGCCCACGGGCTCCACCCCAATGGATCTCACTGACCTCCAAGGCTCGAGTCTTCCCGCAGGAGAGAGACAGGCCTCGGTTTGGAACTGTGGTGCTGGGAGCAACTGCTTCTTAGCACTCCCGATGCAGACAGTCAGGGTGCCCACCCGCCAGCCAAAGGGTTAGAGGCTCAAGGCCACCCCCAGGATCTTGGTGATGGACTTCTCAAAGGTCAGGTGTTGAAAACCCTGCAGACAACCAGTCGACTGGGACCCTCTGGATTCTAGGAGTTCATTGGAAGCTGCGTGCTGTGTGTATCGAATTGCTAAGTGTGTCCTAACTGAGCACAGTGTTTGCCAACTGTGTGCCCAGGTGTCTTTGCTGTTTCTCTTGGGGATGAGTCATGCTATTCGTCCAGAGAAGGCACTCAAACTTAGTTGGCCTCAGCCCCACCCTTTTCAGGAAAAACGTAAATACTCAGTGCTCCCTCCAGCAAAGGAAACGTTCTGTACTGTAATCCATTATCGAGTACAAAGTGTGGGCAACTGCATTTGCTGCCCCCCTGGATCATTCTGGCAACCCCTGGGGTCAGTACTATCCACTTTGGGAAGTTCTGGTCTAGATGTTACTGAACCCAAACTGCACAAAAGCAAGAACCCCTGCCCAGATCTGCACCCACGTGTCCTGACCTGGGCGGTGGTCGATGTGGCAACCAGCCTGATGTCACCGCAGCCACTGCCTGACATCGTCATTGAGAAGTTTTGTTTTCGAAAAGTACAGGGGGGATAAAGGGAAGTTTTAAAAATAGACCCAACTGATTCAGTTAGTAGTTTTACTCCTGAAGCATTTTCTTTAGATGATGTGAGAGCTTGAATTCACCTGTGGAGTGTGCGTGCATGCGTGCTTGTGTGTGTGTGCTAGCGCCTGCACTGGGGGACTGCAGGAAGAGGCATATACAGCTTCCATCCCTGGGAGCAATAGACCAGGTGGTCAACCAGGCACCTGCCTCCAATCATCCAGCCAATCACCCTTTTACCTCCAAGCACTCTCCAATAAGATGATCAAAGAGCACATGAGTACCTTTGAACGCTGATTTCCCAGCACTTTCCAATGCTCATCCTTCTTGCCTTCCTTAATGGGAAACCCCAACAGGCAAGCTTTACATATCGGATGCTGGCAGGGAAGCTGAAGTCATTCAAAGGTAGGGAAGAAACGGCGTGGATTTCAGACATCATCTAGTTTTTAAATGCTACCATATGACTGCTTCACTATGTCAATATTAGATTTTAAACAGACCCCAAGGAGCTTTGATTTTAAAGATGTAATCTTTTTTCTTAATTTTGTTTTAACCAGCACATGCATGTAACATGTGGTACTGCTTCTTTTATAAAGTCTGCCTGTCTTCTGTGTTGTATGGGCGCATATGTGTGCGGGGGGCATCACGCCACCCCACCCTTATCCCCATAGAGGCCCAGGCCTCCGGAGCTTTGTCTGTAGGAAGGCCGCTTCGGTTTTACTCCTGTGCGAGCTGGCAGCTCACCACCAGGCTTGAAAGTCCCAGAAGTCTCCCTTGCGCACGTCTTGGTTGAGCACAAAGACGAGGTCCTATTGGCTTGAGGCACGGCGCTGGCTCTCTCTGATGGCTGTGCCGTAAGTTAGCAGGATACGTTTGACAGTAATTTAATTTTCATTGACAAATGCTGTCACAATATTGAGAAAAAAGTGATATATTGTATCAACAGTAGTGGTCGACGCTCAGCCAGTCATATGGACCGGGCGAGCACCATATGCTTCCTCCCAACTTGCCATGGAACGCTCTGGCTAAGAACTTGACAAGCTTAAGATACTAGTCAGAAGCAGCCACTACCCTTGAGAGGTGCTTGCCATACTGCCTCCTGCTTCCTTATTTTCTACATGAGGGCCCCAAAACCACTTCCTGGGCATCAGTCAGGGGCCCCCATGCAAACAGCCTTTCCCAAGAAGCGTCTCCTTCACACCGGGGCAAGCAGACCCCTGCTGACAGCCGGCACAGCAGAAAGCCCTGGGATGGGAAACACCACTGGTTTCCCGTTGGCTCCTGCGTGTCCAGCGTGCCAGTAGATGTGGCACCCACACGTGCGGAGGACGCCAGGACCAAGTCTGGCCCGAGATGGCCAGCCAGCCACGAGCGAGTGCGTGGCTCAGTATGCGTGGGTCTCAGAAGTGTAGCCTGGGCCACTCAGGAGTGTAAGTAGGTTATGTGCTTGTGCTCTGTGAGCCCACGGTTTCCGAAATGCCTCAGCCACAGAATTTGACCACAGGTGTGAGCCACTTGGTCACCCTCTACTGTGTCTTCTGAGCATGTCATGTATATAGAAAAAGCAACTGGTAAACAGTCAAGGTAAAAGACAGCCTGGGAGAGAGGAATACTGTGTGTGTGTGTGTGCGCGCGCGCATGCATAGGAGCACAGCGTCCTTGTGCATATTCAGCTGGCACCCTTGGCTGGCTTGCCAAAGACGTGGGAACCTTCCAGCCTCGGAAGGATTCTTGTCCCCAGCAACGCCAAGTCAAGAACCAGGCATGTGGTGCACATTGGGGAAGGCTCGGCGCCCACACGGCCACCTGCTGTGGTGAGCAGGTACCGGGAGAAGATGGCAGCACAGCCCTGCTCTTTCTGTAGGCCCTCGTCTGTGTGGTCAGCGCTCTGTGTTTGTGATGATCTTAACAAAGAGGGAGAAGGGGCAGCTCACGGCGCTGGGCACCCGGACAACTGCTCTCCAAGACGGCTCCTTGCCTGAGCCCAGAGCAGTCCTTCCTGGGAGGCACTTTTTGTGGAGCCCAGGGCTCCACTCCCCAGGTCCTCTGGCCAGGAATAAGAAGTGCCTAGAGGGGGCTACAGGGGAGGGCTGTCTCGGGGGTTCCTGGTTGTGGTGGAGGGCAGCTTTGGTCTCAGAAAGAACGCTGACTTGAAAAAGCAGGGCAGATTGGAGGAGCAGCTGCCCTCCTCGCGAAAGGCATCCGTTGGCGGCTGCGAGAAGAGGCACTCCGGACGGCCTCCCATCACCATTTCATTATGTGACAGCAGAGCCACACACCCATCCATACGCTGCCTCTTGGATGGGGTTTCCAGACACAGCAGGGCACCGCAGAGAGAGCTTACCTCTTCTTCTGCTCGCTGGAAAGCCAGCTCCCTGCCATGTGGCATTCTCTGCGCGGTGCCCGGGGACTCTCTCCGCATATTCCAGATGACGGGTGCAACCCCTCGGTGGGCCAGTCAAGGAGCCAGGGCTGGGGCAGGTCTTGGATGGGTCTCGGAGGAGCATAGCAAGGACCAGCCCCGCGGACTCGCATGTTCTCACGCAGGCAGTCCTGGGCTTTGCAATCCTGCTTCGTGTGGTCACTCGTTCAAACTGGTGACCAGCCATGGACAAGATGATGACTTATCAGAGCTTGTCCCTGCCTCCATTTCCTGATAAAGGAAATATATCAATTCCTCGAGTATCTAATTTCTACGAGACATTTCGCACGTGTGACCAAAGTAAAATATACAAACTGACTACCCTGCAGTGCATTTCAACTCACAGTGGCCCTGGGAGAAGAACTGTCCCTATGGGTTCCCGAGGTTTGCCAATCTTGACAAAGTCTCGCCTTTCTCCCACAGAGCAGTGGGTGGTTTCAAAATGCCACCCACTGTGTCACCAGTAAAAGACCTACCGACTGACTGTTTTGTGCATTTAAGACCTACCCCTTGCAGTCATGGGCTCTGAGGAGTGAGGCAAGAGGCGGCTTGCATGGGACTTGATTCTCAGTGGGTTGGCAGTTGTGTAATGATGTCACCGGTCCTTCCCCACCATGCGATCTGATGTTGTCAGGCTCTCTTGTTGCATGCTGACAATTTTGCATGCTGTCCTGGTCGGTTGATAAAGGGGAAGGGGGTCTGAGGTCATCTTGATCATACGCCAGCTGGGAAGAGGAGGGAGACGCTGGGCGCCGACTGGTCCCCTAGTGGATGGCCGTCTTCCTTCTGCTGGGCAATGGAGGGAGTCAAAGACCACCAGCTTGTCCAGAGCCCGCCACAGAGAAGTGTGGAGGTCCCATCTTTAGGGAGCCTCTATTTGCTCCCGGATCAAACAAAGGGCCAGGGGCACTGGGTTTTAAAAGATTCTCTCCGTTCTCCCCGTTCTATATGGCTTGATGCTTGCCGCTCAGTACGGAGCTCACCAGGAAGTCAGAGTTTGGAGCACCAGCCCCTCCCACAGAGGACCGTGAGGCTTCCTGCTCTGGTGAAGACTCGCAACCTTGGCACCCCAGAGGCGGCAGCTCTGCTCCGTCTGCTGGAGTCGCCTTGATGGCAGCGAGCCATAAGAAAGGGACCTTCCCGCCGCTCCCTCGATGAAGGAACAAATCATGAGTTGATCACCTTTCTGGCTGAAGAGAAAACTCCACAGGGTGGAGCCATGGCATGCCAGCATTCTTCTTCTCAGCTGAAACGCGTTTGCTGACTGCATTTTACCCTCTCCCTCTCCCCAACTACCGCCCCCCCCACCGCCCAACTTTGGGGGAGATCTAGGTGAGATTCCACAACACTTTGGGTAATTTTCAAATCATATAGGTCCACGTGTGACCTCGTCACAAAAGAGACTCGTTTTAGTCACCTAAACACCTATTTCCAAGGACTGCCAACCCTTTATACCTCACCTCATATGGACATTTCCCCCACAACTGGCTCAGTCCCGCCGCTCTCCTGGAGATGTGGGGGTGGGGCAGGGTGGAGGGAACCCGCTCTCTTCCCCTGACTTGAATTTGCCCTTCTCCCATGTTGCCGGGCCACCCCTGGCTTGGAGAGGGCCCTGGTGGGAGAGGCCAAGGCTGGAAACTGGGCAAGACCTACCCTGCTCTGCTGGGTACTTTCTGGAGTTATTTGAGGTCCGCCCTATCTCCACGCTTCTCTTAGCTGTACTGCCAGGGCCTGCCCCTCTGCCAGGCTGCTGCCAGCCTGACCCACAGTCCTTGCCACACCCTACTGCGCTTATATCACCCTTCCAGCTATCTTCTGTGCCACGGCTTCATGGGGGTTCCCTCCATAGTCACCCCTTCCTGGACCTGGACATTCACCCTTCTTCTGTTTCCACCTGAATACTTGAACACTCTGAGACGGAGCGCTCAGCCCAGTCCTCCATCGGCAGTCCTCTCCCAAGACAGGGGCCTGCCAGGCAGCCGGCTCTCTGTTCACCGGACTTGAAGTGGGGGGAGCGAGCCTTCTCCCTCCCCCAGGGAGATCCCAGCACACCACTCCCTCTCTCCAAGGAATCCCACTGCACATCTCTCTGCGTGCTCCCCTTCAATGCCTCAGCGCTGCAAGGTGGGTGCTGACGCAGGATTGCAGACCCCTCTTTGCCAGGCCTGCAACTCACTTCAGAAAGAGCAGGCTCTCGGTTCCTTTTGTTTTGCGGTCAGCCGTTGGCACCTCCTTCTAAAGAGACTGGGAAACACATATTTCAGCGTGCAGTGACCTCTTTTAATCAAGTAGCTCTTCTCAGAATCCAACCCCAAATCTCTCCTTCCAGTATCATAGTCTCTCTCTCTCTCTCGTTAGCTTCTTGGTGAGAGCAGAGCCAGGCCTTTCCCACTTAGAGTGCCCCTTCTGGTGCAGAGAAATGGAGTCAGCTGGTGCAAAGCCTTTGAGGATGCCTGTGCCCTCTTGTCCCGGAGGGAACCCCAAAGGGACAGGATGAGGCCAAGAGTTTTGTGCACGGACAGCGTTCCGCAGACAAAACAACCAGCCTCGCCTCTCTGCCTCTGCCTCTTCAGCTGGATGTTTATGCCATCTCATCAAGGCATAAATAGCTGTCCTCGCTGACCACCCAGAAGTAGCCCCGTGCAAGCCCTAAGGGCTCTTTCTTGAGCGGTGCCGCCTGTGTCAGAGAACTTTGCACGGGGCTCGGGGAGCTCATCCTGGCACTGTTCCGAAGTGCTAAGGTCACATTTGGTGCAAAGCAGAAAGCCCTGGCCAGTATGGCTGCATGCCTCTGATGCCTGGACCCGAACACAAACCTTTGCTCTGTTTGGGCATCTGCTTTCCCGCATCTGTCATAGATACCTCTCGAAGCTCAGAGTGTGACCCTGTTTGGCTCTCTGATTCTCTGGAAAGTGAGCCTGTCAGCATCCTGAAAAAAGGGAATAGTCGCCAAGGACCGGACTTCCTGAAGTGCAAGCTTCATAGATCTTCATGTATCAAGAGCAGGGCGTGCCAGTGTACTGAGCAAATGGCATCATCTTTCAGTTAACTAATTTCCTTCAAGCATATTCAAACTACACACACACATACCATATATGTCTCTGTCTGTTTCTATAATTCTATCTATACCTCTCTCTATAAAATTTCAGTGTATTTAAGAACTACAATTCTTAAATTCAGATATTGTATTTAGTGTTCATAGAATTTTCATTTAATAGGTAATAATTTTCTACCTGACTTCTTTATGTTGTCATGGATGTTCTTGAATATATTAGTTATGGTTATTCTAAAAGATGAGAACACTTCAAAATATTTGTGGAAAAATTTCAGTATCATTCTGAGCCCTCCACTGGCATACATCTGATAATGCTGTACCTCAATTTCTGGACCTTCTGTGGGTCTGTTTCTGTTATTTGTTGTGTGTGGTTTGTTTTTCAGTTTTGATATTTGTTATTTGGCCTATTTTCTGGCTGTTACCTTTTAATGATACCCTTACGTAGAGCGCGAGTGGCACCATGGTTATGTGTTCAGCCTACCACAAGGTCCAGAGTTTGAAACCACCAGCTGCTCCTCAGGAGGAAGACAGGGCTTACCATCTCAGAAACTCACAGGCGCTCTACCCTCTCCTACAGAGTCCCCTGAACGGCACTGACTTGATGGCAGTGAGTTTGATTGTATAATTGTGCCTGATAATTTTTATTGTGTGCCAGACATGAATAGCAACAATAATAATAACGGAGATAATTTGTACACCAGCACTGCTGAATAAAAATAAAATGTGTTTCATATATTTAATGATACATTTTCTCCTAGGCACATTAAAAAATGTACACATAAGGAGTGAATACTTTCAATAATATATTTCACTTAACCTAATGTATCCAAACCATTATCATTTCAACTTGTAACCAATCTAAAGAATCACTAAGGAGCTATCGTGCATTCTTTATTCTTTTCATACTAACTCTTTAACATCTGACGAGCATCGTACACTTAGCAAGGCATCTCGATTCAGATAGCGCCATAGTTCCAAGTGCGGGCAGCCCCGTGTGCCCTGTGGCTGGAGGCGACCACGTTGGAGGGCACAGCTCTGGAGGCTGTGACTTCCTGGGAGGACATCTGCTCGCCTAAGCAGCAGCCCACTGGGCTTGGGCCAGGCCACCGAAAGTCAAGACATAGACAAGCAGACCTTTTCGATCTTATTTTTTCCCCTTACACCTAAGTGTACCCTTCACCCGTAAGATGCCAAACCATGGAGTCTTTACCAGGGGTCTTCTCCCTTCCCAGACCCCAAATTCTGATTTTTGTCTCCAGGGTCCTTTGAGGCTGATGAAAGTTTTCCTTAGCTTCCTGAGCCTCTCAACGTCTACGTGTAAATTCACAGCTGCTTCCCACAGGCCCCCAAATGGGCTCGTGTCTCTGTGCTTCTTCTCTCAGGATCTTGGACCCCTGGCTCGTGGCCCATTTGCTGACTCTCACATGTCTTACACCGATTTGCACACACATGTACATACACGCACACGTGTGCTTAAACACACACAGCTTCCCCAGTTGTCTTCAGTACAACGGTTGATTTGAGAGACATTTTGCCATCGCCCGAATAGAAGTAGAAAAAGCATCTTCTTAATTAACTGAAACCAGATTGTTTTTCTGTCTGGCACTGGGTCAGCCTTTGAAAGAAGACGTGCTCCATTCCCTCTGATTCAGCACACCAAAGCCCCTGGGGAATAAGATTATTTCCCCAATTCCAAGGATTGGCAAAATGAGGCATAATGAGATTATGCCTAGCAAGAGTTAGGGCCAAGATTCAAAGCCACTCTGTCTTTGTTCACAGCCCACGGACTCCCTGCCGCCCAATCCTTCCAGCCCAAGATGGCAGAGCGGCTGGCTGACCCGGTATCGGCCAGCCGCTCCTGGGCGTCCCTGCGGGCACACCCTCCGGGGACTCACCGGGAACTGGCAGGAGCGTCGCTACTCCGGACAGTCTGAGGGTTCACGGAGAGAGAGTCAGAGGCACCCTCAAAGGTGGTCCTTTCACGACACAGCATGTGTGGAGGTACTGCTTTATGGAAACCCCGAGCCAGGCTGTGTACGAGGGGCAGGGTGAGCCCCCCGCCCCCCACACACACACCCAGCCCTGTGATGAGGACCCCCTATCCCCGGGCACTTCTCGTCGATACAGGTCAGGTAGCGAGGTTCGACTCCATCAGGGACCTCTGCAGCCGTTACAAGAGAGAGCTGGCTGTTCCTAAGTGTGTCTTTAACGCCGATTTGTCGGTGAGTCACAGCAGGTGCACACGGTTTCTCTTTAGCCTGACTTTCGTGCAAGGAAAGAAGCCTTTCCGTGATTTAAAAGCTGCACGTGCAGCAAGTGAAGGTGATTGTGCTGAAGATTCTTGGCTAGGATGGCTTGTTGAATCCCTTCGAGCTGAGGAACGTTTACATAACACGAGAGCTGGCTGTCAGTTGGAGCTCTGGTGGCACGGAGGCCCCAGGCTGGACTGCCGCGTGTCAAGGTCAGCCCTTGGAAACCGCCAGCAGCTCTGCGGGGGGAAAGACGGGGTGTCTGCTCCCGTGAAGAGTGACAGTCTCAGAAACCCACAGGGGCCGTTGACCCTATCCTGCAGGGTCCCCACGAGTCAGAATTGACTCGGTGGCCATGGGTTGGTTTTGTTTGGGTCAGTTACCTGCTGCTCACTGTACACCCAGGGACTTAGGAAAAAATAATTTATGATGCCTCCCCACCCCCACCAAACAAGCAAACAAACCTACTGTGGTGCCATTCTGATTCCGAGCAGCCCAATCCAGCATTCCTGAGGCTGTAATCCTTACAACAACAGCCTCACCTTTCTCCCTTGGGGTGCTTGGTGGGTTTGAACCGCAGACCTGTGGTTAGCAGGCCAGCACTTGACCTGATGTCACCCTGAAAGTCATTGATATTCACAAGAATCTGACATTTTTAGCAATCAGACATGGAGAGGTCCTTTTAATTCACTGCTTTGAAATAAAAAAAAAAAATTTTTTCATTTTGAAATGTAAGTCACTCAACTGTGTCTGCTTGAAATAACAAACAACAACAACAACAACAATGCTGCTTGCTTTTCTGAATATTGTCAAGATGAGGGAAGAGCCTCTCCACGGCCTCCGCGTGCATGGGGACCACCACTGTTTGGGTTTCTTTCCTTTCAGGGTTTCTTGGGGGTCTCTTATGCAACTGTAGTCGGTCCCACCATATGGTGTATGTCCTATGTATGTCCTATGTATGTCCACATACAGTGTATGTCCTATGCATGTATGGGCTACTATGGGTCCGACATTGGGCTGCTATGAACCAGAATGACTCCACACGTAGTATGTTTCTTTCTTTCTTTCTTTGTTGGGGTGGGGGCACCATAAATTATTTTACACTAAGTTCCTGGGTTACTGTGAGTATCAGATAGCTGACCCAAATGAAAAAGTACGATTTTCTCCATGCCATTGAACACTCCTCACAGGTAAATACGCGGCTATAATAAAATACCCTGCGTATGTGGATTTAAGGTTTTTTCTGTTTTTAACTTTCATACATGTAACTCAGGGACTGTTTTTGAACATGAGGATCAGTTACGCTCAGTCCTCCCTACCCCAGACTTTGGGTGGTTTTTCAAGGACAGATGACCGGAGGCGGAATTGCTGGGTCAAGTAGCTTGATGGTGGCTATTCTCCATCACTTAATTTTAGACCCTGAGTTTACCCTTCTGGTTGGGAGCTGAGTACTAGAGCAGAATTGGGCAGCTTCTCCTGATGGAGAAGGAACACCTCCCCTTGGAGAACCACCAGCTAAATGTGGGGGGAGGACAGGGCTAGAGGTGGGAAGGGGGCCTGACCTCCGGAGGTTGAGCGTAGTAGCCGGCGCTGGAGGAAGACCAGTCTGCCCCAACAGAGGCTGCTCTGAGCGGGGAAACTCCATGCCATGTGGAGAGAGCCAGGCACGTGGGACCTACACACCAAGTCTGCCATGCTCTCCCTCAGCCCTGGCGGCCCTGATGGGGCTGCTGCCGCCAGAAGGGTGTGTATTTCGAGTTTGGGCAACTGAATCCTATTTTAGATGCACCATGAGTGAAATCCTATTTTAGATTGACTCCCGTAAGGATCCCTGTGGTGACTTTATAAATCAGAAAGTTCGTTTGCAATGCAAATGGTTCTTTTCTAAGTAATCGTCAGCTCCTTAATTTTACAAGTTCAGATTTTTGCCGATTTGGTTTTGCAAAGTACACTTGGAGGGCACCTGGGGTCCGTTTCAGTCATAGAGTCTAGGGGTCTTGGTGGGAAAAAGAGCTCTATGAATCCTCCCTCTGAGCATCCAATCACCCTCTATGTGCTAGTGTGTCCACTCCCTGGAACCAACCGTAGGAGACACTTTGGTCTAGGGGGAGTCCCAATGGCGGAGTGGCCCACTGCTAGAGCACCACATTTGTGGGTGGCCACAAACAGGGCCTGGACCAGGCATCCTCAAACTACGGCCCGCGGGCCACATGCGGCCCTCCAAGGACATTTATTCAGTCTACCAGGTGTTTTGACCCCGTTTGTTTTTTTACTTCAAAATAAGAGATGTGCAGTGTGCATAAGAATTTGCTCATAGTTTTTTTTTAAACTATAGTCCGACCCTCCAATGGGTCTGAGGGACAGTGAACTGGCCCCCTGTTTAAAAAGTTTGAGGACCCCCTGGCCTGGACTGTGTTAGGTGGTGAGAGGGTCAGGGCAAATAGAACAGATGGGAGACATCAGAGCCTTGAGCTCCATCCACTTACAGAACAGAGAGTGGGGTGACCCTGGGTGAGGCTGAAGTTTCAGAAGGCATCTTTGACCAGCAGAGGAGCCCACATGCAGTCCTGCAGCCCAGCACATCAGATTAGATCCCTCTGAGAAAGGTGAGAAGTTTGTGTGGCACCGTACTCAAGTCTGGTCTGGGGAGCTGATGCCAAGAGGGCTCTCTGGGGCTGAGGCAGACAAGCAGATAAATGCCTGCTTTCAGCCCTTGGGCCTTGGATCACATATCAGCCAGACCTGAATCTCTTTGTCTTGAGCACCAGGGTGAACGGGCTGGGCTGGGGGACCGGTGATGCGCTGTTATCTTCAATGGGAAAACGTAAACGCACAGACTGAGTTTGTCTTTTATCCCTTTATGCCCACACCAAGAAGCCACTGGGGGAGCCAGGCTGAGAAATGCAGTAAGAAAGGCCCGAGTGGCCTCTGGTACAGCACAGGCAGGCTCACAGCACTGGCCCTGCCTTTGCAGCGGGGAGCAAGATAGTGTCCCAAGCACTGGGAGCCCCCGGGGTTGGGGATGCTTTTCTGTCTGCTGCATGCATGAACCTTACCTCTCTACTGACTTTGGAAGCTAAAATCTTGGCTGAAATATCACTGAACTTTGCAAGTTACTGGAGGGCCCAGAGGCGTCCCCAAGCATCCCTACCTGGTTGGACGGAGGGTATACGTGAGAGAGAGGCCCCCATACCGAAACCTGACTGGGAGATGACCTGAGAGAAGGTGGAGGAGGCCCAGTCCTTGCAGAAAATGCCCACGCATGTCCGAGCTTACCTGACAACCGAGTTGTTCTCACCACTTAAAATGTTTTCATGGTGTGTAATTTGCGCTGCTTTCTTCCTTTTACATCTATAGTAATTAATTTTGTCTCACCGACAGATGACTGAATCACTGATTTCAAGAGACATTCCAGATAGGTACTCTTTAACCCTTTGTTTCCCTGCGCAAAGCCTCATTCTGCTCTGCGGGGCTGGCAGTGGCAGCCATAGACCTCCGGGAGGGAGGGAGGGAGAGCGCGTGGTGGTGGCTGACTTTGGAGCAAATGCCTATGTGGAAGTAGGGGGTGAATTTTCCGCATTGACTGTTTATTTGGGATTGCTTTGGGGTGGAAGATGAGATGGTGGAGTTGTTCCTCCAGTGATCCCCTGGACCCCTTTTAAAGAGCAGGAGCCTGGGGGTGGGGGTGGGGTGGGGGAATGCTGCCTTTGGCCAGATGTGAGGAGACTCCAGGTAATACCCAGGTTTGCTTTAATTTAGAAGACAAAGCAGAAACTCTAGAATGAATTTGATTTGAATGAAAAGCTGAGAGGAAATGGATTATGTTTAGAGGTAGCCTTGTTTAGAGCTTCAGGGTCCTTAACTGTTTCCTGAAAATACACAGGTGATCTCAGAGGCAGCCGGCCAGGGGTGGGGTTGCAGAAAGGAGGGTACATGCCAGCTGGGGGACCCCAGGCCCCAGTGTGACCCTTGAGTCGTATCTTGATTTGGACGGAAGGGCCTGTGCTCTGGGATGGTCTCCAGGAAAGATCCAGAAGGGCGGGAGGGCTGGTGGCTCTACTGCCCAGCTGCATCCTGATGGCTCTGTACTGCTGTTCCCCCAACTTTCTTTTTCCCTCCCATCTTGAACCGCCCCCCCCCCCACTCTGCAGCATTGGTCTATAACTATTGGGCTTCATGTGTGCACATCTCAGGGTTAAAGACATTTTAAAGAGGGAGAGAGCCGCAGACATTTCCTTGGAAGTCTGGCTCTAAGTGAGTGCCCCGGCCTCCCCGGTGTAGGAGATGACCATGTAGGGCAAGAAGCCTCTCTTGTTAACGAGGAGGACATGTATCCTTTGGTTTGCAACTTTCCATCTTAAATGACCTTTGAGACGTGGATGCTAGCCAAGTCACATTTTCATGTTTGCAGATGGTGTAGAAGCTAAATGAGGCTCAAGTGATTCTCATTGTGCTAGGCTCCCGTCTCTTCTGCACTGGCTTGGAGGGGTGATGGTGGTTGCCCGTAGCTGTATCCACTCAGGTAATATGACCCCCTGCTGCAGAAAGCCCCCTTAACTACACATCCGCTGACTCGGGCCCCAAACATCCCCGTGTGTTTTCAAGAGGACCACGCGTTTGTTTGGAGAGAGTAAGTCCCTGCGTTTGGAGCTCCTTACAGCTCCTCTGGGCCCCTGGGTTGGCGTGAGGGTGAGGGTGGGGACTGAATTCAGCACAGCTCAGCGCCAGCTCCTACCTTCTTCAGGGCCTGCACTGAGTCTGTAGCTCCGACTTTTACAGGTGAGCCAGGCCCCTCGGGGGAGTCTGCCCATTATCCTCCTGTGTCTCTGGCGATTTTTTAGCACAGGTATTGAGGTCTGGCCTGCCTGGAAGTAACAAAGGTCTTTTTGTGTCTGGTCAGTCGTTTGTCTCTCCACCTTTCGCTCTGGTGGCATCTCTGCTTACCATGATGGGATTCAGGAGCCCCCCCCCCCTTTATCTAATATGTCCCCCCTCCCAATACTTTCTGGTGGAAAATAGCATGACCTCCTGTCCTTTGCACCAGCCCTTTCTACGTATGCCTTGTGGAGAAGTCTCTGGGACATGTGTGCATGTGTGCACGCTCATGAGTGTGTGTCCACGCGTGTGTGAGTGTCCATGTGCAGTTGCGCCTTGGTACAGGTGTGCATGATGCAGGTGAGGGGCCAGCAAGTGCGTCTCCTTCAGGTGACAGGCTGTGTTGGTGAGGTTCCTGTGGGATGTGTGGTGGTGCAGGTACAGGCGTGGGCGTGTCCTGTGGAAGAATCACTGTGTCCCCGTGGGAGTGACAGCCTCCAGTGGGTGCTGCTGTTGATCTTATGTTGTCCAGTGCCCTGAGCGTGGGCTCCATGTAGCCACACTCTCTGTCTTCCTCTGCGACCATCTTTCACATGGCAATTGGTGGAGCACCCCACCTCTCTGGGGGTCTGAGCAATGTTTTATCTATTTTAGAAACAGTCACCAATTCATCAAGTTAAAAAAAAAAAAAGAACTGTCCTTGTAATATTAACTGGCACCTGTCCTCTGACAGGGGACGTGAGAGAGCATTTATGTCTGGGTGGGACACACTTGCCCTGCAAGGTGCGGATGCACACACTGTGGTTTTTAAATAAATAAATGAACAAAAATGCCAGTCTTGGGAAATTCCAGCCGTCGGTCAGTCACCTCCCTTTATCCTAATCTCTTCATGGTAGCGTTCACAAGTGCCCCGGGTCAGACAATTCTACATTCATTCTCCAACACCCCCCTCAGGCCCCCCACCCTGCTGCAGATTAGCCCTTTGTGAGGTACTGCATCAAAAGCTCTCGTAAAGTCCCAGTAAATTATACCCCTGGTTTCCCTCTTCAATTCCTTTTTGTTACTTTTTCAAAATATTCTATTAGTTTTGTTACGTATGATCTCCCTTTTGTGAATCCATGCTGAATATCTTTAATTAAATCATAACTTTCCCTATTTTGTCCCTGATTAGTGTTTTCAATATCTTCCCCACTGCTCAAGTCAGGCTTACTGGTGTTTAATTTCCTTGATCTCCCTCGGAGTCCTTCTGAAATACAGGTGTTGCCCGGGCCCTCGTCCACTGGGCGCCCTCTTTCCCAGGACGAGTGGGGAGGAGTTTGTTCACGGCCCTGCGTCCTCCCCTCCTCTCGCCAACAGCTAAGATGGTACCATGTGCCCCCGGAGGGAGTGCTCCACCTTCAGACATTCTCAGTGCTCCCTCACCTGCTCCAGCGACGACACCGACATCCTTCGGAAAGAAAAACTCCCCTCTCGCAGGGAATTGTCCGTCTGCTGCTGGCATCTGCTTTCCACTTCCCGTTATGGACTCGCGGCAAATCCATTATTCCCCGTCTTCTTTCGCAGTGGTCACCTTTGATTCCCGTATACCCTCCTTGGTGCGCAATTCAGCAAGGAGAACGCACGCGAGCCCAGCTCTCGCAGCCCCTTGCCAAGCCGACATCCCGGAACCGCCGGCGTCTCCTGGTGGCCCAGGCGGGCTGGCCCACCCTTTGGCGGAGAGGTGGGTTTAGGGGCCCCTCTGGGGCTTCAGCAGGAGAGGAGCTTGGCTCCCCCTTCACTCTGGACTCCAAACTTTTCTAGGAATTGTTTTGAAATCTTTGATCTGAAATCAGCTCTCGATTGGGAGTCTCCTGAACAGCCATCCCTAGAATCCCCCAAGGGAATTCCACCCCTACCCCCCACCCAGGCCGCCCTTGGGCCTTCAGGCTGCACTGTGGTCACCCCCCAGGGAACTTCAGCCCCCTTAGGCTTCTGCTGTTCCTGGGACCCAAGTGCAAGGCTGCCCCCGTGGGATGTGCAATCGTGGGACCAGCAGGTGCCCACCCAGGGGGCCGGCTACGGAGAGGGGCTGGGCTTCATCCTCACGCCCAGGTGGTAGCCTCCTCAGATGTCTGGCTCCCTCCTGGCTGGACCTCTTCTCCTTTCCCAGAACACAAGCCAAATTCCAGGAACCCAGCTCTTCCTTGGAAATTCTGACCACCAGACTCTGCCCATATCTCCCCGTGTCCCCTGACTTTCGTACCCCCAAGAAACGGCCACTTTGGGGCTCCTGGTGGGCAGCAGAAGGTGGAAGGTTCAGCCCAACCATTGCCAGCCAGGTGGCCTCTGCAGGGTAGCAGTATCCTGGCCACCCGGCCCTCCCATCAGCCACATGTGCTGAACGAGGGAGGAGGCCTGAATTGCTCTCCGGCCATTGTGTCTCTCAACCCTGAGATCAAACGGGTTGGAATGCCGGCTCAGGGAAGCATCTGACTTGTTAAGAGCTCATTGAAGCAGTATACAGATATACAGTAGTCAAGTTTTTGTGATTTTTGTTTTTCTCTAAAAAGCACATTTAATTGAGTCAGATAGCATTTGGCTTTGGGGAAAAGGGCAGATTATTTTGAGCAGTTCTTTGGTTCCAATGCCTTCTTTCTAAGCAGGCTGCTGGGCGCAGACCTGCCTGACAAGGTTGCTCAGACTGGGCCCTGTCCCTGCGGTGCCCCCCACAGAACTTCGGGGGTTTCTTCTGCACATCCTTTGCCTTGGGGTGATGAGGCAGGGAACTGAGGGTTGCAATTCCACAGCTCCCCAACAGCCTGAGGCCCAGGCCCCAAAGCCCATCCCCTCACCGGGCCCCTAGACAGTTGCTGCGGGCGGGGAGGGTGGCCCTGCGTCAGCTTCTGAGCTTGGCTCCAAAGGCAATTTATAGATGGACTTTGCAAGCAAAAATAAGAGTCACAGGTGTTTCATAATAATTACTTGCACATTTACAGAATCGGACATTCTGTCATTTAATAGACCTAAAACGAAAAAGCTTTTGTCTGTGAAAAGTGACCAATAGAAAGGGAGTTTGGATTATATGATATCCCATAACTTAATCATATGGCTCTTAAGAGGGGGACGCACACAGCTGTGTCTCACTAATATGCATGCAGTATGTGTAAACTGATACGCTTTAATTCTAAACTTGTTTTTAGCAGGAAGAAAAAAGCATTTAGATGAGGAACATTAAGATTCAATATTAACCATTTTTCCCCCTTTGGGCAAAATTATTCATCACTTGATATTTATTAAAGCAGCGGGTTTTTTTTCTTTTGCTATAGTGAGCTACATCCTGCAGAACATTTCCCAAAGTTATGTGGCAAAGTAGAGGCTAGAACGGCTAGTGGCCTCTTTGTGACCACAGAAAGACCAGGGGCTTGAGAGATGGATGGTTGCTCTTTTGAAGCTTAAGGCCTCCTCTTGCCAAACTCCCCCCCAAAGACCTAATGACAGTGATAAATCCAGAGTGAAGTCGGAGGGGCTGTCCTATTTCTGTCTGCCTCCCCTGGCACACAGTGCCCATTCTGACGTTTTAATTGTTAGTTTGTTTTGTTTGAATCTGAATTATTTAAATATATTTGCTTTAATAATCTTAACAACCCCCCCCCCCCGAAAAAAAAAAAAAAGAAAAAACGAAGACAAAGGAATTGTAGGTTAGAGACTTTATTTTCAGGGCAAAATGATACGGATAAGTGAACATCAAGTGACCAGAAATTATTTGCTTCTGTCTGTTAGACACGTAATGGAGTCATTTAACTAGTCAAATTAGGAGCTGCAGAAATGCACCATGCTTCATTACTGAGTTCGAATGGGCACCATTTTACATTTACGTCAAAAATTATCTCATAGCAAATTAATGTTTTCATTGTGCTGAAAAGCTGAAGCGATGCAGTGTTAGCACCACCTAGAGGCCATTGCAGGAAAATACTTCAGAGGGCACATGTGTGGCGAGAACAGGAGTATCAGTAGGTATTTTCGAGACCCAATGACGACTACACTCTTACTTGCCAACTGGGTCGCGTGGCCTAAACTCAGTCTAGGAGGTGAAGTTTAGAGGGCCCCAGAACGGTTTCCCTAAATTTAGACTGGTGGTAAATGTGCCCAAACTTCCCTGAACGATTTCCACAGGCTCCTTGTTGCTCTGTCAACCCTGAAAGTGATCTACTCTTTTCTGTCTCACACACTGGGCCTGAGTTTGGTTGCTGCTGTTTGTTTTTACCTGCAGCCTCACTATACACCTACAGCTCAGATTTTAACTCGATTAGCATTTCTGTCAACAGGCCGGCAGTGTAAATGGTTCCTCTTTCGGGAGCTGCCCCTCACATGGTGGGGAAACTTGCCCCTGCAAGAGGAGGCCAAACAGAACCGCTTCCTTCCCTTTGGACCCTGGTGTCCACTCAATCCTGAGAGGGAGAAGGCAGGGTCAAACAGCACACCCTTCCCCCATGGGGGGCGGTGGATATCTATTTATTAAAATCATTGGCATGTAGCCAGTGACTCTGGGAAGACGGCCGGCAGGGCAGAAGCAACAGAAGGCATCAACGCCTGGAAACAGCACTGAGAACTCAAGACTAGTCCAAGACGCGATGGGCGTCTGAAGTATATGTGAAGGGCTGCGTCATAAGCCAAGCAGACATCATTCAAAGGACAGTCGGAAACCGGCCTCCACGTTAGAGCTTTAAGTTCTCCCAAAGGCATCTGTTGGCCGGGAACCCTCCGCTCATAGCTCCTGCCTCCTCGAGAGGAACCAGGGCCAGGTGAGCAACTGGCCAGTGCAGTTCCTCAGGGTTCCTAGCAGGTGGCTGGGTGGTCCCTGTCCACCTCCAGGGCCCAGGGAGCAGAGGGCATGGTGCTGCCTCACACCCAGGGATGGAGGGAGCCTGTCTTTCTGGTCTTTCTGAGAGCTGGGGCATCCTGACTCGCAGCCCCCACCAGGCCAGCTTGGCGATGCTCCTATAGACAGCCAGCGAGAAGGGGATTCAGTCTCCCTCTTGGGCTGCCGCCTCTATTTATCCAGCTGCTGCTGTACTCTTTCATAAAGCGGAAGATGGGGGCCAAGGAAGTTCCAGGTGCGATTTCCAAACAAAGCAGAAGGCTGGGATTAGACGGCGAGATCAAGCAGGGGAAGGGGAGCAGCACAGGGAAGTGGAAGGCAGCCGTCTTCACGCTCAACTGTGGCTCACCGATGACCATTTTTAATTAAAACAGCCAGCGACTTCGCAGAGCCCCAAACCACCACCTCCACCCAAGTAAATTCCCGAGCATGTTATCAGCTCCCCGTCTCGGCAAGGGTGCTGGGCTTTCAGATTTCAAAGCCCAGCACCCTTTTGAAAATAAATAATTGCGGGTGGATCATATGAACCTGCGAGGTACAGTGTTTTCAACCCATGCTGTGTTGAAAAGTTCAGGGATTCTGCAGTGACGGCGAGGCCGGTAGCTGGCATAATGAGAGATGGGAGGCAGGGGCCGCGTCTGAAAGCGAGTCTGCTTTTGTTCTAATGGACGCTTTTTGTGTGTGTTGCTTAAGCTAGTGGTTCAATGGGGTTTCCTTTGAAACAGAAACAAAAATGTTAAGAGCTGGTTACAAGTGCCCTGGCCTTCTCCTTAAAATGCAGGGGGAAGTTTTACCTCTTCCCAGGCATCTCGTCTGGCTCAAACGTTTCAGCCTTCCATGTCCTGTTTACCAAGGCCGGGACGGAGGATCTGATAATTTATAACCATTCCTATTGGGTTTTATGTAATAACTTTGGAACTCATATAAAGTAATGATCCACAAACTCTTTTAATGTTCATTATAAAATATGAAATATTTCTCAGAACCATGGCAATTATGTGACCAGACATAACTGTTTCACACATGAGTAAATACAGGGAGGTTTAACATAACGTTATTATCTTCCTGTCTTTTCTTCTCATTGATGTGATAATACTGTTTTAATATTTTTCTAAAGAAAAGTTAAGTAATTTTAGAATCTCTACTGAGGCCTGCTTTATTGGCTTTCGTAATAGAACTCTCGAATCTAATTGTATTTATGCTCAGACTGACACCAGTAAATGTCCGGGACTGGAGGCGGCGCCCCGAAGTGGTGTGCTCCGTAATTATTGAGAGACACGTCTGCTGACCAGGCTGGGCACCGGGGAGAGCCGAGGGGCGTCTAGGGAGCAAAGCTAAGATGGATGCACGCACACCTTCCCTGGCCCCTCGAGGTCCCTGTAGAAGCTGACCTGGACTTGTTTAAGGGGCTACCGTGCTCCGTAATTCTGTATGATTTCTCAGGAATCCTGCCCCACCATGAGGCTGTGGCTGCCTCTTCCAAGTCTAGGAATAGTAGCATTGGTGACCTCCACAGAGTTTCCCGCAGGACCCCTGACCTGAAGATTTAAACGGAATGGGTGGCCTGGCTCTGGGGCTTATCAGTAAATGGAGGTGCCCACTTGCTGCTCTCCGTTTTGGCAGGTGTTACTAGTGGCTACAGTTATTCTGAGGAGCCCGGCTCCCTTTGAGCTGTTATTTTTGATGGAGGGTAACCAGGATGGTGTCTGGAAATGATTTTTCAAGAGGAAAGATGTTATTGCGCCTGGGAGAAGGGGGAGGGGCTCACCTCTTGCACGTGACTTGCATTCTTGCTTTCACCAGGTGTTTCTCAAACCTAGGGTTCTGCACCCCGCCAGCTCCCGCTGATGAGGAGGCTGCTGGTCCGCGGGTCACATGGGAGTGCCCGGCCAGGCCTGGGGAGCGGTCTCTGCCTTGAGCTGTGGTCCCTCCGCTGAGATGGGCTCAGCTGACAGGCAGATGGGGTGATGAGGAGAATTAGTCTGTCAAGAGGGCCAGCGTCGGCTGGCTTGTTTGCTGTGCACTGCCTCTCCTCTCCCCAATTAGTCGGAAACTTACAATTTGTGAGGCTTTATTTTTCATGGCAAATTCAGGTTTCTAGCTTTCCTTGTAAGAGTCGGACACCTGGGACACTTGATAGAGGTTGGATGGCAGTTCTCCTTACAACAGCTTTGCTCTCCGAGTGCCCAGCCCGCGGGGTCTTGCCCAGCAGCACCTTGAGCTCAGCCCCCGCCCCCCCCCCCACTCTCTCTCTCTCTCTCTCTCTCTCTATTATACATATACACTCTATCACACACACACTCTATTACACACACACTACATCACAATCACAATCATACTCACACATACACACACACTCTCTATCACACGATTACACACCCACTTTATCACACATACACTATCACACACGTACTCTATCACACACACTATCACATTCACACACACTATTTGCACTCACTCTCACACACACTGTATTACACACACTATCCTATTCACACACACTCTCACACTCACTCTCACACACACTTTATTATACACACTATCGCACTCACACACACACACACACTCACTCAAGTCCAGAGGAAAGAGGGTCAGACCCACTGAAATTGACCCTCCACCCCCACACCACCAGCCCTTCTTGGCATTTCTAGAAATGAGAATTCTTGCCCACATCACAATCGGCACTGAGTTGCCTAATAAGCCAGGAAAGCACAGGTTTACCTGTGCTTACTTTCTAAACCACAGTGAATGATTGCACTTGCTTCCCTCCCAGGCAAGTCGGTGCTTCTGCTTCTCGGCAGGGCTGGGCTCCGCCCCTCCCAACCCTGCCGCCAGCCCTTCCTGCAGAGTCCCTGGTCCACATCCCAGGAGTCTTCACTGCCTCATCTGCTGTGAGCAGTTTGACGCACTGTCACTGCACAGGCGACACTGTGGACTAGAGACCGGTAAATAAGCACGGGTCGGCCTCTGCTTACTTTGCTTCCTCATCAGCACATCAGCTCCTCGGGTTGGGGATGTGCGCTGGCTCTTGGGTCTCCCCAGAAAATCATCCGAGAGAGGAAGCCTATGGGTGATAAAAGGGCTGCGAGCGCCCCTACCCCCACCTGCCCTGGGACCAGCGCTGTGTCTGAGACAAGCAGGTGGTGGGAAGGCAGAAGGGCACCTCCTGCAGACATGAACTGAGGTCTGGGGCCCAGGCTGTTTGGGGCCCCACAAGCAAGGAGCCACCCACCCTCAGCAGCACCCTGTGGACAAGGCTTCCCGAGGCATCCTGGTCCCAGGTGGGGATTTTCAGGGATTTGCGTCATGGTGATGAGTTGGGCTTCAATCCCAAAGGTCAGTAATTCGAAACCACCAGCCTCTGGGCAGGAAACAGACTGGGCTTTGTACTCCCATAAAGAGTTTCAGGGGAGGGGAAAAAGGGAAATGAGGAGCTGATTCCAGGAACGCAAGCGGAAAGCGACTTCTGAGAATGATGAGGGCAACACACGTCTAAGTGTGCTTTACACAACTGATGTGTGTATGGATTGTGATGAGAGTTGTGTAAGCCCCAATAAAATGATTTAAAATAGATAAATAAAAGCCAATGACAAAACAACAACAAAAGCGTTGCAGTCTCAGAAACTCACAGGGGCAGTTCTACTTTGTCCTATGTATGGGGTTGTTAGATGTTGGCATCGACTCGTGCAGCGAGTTTGGGTTTTTTTTTTAAATCACAAAGTCATTGTTGATGCTGTTGTGCCCTGCTCTCGAGACAACCCCCTAAACGCAGCAACCCCACAGACATCTGCGGTAATCGGTCACCAGGCCTTTCTTCCTCGTCCATCCAAGTATGGAGTCCATGTGCTCAGCCTCCCAGCCACACTGGCACCCCCACTGAAAGGCACGGGAACATCTAGCGGGGTCAAGTGTGAGAAATTCACCAGGGAACCCCAGCGCCTCATTACTCATCACTCATTCCCCTGCCCCCGGTCCATTCCAACCTCCATCGACCCTGTGCTTTTCTAAGACGAATGCTTGGCAGGAACACACAGCCCCATCTTTATGCCCCAGAGCAACGGGTATTTGAACCACTGACCTGGAGGTTAGCAGCTCAATCATCTTAGGAAAAGTGAGATCAGCTTCTGATTCAGCCTCTTTAGCCCCCGCCCCAACACCCCACATTTGTTGCCCCATTCCCACTTCTCCCGGAAACCATGAGCTTATTGGTGGTTGATGTGCACCAAACACAGCAGACGTCAACGTCAGCGGTGGTTGCTAACGTCAAACGTGTGGGATGCAGGCATCCAAAATTGCACCACACTGCCACGGTCGAGGTGAAGCAGGGAGGGCTTTCCCACTTTCCAGGCGGTGGCTTCTCACGGTAACAGCTGCGGAAGGCTGGGGGCCCAGCCTGGCAGCAGGCAGGTTTGCGCGGCGGCCTGTGTCAAGCGGGGGGAAGCACCTAGCAGGCTCCTCTAGCACTGTCCATCCCCACTGACCCCAGGATTCAGGAGTGTTGTTTCAGAAATGCTGCCAGGTGACTCTTAGAGAAGGGCTCTGGGGGCCAAACTCCGCGAAGCATTGGGTGCGGCATGGACAAGGGAGGAGTGAACCTGGGCTCTGAGCCCCTCTCTTGCGCCCAGTTATCATTATTATTATTTAATCCGTTTACGAGGTGCTCTTACAGATAGTATCACAATCTATAAATCACTTGTATCAAGCAAACTTGTGCGTACGTTGCCATCATCTTTTTCAAAACATTGTTTTTCTACTTGAGCCCCTTTAGATCAGCTCTTCTTTGTTCCCTCCTGCCCTTGTGAACCCTTAATACATTTATAAATATATATATATTTCATATTTGACCCCATCTGCTGTATCTCTTCACCCACATTTCTGTGATTTATCCCCCTCAGGGTGGTGGTGGTGGTGGTTATACATCCATCATTGCTGCTAGTTCCCCCTTCTCCCCGCTTCTTCCCCATACCCTCTTGGTAATGCTATTCCCATTACTGTTTTTGAGGGCTTTCTCTGTCCTGGATTCCACATGTCAAAAGCACTTATCTATACCAATATGGATATTCTGGTCTACATTTGTGAGGTAGAACTGGGGTTATGCTAGTGGGGGGAAGAAGTGTTAAAGAACTAGAGGAATGTTGTGTGTTTCATCGGTGCCATACTGCACCCTAGAAGACCCGTCTTGAGGGAATGTCCAATTGTCTACAGAAGGGCTCTTGGTCTCCACTTATTCTTAAAGGCTTGAAGTTAAACAAGCATCCATCTAGCAGGAAAGCAACAGAGCCCACATGGAAGAGGCACACCAGCCTGCGTGATCACAAGGTGTCAATGGGATCAGGTATCCCAGAACACCCAATTTTCAAGGGCTTCAACATTAGGTTCATCGAGGGGTCTGTAAGTGGTGTAAACCGATCAGTTCTTGGCTATTCATTGTCAAGTTAGCTGTTCAGACCCACCCACAGAGTCATTCTACTCTGTAAGTGTGTGGTTGCCAGGAGTCTGATGGCAAAGTAGAGGGGCAGCAAAGACAGAGGGACGAGATGGCTTGGCAAAGTGGCGCCAGCAGTGGGCTCAAGCATGACCACTGTGAGGATGGCGCAAGAGCAGGCAGTGTTCCGTCCCGATGTCCTAGGGTCACTGATTGAACGGCCCCTAACACCCCCAACAGCAAGTCTCAAGCAGGACCTACCCTTCAGTGACTGGCGTAGAGAGCTCTCCCTCAGATTAAGATCCCAATGTTTTCTTACTTTTATCAGCCAGAGCACAAGAATCCCTTATTGGGTTGCAAAAACCCATTGGTTTAACCCATACATTAAAGTCCTCTTTGGATTGGAACCAGCCTTCTGTGCTGTTCTGGAAAGGTTAAATGCTGTGTGTTTACATCTGCCTGAATCGGTAGCTTACATGTAGGTCAACATGTCTGCAGCAGCTTGCCAGTGAAGGTTGGTCCTTTTTTGATACAATAAAATAAATACGACAGTAGCAAACATTTACTGTTGAGTTGATTCTGACTTGTGGTGTCCCATGTGTGAATTTCCTGTTTCTTCTCGTTTCTTCCCATTAGAAACACCTTCGATTGTGAGGTGGGTGGAGCTTCATAGAGCAGATCAGTTTCCCTTCCACAGCCCATACACATTTGTTTCATGTCATTGATTGCAATCCCCCCAATGTAACACTTCTTCCCTGTGTTTCCTATGTCCAAGCTTCTTTGTCTCCCTCTCGTTTCCACCTGCCAACTTCCCATGGCTCATCCTTTTCTTTCTTTTTTAAGTAAAATGCCACACTTCCTTTCTGAGGAGCCCCTGGGTGGCACAAACCAGCAATCTCTCCATGAGCAGCCAAGCACAGGAACCATGCTCAGCAGCACGCAGGGACCCTGCTGTGTCACGTGCTGTCAGTTTTCTCATGTTCACCAGTCAAGAGCACAGGGGTGGCCAACTGACAGCAAGAGGTCCCGCTCGCTTAGCCATCTTCTCAGCGAGCTCTGTTCATGTCTGCTTATGGATGCGGACCGGAGAAACAGCTACACATTGCACACTGAAACGATGCCATCCATTCACTACGATGGCATTTACATTGTTTCCATCTTCTTGCTCCTGGGAATACCACTGTGGTGGACCTGGGGCGCACGTACCACACATTGACAGAGTACTGCGGCTCCAGGGGCCTCATCAGGCTTTGCCCCCAGCTGTTGATGGGTGCGTTTGACCGGTCAACCTTCTAGCTAGTAGTCAGGTCCCTAACCGTGTACGCCTAGGTGGATGTTTTAGTTGTGCTCCTGTTTGCGGTAGAGCCGAGTCGCTCTGCTGCTGGGTGACATGGCATTTTCTTTCCCAGTGGTTTGGGGGGCACCATGCCCATTTCCACAGTGGTCATATTTTCAGTCCCACCAGCAGTGTTCAAGGGTTTTAACCCCCCTCCCCCCGCATTTGTTTTCTATCTTTTTGAGCTTCACTAAATCAGTGCCGGGGTGAGGTGGCATCTCCTCCTTGGTCTGGCCTGCCTCTCTCGGATGGCTAGTGAGCATGAGCGCTCCCTCTCCTTCTCCCTGGCTGCCTGTATTCTGTCATCTGGCGGCTGGCTGTTCATGCCCTCTGCGTATTCTCTAACTGGACCATTCCTCCTTGTCTTGATGGGGTGTGAACGTGGTCTATAGATTTTAGAGATTAGGTTATTTTCTGATGTGTTATGGCCCATTCCACCCCACCCCCATTGGATGAATAAACGGTAGCACATACACCAATTGGAACATGATCCATCACTGAAGAATAACAACAAAACTGAAGCACCTTCCTGACGGAGGAATTTGGAGGATTTGCTGAATGAAGTCCATCAGTGACAAAAAAAAACTATTGTATGAGACCGCTGCTATGAAGGTATTTGTTCTCCAAGAGTCATGGTCAGCAGGGGCGAGAGGGGAATGATAGGCTAGAGGGGAGATGGGTTTGAACTTGGGTGAAGGGAAGATCAGATCCTAGAAAAGGGGAGTGGGGTTCAAGGGTTGGTATGGATGATTAGGGCAAGCCAGGGGGAGGGTTGAGAAGTGGTGTAAGTTGTTGGATGCAAAAATGACCGTTTGACATGTAAACCCCAACTAATTCATGATAGCAGGTTATTTTTATTGTTTTAAGATGGAATCAAGTGCAGCCACATGCAAGCGGGACAATCCCAAGGACACCGCCTATTGCTGGGCTGGTAGTCACGTGGTGACTGGTGGGAGGTGGCCTGAGGAAAAGAAGGATGCACGGTGTTGGCCATCCACATGGTCAGGACTCAGAGGCACACACTGCGCACTGCTACGGGGCCATGAATGAGGATGGCAACCTCAGTGCTGGGAGGAGCAAGGTTCAGATGAGGAGGGCTGGCTGGTGCTGAGCCTTTAAGGATGGGAGTGTTTGATTCAAAAACACACCTTTCAACTTTGTCCAAGGGAAAGACTGAGCAAGGCTTCCTTTTTTGGGGGTGGTCTTTTCTTTAATAAAGACTCCCTTTTTACTGATACGTAGAAGTCACCAGAGTACAGCAAAGCATCTTGCTGCTAGGCTCCGGTTCATACCTGCACTGGTTTATTCCAAAGAGAATGCATTCACACACAACTCTGTGATGGGGGGCAGCTGCAGACAAACTCTCTCAGCAACGCATTTACCATAGTCTCCTTAAGCCAACTGAAAACCCACTGCCACAGAATTGATTCTGACTCACAATGACCCTATAGGACAGAATAATACTGCCCCTTGGGGTTTCTGTCCATCTTTATGGGAGCAGAAAACCTCATCTTTGTCACTCAGAGTGGCTGGTGGGTTTGAACTGCCGACCTTTTAGTTAGTAGCCTAACATGTAACCTCCAATACCACAAAGTTCAAGGAAATAATGTCTCCCTAGCAGATCTACTGGGCCAGTTAAAGTCAATGCAGAGAGATCAGCTCAGAAGCATATTGATTTTTTTTGGGGGGGGGGGGAGTCTAAACTGTAGTCTTGATCAGTTTTCTTGAAGGACACAGTATAATCATGGTGGCTTATTATGAAATTTCAACTCACAGCCATTATCATCTAGATGCCATCACGATGCTGACTCAGAGTGGCCCCTGGGGGCGGGTTCCAAAACTGTTCCTGTTTATGGGATTAGAAAGCCCAGTCTTTCAAACTTCCAACCATGTGGATCATGGCCCAACATATAACCACTACACCACCAGGACTCCTTATGAAATTTCAAAGACCATTAAAATTCTGTTGATGAGGAAAAGACGTGGAAATGTGCAGTGAGACCTTTGCTATTGTTTTTCATTATAATGATGCTTAGTTTTTCAAAGTAGCTGGAGTTATCCTACAAGAATTTCATTGAGAAGCCTTGTCTCATTCATCCTCTTGCCCCAATCTTGCCCCTTCAGACTTCTCTTTTCCCTTCAAATTCAAAGCACATTTGAAAGAAACACTGTATGAGTCCCTGGAGAGTGCCCAGCTGCCTGTGTGGGCCTGGTGTCGATCCAGGAGTGCAGGATGTTTGGGGTAAGACTTAGAGAGAGGGACACACCACCCTAAGGTGTATGTCGGCTCAGGCAGAGGACATGACAAGAACCAACCATCTCACATTTAAATGCATTTGTTTCATCGAGTGTGTTTGATTGGCTGGTCCGGAGAAAGAAAACCAGCAACACTCACATGTATGAGAAAGAACTTTATATCAAGAAGTAATTTTTGTAGCAAGTCATCCCAGCCCAGTCTGACTTAAGTCCATAGGTCTGATGCTAGCCAGCTTCATGTCACTGCAGGTCAGTGACGCAGAAAGGTGTTGTGGGATCAAGGGAGATCACAGAATCATTGGATCCAAGGTCGGTGAAAACATGGCAGAGTGCTAATCGCCCCCACATTGGCACCCAGTGTCTTTGGCCCACATGATCACCCCTGGAGGCAGACACAGAGTCTCAGGCAGCAGGGAGGGCAAAAGGACAGACAGAAGAAGAGTTCTCAGGTGCCCCAAGGCCGGGTGCCCCCAGGAGGCATCACCAGGCTACCACCTACCTGACTGCTAGGTTGGACTCTGCCGCTACCTCCACACAGGTACCCTCAAGTTAATGTAAAATCTAACCGTCGCATAAAGGTTTCCGTGGTTTTGGCAGCAATCCCTTCCATACTTGGGAGGCTCAAGAAGAAGCAAGTTTCTTTGGCTGCAGAAAGACGAGCTGGGGATGCGGTCCTGGGGGGGCTCCTCTCCACCGGTGCCTGTGGCTTTACTCAAAGGAGTGGTTGCAGGGTCTTCTGAGTTGGGATGTCTTCAAATAAAATGACTGCATCTTATGTGATGAGTTTAATTATTTTCTAATGAATTTTATTGGAGTGCTCTTCTGAGCACACATGATAGTATGGCAGTGCTGAGCTATTTTCTAACATAAGAACATAAATGAGCGTGGGCTTTTCTAATCACATTAAGACAATATTAAAACTCCAGTGTGCTTGTGGGCAGCCCCCTATGCTGAGGCACACCGCGCCACCGCCTTCTCCCAGTCTCCAAGTCACTGCTGGCAGGCAGGTGTGCTGTCAATACTATGGACAGTGTGTACCCCGGCACAAGAAGATTCGCTCCTGGGCACCACACTCTACAGAGACTCCCAGGATGGCATGGCTGCCTCGGTGGGAACACAGTGGCACACCTGCTCTCTGGTCCATGACATCTCACTGTCTTCCTGGGCTCTCACTGGACAGCGAGTCCTGTCATCTGGTCCTATCTCAGCAGAGAGCTCTCTTCACCACCCATGCCGCCATCGAGTGAGTGTTGAGAGATGCCCTAGTTCTTGCAGGGCTTTGATCACATGTCCTTAACTCAGGTACCTGCCTGCTCTGGGGAAACTGCAGGGGGGCTGAAGGGGTGAGCCTGCGACCTGGCTGGAAATTGCTTGCCAACACCGTATGCTTTCCTTTCCCTGAGCTCCACTTGGCTAAGCCTCCTTCCCTGGGAACTAATCCTCTGTTTTCCTGTGACTAGCCCTTTCTAAGTGTACCAAATCCAGACCATTGCCCTGTATCCACCATGACGCAGCGTCCCCCCAGGGGACAGAGTGGAACAGGCTCTTGGAGGCTGTAAACCTTTACCGGAGCAGACAGCTTCATCTTGCTCCCAAGGAGCAGCTGGTGGGTTTGAACTGCTTTTCTCAGAGTAGGTCTGCTTTCTAACTTTGATGGGCTTTCCCTACACCTTCACAGTACAGGGGAGCATCGAGGTAGTAAGGTAGGCCTTTCATGACTGGAGCCCTGACAAAGCACAAAACCTTCCAGGAAGGAACATTCTAATGTTTTCCACTGAAGCAAGTGAGGGGAGGTAGTGCGATTGCACACTCTCGGAGCCAGGGAGCATGGAGGACCCGGAAGGCCACGGCAGCGTGTCCCGCTGCACAGCTGTCAGGACCTCATCGAGCAGCACAGCGATGGTGGCAATGGCAGCATTGCAGAGCAGAGGAGACCCAACTCAAAACATGCCCATGTCCTGACACCGCTTGGAAGGCTGGACCCCCAAACTCAGTAAGGATTCGGAGAAGCACGTAAGTGGTACCAGATGGGTGCCAACACGAATCCTGCTCCCCCCTCTGAGTTCTCCAAGGCTACTGAAGCAGGGGTGTGGCAGTGGGTGTCTCTGGCAAGCAAGCGTCTATTTCCTCCGAGTTGAGAAGGCTGGGAGTCTGAATTCTATGGGAGGGGCCTCTGTCTCTTCTGGGTGAAAAGGCTCAGTTTCTTCAGCTGTGACTTCCCTGGTCCTCAGTCACCTCCACGCGGTGGTGACCTCTGCTCCCTTTGTCCTTGATGCCCCATGGCCTGCTCTGCGCTTCTTATCTTTCTGAAGGGATCAGTTTTAGGATCTCCCGACATGGGTATGACCTCATTCGTATACACAAGAAGAGCCTACACCCCAGTGGGATTCTATCGACAGCCGAGGGCTCCCATAGGACATCCTGGCTGGACACAATTCAATCTGTAGCAGACACCATACACTGATGGTATAGCAGTCTTCTTAGCTGTATGGTGAGTATGAGAATGGAACCTAGCTCCTAGCATTAACTATGGATAGGATTCTAGCGTCCAGTGGCCCCCGGGCCCCAGGGGTGGCATTGACGAAGCAGCCATGTCTACAAGGAGGCTCTACCAAATCCTCAGCCAAAGCATTCTTCCAGTGGCTTCGGCTCTGGCTTCTTCCCTGGCTTCTGCCTTCTTATTGTTGTGTTGTTTTGCGATTCTGACTCCTCTGCTCACCCTTCTTGGTGCTCAATCCTAGTTTCCCTTCTCTTCCCTCTACACTCTCCCTGAGAGAGCGCACAGCCTTCCTCAAACGTTCATCATTCTTCTGAAGGCGCCTTCAGCATGACTCTTCAGTCCACGTCTTCCCTCCAGAATTTCTTCTCCAGTTTTCTGATGTTTCTACTTAGCTAACTCTGCCAGCCCCCAGTAAGGGAATTATTATCCATAACCTCTCCCTCTCCTCATTACCCTCTGCAACACCCCAAGATATCCCTGGTCTCCCACAGACACTGGGAACCTTCTCCCTCCCTGGCGTCTCTGCTACTCCTTTCTGGTGTGGGAGACTGCCATTTCTTGCCAGATCTCCTGACAACCTTTTCACACCCTTCAGCTAGAGGGAGCTCCACGTCTTCCCTGTTGAATGCCCTTTAGTGCCTTCTCATCCCCTTCACTTAAGGCTAAGGTGACCAGACGTCCCACTTTTGGTGGGACAGCCCCGATTTTTAACAATTTTTCCCGCGTCTCGCGGCGTTTTCAAAAAGTCCCGATTTTTGGAAAGAATGCATGACAAGCTAGGGTATATGGTTTTTGGCTGCCATGTGGCTATTTTGCCAGGATATGAGTTTTAAAAATGGTGTCCCGCTTTTGTCCCACTTTACCCATGTTAAAATCTGATCACCTTACTTAAGGCCCAAGCCCCTCTTGGTTACAAAACCTGAATCATCTGCTTCCTGCTCACCCCCAGCCTCGTTTCTCGTGTTTTCTCTGAGCTCAGTCTTCAACTCCAGGAGCTCGTTCATACGTCAGAGGCTTGGAGTAGCCAGTTCTCACTGCTGAGAGTGACAAGCCCTATCCACACCCCAATAAGCACTCTCTCTCACATGCTCCCTAGAGGGTACCCCCCGAACACACAAAACAAAACAGAAACAGAAAAAAGCTGTGCTGGCAGGAGCTTTCGTAGTGTGCACATTGCCTGCTCGGCCAACAGGAGTGGAACAGCAGATTTGACAGGTGTGTTAAGTGAAATGGAGAGTTCTTCGAAAGTGAAAAGGTGGTTTTGTAAATAAATAAATAAGCACACCGTTTTGAAAAAAAATCCAGGTCTTGGGGTGCCCCATCGTACACCCTGGGTCTACAGAGTCGTCTTCCTTTCATTCTTTGGATTTCACTTGAAATATGCTTCTGACCTCCCCCTGAAAAATGCCTGATTGCTCCGTTATTCCCGGTGTCGAAGTCGTCTATATTTCTTGGCAGTGGTGAAGTATTCTTGCAGGCAATCCCTTCACCAGTTGTCTGTCTCCACTGCGAGACTGAAAACCCCAGGCAGGCAGTGACGTGTCTGTCTGCTCCCCCACCCTGCACCTCTGCTGAGGCATAAAGGTGCTGCGTGCTTCTGGGACAAGTGAAAAGGAGGTTGGATGGAGATGTGCAAGGTCTGAAAGCTGACTTAGTGTGGGACAAGAATGTAAATAAGCACTCGTGTCACTCACAGTTGCCACCCAGTTCAGCTGACCGGACAGTTAGCCACTGTCCCGCGGGTTGGGTCTGTCATGTATCAGGAAGCTGACTTTGCCATTTATACTCGGAGGCTCTTTACCCCAATGAGCAGCTCTGCACTCTTGTGCAAAGCCAGGGGGGTGGGGTGCAGACCCATGTGTGCCCGGAATGAGTACCCACATGCTTCTTTCTTGAGAGAAGACAGAGCCCGCCTTTGCTGCCATTCCACTCGGGAGAGGGGTGTGTGTGTATGTGTGCACACATGTCTATATATCAGGCACAAATGTGTATGCGTGACCATTCACATGTATGTACGTGTGTGGACGTGAGTGTGCACACACTTGTATTGTTAGCATTTTACCTAAAACACTGAAGAAGTCATGGTTGGTAACCCTGTGGGACATACTGCCCAGTGGTAAAATGTGGTCATGGGTGTTTGTCTGTAGTTTAGTCCCTGGAACGTTGGCTGCTTTTGAAGAGAAAGCAGATGGCAGGGACTCACTTGCTGTGAGTAGCTCAGTGGGAAGACTCCACTGAGTTATCTGGCCCGGGTGCCCACACCTTTCAACAAAAGGAACTGCCCTTTCCACGATGCTCACCTTCCCTACACAATCGCAGAAGACATAGCAGGTGCATAAGCAAATGTGGTGAAGAAAGCTGATGGTGCCCGGCTATCAAAAGATACAGCATCTGGGGTCTTAAAAGCTTGAAAGTAAACCAGCAGCCATCTAGCTGAGAAGCAACAAAGTCCACATGGAAGAAGCACGCCAGTTTCAATGCTCATGAGGTGCTGAAGGGATCAGTTATCAGGCATCAAAGAACCAAAAATCATATCATTGTGTGTTCACCTCCCTGATATGATTGCTGAAGACAAATGGGTTCATAAGCAAATGTGGCGAAGAAAGCTGATGGTGCCTGGCTATCAAAAAGATATAGCATCTGGGGT
>NW_022106189.1:4109500-4130693 GCF_000313985.2 Echinops telfairi | reverse complement strand
AAAAATGAGGAGCTGATGCCAGGGGCTTAAGTGGAGAGCAAATGTTTTGAGAATGATGAGGGCAATGAATGTGTGGATGTGCTTTACACAGTTGATGTATGTATGGATTGTGATAAGAATTGTATGAGCCTCTAATAAAATGGTTAACAAAACAAAACCTGCCCTTTGGGGCTGTGCCCTTCTGAGGGGCTCTGTTGGACAGCTCACCTGAGAGCTGCCCATGAAGCTCAAGGATGCCTCTGCATCTGACCTTCACCCTGTGCGGTTGCAAAACTGTCTGCATCCCTTCGCTCTGGAGATTCTGACGATAAATTATATAAATGAAAACGTTGACGTTGGCCCCCAAAGAAATACATATTTGCACATAAATCAGGAAGAACTGATAAGCTAATAAATATCTATCACCGTTACAGTGCAAGGTTTCCCAAAGATATCTGAAGGCACTTAATTGTTACTGAGTAATCAATTATTCAATTAACCTTCTTCCTATTGAATATATATTTGATACAACTTTTTGAAGCCTTGGCTTTAAAAGGTTCCTATCGATTGAAAGTTTCAAGGCCATATGGCCCGGGTATTGGATTTGTGCCGTCCTGATTGACAGTGGAGGCTGGTAATCACATGCGAATTTCTCAGATGGTGTGAGTTTCAGAGAGGAGGCTAAAATGGGAGTGTCAATTTTGCAGATAAATATACACACACTCATGCACATGCACACTTGGCTTCATGCTTGCACTCCCACAATCCCGTGTCTGTATAGCAGGCCCTGCTTCATTCTGGACACACCTTGACCAAACACAGGTCTCACTCCAGTCGAGGGCCAGTGTCCCGGAGAGTGACTGCATCCCCTCGGAGGCCACCCTAGTGATCTGGTGATTGGAATTGTGGACGTCTCCCACTGAAAGAAGACAAGAGACCAGCAATGCGCCCCCAGATTAAACTGCACAGGCTCAGACCTGCAAGCTGGAGGCTTCATCTCGATTCAAGGGAGAGTTTTGCTGCTTTGTTCTTCCATCGATTTTGCTTTGTTTTGCTCTGGTTCTGAGTGTCCTTTGGAGACAACGTTAGGTTTGTAAAAGGCTCAGGGAACCGTTCCCTTCAGCTCGCCTCTCTCCTGTGGACAGTCTTCTGTGTGAGGGTGGGGAATTGAACAGAGGTTGTGATGTCCGTGCATGATACAAAGTCCTGTGCAAGAAGACGTGGCGGGCTGTAGCCCGAGTCAAAATGGGGGCTAAAATAGAGGGCACTTAGCGGTTATCCAAAAGGTCAAGACTTCGAACCCATCAACCACTCTGCTTTCATAAAGGTTCCCACCTAGGAGAACCTGTGGGGCAGTTCTACTTTGTCCTATAGGATTGTTGTGCATCGGAATGGACTCAGTTTCACACAACACAGGTCATTGCCACGAGGCGTGCAAGTTTACGGGATGCCACGGAACAGGTGGGTATCCAATGCATAGAATGTTTGCTGCCTTCCTCCGGCAGTCCCACTTATAGCAATTTGTTGGAAGAAAATGAGCTGAAGGATGGGGAATGAGTTTTGTGTAGGGACAGACATGGAAACATTCTTTACGATGGAAAAATTTAGAAAGCAAACTAAGTGCTCAAGAAGACAAGGTCAAATCAATGACGTGCGGCCACACTAAGGAATCTCATGCAACCAGGAAATTATAGTGAAGAGGAATAATTAATGACGTAGAGAACTATTGACAGGCTCCATAGGAGTTAAGGAAAAGCTGTATTTTTAAAAAATCTACTAAGGAAAGTCAAAAAAGACCAACAAACACTGCTACCAGATCCTTCATGCACAGGCTGATTCCAAATAACATCTGGTCCAACATGTCTTTCAGACTTGCAGATGGCTGCAGCTCAGTCCTCCAGGAATATCTGTGTTTCAGTCTCTTGAGGGCACCTTCAAAAGAAAAAAAAAGATTCTGAAAAAAATGCAGGAAGATCAGCTAGTCTTTTTTGAAACGAATGAAGATGATTTTGTGGAATGAATTGTAACCAGGGACAAGGCTTGGGTTTGCCAAGATGATCCAGACAATAACATCCACGCCAAACGGTGGCTTCCAGGGGGATCTGCTGGATCAGTTAAATCCAAGCAGTGAGGTCAACTCAGAAGGCTATGAGGACTCTTTCGGGGGAAATTCCAAACAGGTCATCTTGATCGATTTTTCTCAAAGAACATAGGACAGTCAGGGGGACTTTTGAAGATTAAAGACAAAACAAAACAAATTGTAAACTGTATCCATGAGGAAAAGACCAGGAAACTTGTGCCAAGGATTCTTTTCCCCCATCACAACAATGTACCTGCTAGTTCTTCAAAGGTAACAAGGCTGTCCTATAGAATGTTGTTGGGAAATTTTACGCTATCTTCCCCAAACCCTGCTCTTGCCCCTTCAGACATCTTCTTTTTTAAAAGTTTATATATAATTCACGTATCACACAATTCAGTGGTTTGAATATATTGAAGAGTTGTGCAATCATCACCACAATTTTAAAATGTTTTCTTTATTTTTTTTACTCACTTATGAGCTCCCCTTCCCTCACCCATGAACCTCCCTGCCATAACTAAGAAACTACTAGTCTAGTCACCATCTCTATGGATTTGTCCATCTTGTATTTCATAAACTCTTACCAAAATACAAAAACAAACTCAACATCAATAACCAAGTAAAACATATAAAAACTTAAATTCAAAGAAATCAGAAAATAATCCAAAGTAGAGCAAATTAAAAATGGGTCCAAAGGGAAAACTAACGATGTTAAAATCTAATCTAACTAGATCTGTATGGATTCAATTTCTGATGCACTCTGTCTGAGGGCAAGACCATTACATCCCTGGCCAACAGCTGCAGGTAATTCGATGGAAGCTCAATCCCCGTGGGGCCTCTGCAAGTGGATTTTGGGCTTTCAATGTCATCAATTACCTTCGGCAAACCAAGTGCTCAGAATTTAAGCTCTAATACAATTACCTCCTCTGACCTTGGATTTTATGATTTACAATCCTTGGATCACAGAGACTGCTGTGCTTCTTCTGAGTTGGCTTAGCTGACCCCTCATTTAGATGGCTACTGGTTTTAAGACAAACTTTTAAGATCCCTGATGCTGTTCTTTCTGATAACTGGGTATTGTTTGCTTTCTTCATTACACCGTGTCTTCAGACATCTCTTCATGAGTGTTGACCAGGGCAGCTTCATAAGTACTGATGATTCTTAGGCTATGGCTTATAGTTAAGTGTGAGCTCTCTCGCTCTCTCTATCTATACACACACACACACACACACACACACACACACACACACACACACACACAAATTACTATCAGCTTTTTGAGTGATAGTATAAATAAGCTCCATGGTGCCTTTGGTAATTCTAATATTATTGTTAATCTAGCCAATGGAATAGGATTTAAAGTACTATTGCGATAAGGGAAAGATTCATATATGGAAAGGCTTTTTAGACTAAAATACATGAGATGTTCAGTCATACAGATAAAGAAACTTAAGTAACTGAATCCTGTTTAAGGAACTCAGAGACAGCCATTCAGCATGGCAGGACTATGCCAGAAGAACTGAGGCATGTCTTAAAAAGCTAAGAAAACACGAAAGTGGCAGTCCAGGGTAGTCTCAAATTGCCTAGGTGTGGGCAACTTCAAACACAAGAGATTTGATGGGGAGACCAGTGGCTTCCACACCCACCACCTGGGGGAAGCAGTCTTCCTACGCTTTGTCTCTCTAGCAGGTGGTCTAGGGTTCAGTCCACAGGGGCATATCAGTTCCTGTCATCTACAACCACTGTGTATAAGGTGAAGGCCGGTTCACTTAGTGCCTTTTCTGACCGGGATCCTTCTGGGGTGATCTAGGTAGTGTCTCGAGAAGACAATGTCTATCGCATGGGGACTGGGTCACCAAGGCCTAAAGGACAGCCAGCTACAAAATGAATGGTTATCCATCCAGTAGAGGGTGGACTCTCCCCCTCGGGGTCCACAGAAGCATTGGCTTTGTAGTTGTTCCTCAGACTTAAAGGCTTTTCCGTGGAACATGGTGCGTCAGTGCGTCTCAAGGATGCTAAGACGGCCACGTTGAAGCCACATATAAATCTACCAGCTCCCAAGTCTCCCGTTTCTGTCTAGCGAGATGGAAACTCGGCCTTTGGGTGCAATGGGCCCACGTGGGGCTGTGCCAAAGAAACAACAGCTTCTCGCTGTGGTATTTGTGTTTCACTCTGGCTTCTGTAATTCCGTGGCAATGCTTCATGTATGACTTATCCTTATGTGACATAGTCATACAGGGGAGGTGGCAGAAATGGACATGTTTGTATGTCCAGGGATCCTTTTAAGTTCTTAAGATTGTGGGAAATTCTTACTACTTTTTTCTTTATGCTTTTCTTCATTGCGTTTCAAATATTTGATGATGTATTTTCACGACCGAACTCCTGAAAAAACCCAGAAATGATCCTGCCTGAACCGCTTGGAGCTGAAATGGTGGTTTGACGCTAGGGACTTTTCTGAAGTTCATCAGTGACCCTGCCGTCTGTCTGTCCGTCCTCTCCCAACGCCCGCCCTGGCCTCCCAGCAGCACAGTCTGGTCTGCTTCTCACAGTCCTGGGTGGTGGGTGCCAGAACTGGCCCCCTAGAACTCATTCATAATCAAGATATTAGCAAAGAGTTTTCTGTCCTGAAAAATGCCATCAACAGGCTCAGTTTGACCTCCTCAATGCAGGAGCACTTTAGTAATCTGCGCCTAATGATTTTTTACATTAAGCCCCAGCTTGTGTTGGGCCCTTGTGAGGCTCAGTAATTTAAGAACAGTCATTTTGCACATTCCGATCCCATTATGTTACATTGTTACTGAATAAAGACTGGTATTATGTTGCTCCCATAAAGGGCAGAAGTGGCCTGAATTTTATCTGCTGAACGAATCAATCTGGATTATGTCAGCTGAAAAGAATTGCGGACTACACTCTCTCCCCGCAGATGGGGGATAGTGTTGGTTTTTTTTTAATAAATGTATCTGTTAGCTCTGAATACAGGAGCTTAGATAATACCTGTGGTGACTGAAAAGTAGTTTTTCCCTCTCTTATTTTTCAGTGAGGAGTGTACCAATTATCATTTCAACATAACGTCTTAGGAGATCAATAGGGAACTGAAAGCCATTTCCCCACGTTAATACTGTGTTGTATTTAAGCCGCCTGTCGGGGCTGTGGGAAAACGGGTGAGCAAATAATAAGGAAAGGGCTTAGAAGAAGAAAAAAAGACAGAGGGTGGGGCTTGGCAAGGGATGTGAACTATTCATCAACAACTCAACAAGGATGATGGAAATAATAAGTTCTCCTTACAGAAAAGTGGACTTTTTTCTTTCTTTCTTTCTTTTTTTTTTATTAAAGAAATAGCTTCCCTTTAAAAGGAGAGGGGAGAGAAAAACACGTTTAACCCTAACTTTGTCCTGCTTCTCCCAGAGCTGATTTTAAGCTTCCTGAAATCAGCCGGTCCCCCCTTTGAAATGGATAGTGCGCCTTTAAACTGTGCATTCTTGAGCAATCAGTTAAAGAAAACAGTGTCTAATTTCCTGTCTGTTCGTGCACATTTTTTAGCATGTGGCGACGTCATTTAATATCTAAGTACATTAATGCCCTGCTTTAATTTCAGAGAATGCAGACAAATCCCCTGCGTGAAATAATTTGTGTGATCTTTGAACTGACCAGGAATAAAATCAAGCTCATATTGTGTGCTCTTTATTTAGATGGTGGAGAAAACCTTTGAAACTTGAACTGCCCCAGGACAGGGTCTCTGCATCTAGTCAGTTGCTTAAAATAATCTCAGTCTGTTGCATTTTCCAAAATTCTCCACCCTCCTCTAGCCCCCGTGTGACAACCCCTTCCAAATATTTACCTTCAACATGAATAGCTCTTCTGATATGATTGTGTGCAGAGTCGCTAAATTTCTATTCAGCAGACCTAATTCCACCATCTGCAAAGTTCTAGATTTTATAATACTTATAAGCTGTTTCTAATCTATTTTTACTGCCTTGTTCTGTCCTGAAATGTCAAAGAGTGCAGAATAGGTCTTGGAATTAACATGACAGTTAAGAAACTTGGCAAGGTTTTACAGCAGATTGTGACATTAACAAAATACAAAGGAGGATGGTGGAATGAACATGAATGTTTGCTTGCCGACACTATAAAAATCTATATGTCCATGATCAGGGAATTTAAAAAGTAGGCATGTTTTTAGGATGATGCTATTAAAGACAGATCTTTACTATGAAAAGAAATTTCCATATGAAAAGCAATTTACTAAAAGTAATGCTGTAATCCCCTCTCTGGAATGAACAACAGGTTTATGGTTCCTAGGTCAAGCAGGCATATGGCTGTCTCTGGCTGCCAATTTTTTTTCCCTTAGGCTTCTTTAATCTGTGATAAAACTGCTTTGAAAGCACTAAGAGCATTTTTTTCACAGCTGTGAAGGAAATCATATGATAAATGTGCCTAGAGAAGAGATCATTTGTTTGAATTCTCAGATTGAAAAAATAAATCACTTAAAGTCCGCTTTTTAATTCCACCATGGGAAGGTTTCAGCGAAGCATACTATCTGGAGGTATTCCGGCTGGTGTTATTTTGCTCCCCGGCCCCCCGCCCGCCCCCCCTCCACCCCCCAATGCAGCTGCCTCTGTTGGTTGTTCCTTTGTGATTGTTGTCTGAGCTGTAATCCACCTGACCTTGGGCTGCTGGAGTCTGGGTGGGGAGGCGGGCAGTCTTGGTGTAGAGTCAGGCCAGGCGGCTTCCATGGGGGACAGTGGGGTGGCCTGAACTGACTGAAGGCTGCTCTGGGTCCTTCTATGAACCTCAGATGCCTCCTTGGGCATGCGGGGGTACAGTTCCTGACGTAGAAAGGTGGTGGTCTGAGAACCTTGCCGATGTACACAGTGTCCCTGGCACGTCATGACTGGGATTTACACAGCTGGTTGTATTTTTAATCTGAGGGTGGAGAGGCGTGGGGTGGGGGGCGGGGAGCAGAGAGCACTGTGTGGGCCTTATGCTCACTCTGCCTTCTCCCTCCCTTGTGGAGTGGGTGCAGCTGGCATCACGTTCTGCTTTCAAAACCTCTGATCCAACAAGCCCGCCAGACACCACCCTGCTATGAGTTTGTCCACCCGGGCCTCTGTTTACCCACCTGTGAAGAGGGCGCAGTCGGTCTTGCGGGGTCTGCAGCGGCAGCATGGTCACTGAGGGGCTCCCAGCACCAGGAAACGCTGCTGCCCAGCCCTTGGGGGGCTTTCTGCCTGCCAGGTTTGAGCCAAAGGCGACTGTTGAGTGCCTTCCAGGACACGGCAGCAGAGCTCTTGTGATGCTAAAGTTGGTGTGGACTAATTTTGGGAAGTAAATGATCAGGCCTCTTCTTTCTCTTCTGGAAATTCTGGAAAAGCCCTTCCCGCCGTAGCCCTGCTGGAATTAGAAAGGCCTCGACCACCGCTTCTACCATCACAGGGACACACACGTGACGACACGGTTTGACAAACTGACTGCTGGTGAGAAGACGGCAAATGGAACAAAAGAGAGCCCTTTGGAACAGGAAAACCTGAAATAAATAGATAAGGTTTAAACTCAATTTGAGAAATTCCAGATTCATCGTGTGTTGGGCTGCTCTGCGGGACAGAGCGGAGGCTTGCGGCTCTGGAGTTGCAGCCCCCAGGGCCTCTGGTGAGATGCAATCGTGCCGGCTCTGCCCAGGAGGCCACCTCAGCTCTGCACACTGTATGGGTGGGCTTTGGGGAAGCTCATCCTGACTGAGAGGGCCAGGCTGTCCCCGTCCTCCCCGCCTGCATGCTGCAATTTGGAGACTGGGTGGCCCCCTGGGGGCTGGGGAACTGGGTCTCCTTGAAAGAGTCTTCAAGAGCCTGCAGATTCAAGGCAGTGTGGCTGAGAAGGGCGTGAGTGTCCCTGGGTGAAATCCCTCTCCAAGTGGTCTTAGATAGAGAACAGGCATCTTGGCCATGCCCAGGCCAGGCCCCAGAGCACAGGTCAAGTTCTCCCCTAGCTGAACAGAGGGCATGGGGCAGCCTGGACTCCGGCAGGTCAGAGGACTAAGGAAGAGTCACTCCGTCTCCCACCCCTAGACACCTGTGTGCCTGTCTGCTCACCTGTGCACCTGTCTCAGCAGCCCCAGCTTCCACCCCACTCCCATCCCCACCATCACTCCATGGTCCCAGGAGGCTCAGGTCCTATGCTAGGCACCCACAAGTTCCTTCCCAGTCCAGGGTCTGAGCGAGCTGGGCATCTTTACTCCTGCAGACGTCCCCCTCCCTTCCCCGTCCCTTCTTTTATTTCTCTGTTCCCTATCTCTCCTTGGGTCTCCAGAGGATGCTAGTAGCACTGGCTGCTCTCACCTCCTCCTACCAGTAGATGGCAGCCTGGACACAGGAACGGAGCTCTCAGCGTTGCTCTGCTAAAATGCACCAGGAGCCTCTAGGTGCCAGGCATGTGGACCTTAGGGCAGAAGTGGGTCTTGGGGGAGCCCTGGGTCCTTCTGGGAGCACAGCATCCTGGAGGGGGAAATTAGAGAGGCAGAGTCCCTGCTTCAGCCTAAGGACCCCGGGGCATATTTTAATTGCTCTATTTGCAAAGAGAAGCAATTAAAGTCAAACAAACACAAAACGATGGCAATAGCCACTATTGATTGAGCACCTATGTCATGAGCCTCCTTACTAGGCACTCAGTTAGGTCAGTAGGCCAGGTGTGGTCAGCCCTACTTTATGGCAGGGGACACGGAGGCACCGCCTGCTGCCTGAGCAGAAATGGGGGAGGGCCGAGCGGGCGATGTGTCCACTCTCTGTGTTGCACTGCATCCTCCGTGGCTAAGCCTAAAGGTGGGCGGGTTGAGCCCACCCAGTGGCCTCATGGAAGCCAGGGCTGGCCTGACCATCTGCTTCCATAAATACTAGCCAATCCATCTAAGCACGTCCTTACCCTCCTGGCCAAATGTACCCAGTCAAAGGCATGCCGTGTTAGTCTGGGTAGACTAGAAGCACACATTCGATAGGCACTCATATGTGTGCAAGCGAGAACCTCATATGAAAGAGTAATTGTGCATTAAGAAAACATCCCAGCCCAGTCCAGATCAAGTCCCTGAGTTCAGTATTAGCCCATATGTCCAGTCTCAGTCTGTAAAGTCCTCTTTGACTCCCGCCGCACATGCGCTGATGCTGGATGCAGGAAGATCACAGGCCAGTGTATGAAAAGTCCCGTGGGTCCAATGGTGCTGGACGCATCTCTAGGGCTCTGGCTGCCATCAGTGTGGCTCCATGTGGCTCATCAACAGAAAAGTCAAGCAGAGAGAGAATTGCCTCCCACCCCCACCTCCAGGGAGAGAGATGAAGCTCACAGAATCCACAGGAGAAGGTGGCGCCCATCAGGAGGCCCCATGGGGCTGTGACCTGATTGACAGGCTCACCTCCACCGCTTCACTCAATGTATCACGTTGACACGAACTCGCGCAACTACCACCCAGGCCGTCCTCGGTTCTGAGGAGCATCCTGGCTGTACGTCTTCCAGTGCACACGGGTTCTTCCTTGAGTGGTTCATTCAGCCTGCACATGTAGAAACAGCACGCCTTGGGTCAGGTGCATCTCTGATCCATTTGTTATTATGATGATTTCACTTTTTCGCACGTGAGATCTTTCGCTGCAGATGTCCCCGGGTAATAGGCCATTCCATCTGCTGACCGCAGCGTCCACGGGGTGGGTGTGGCGCCAAGGGAAACGGACCCCGGACAGCTGTGGTCTGTCCTCACTGCCGTGCTGCTGCTTACTGGCCTGTTGTGAGTGTTTCTGCCTCTTCCCGTGGAGGCCGAGCCACGCGGAGAGCGCAGTCCTCGGTCTTCATTGGCAACGGCCTCTTCATTCTCAGCAAGCCCGGTTGTGTCATCTGCCTATTGCGGGTTGTCAACAAGCCTTCCTCCAATCCTGTTGTCGGGTTCATTTGATGAATGAATTCAAGACACACACACACACACACACACACACACACACACACACACACACATGCACTTCCTGATTTTAAGCCACACAGCATCTGCCCGAACAATAGCCTCTTGGCCTAGGCACAATTCCACGTGACAATAACCCGGCGCTCAAGAGTTCCCGTTCTTTTCAGCGCTTCCATCATTTGTTATACTGCACACAGCGGAACGTCAGCGAGACACAGCAAACACCGTCCTGCTCTTGTTTTGAGTCAAGATCCCTGTAACACCAGCTCATGTCCTCTGAAGCCCCCTGAGACTTTACCAATTCCCTGTCTACAGACTGCTGAACCGATTTGGAAGTATCTTCAGCAATATTTTACTTACATGTGCTATTAACGCTATTGCTTGATCAGTTTACTTGCAGTGGGGTTGTGGCCCCACCCCCTTTCTTTTTGAATGGGCCCAGAACGGGTCACTTCCAGTCCGATGGCCATTATAGCCGTCTTTCTTAGCGTAAGCGAGTGAATGCTTGCAGTCTTACAGCTCTCTGTGGAAACACCTGGGTTAGTCAGTGCCGAGAGCCTTGCTTTTTGCTCTTGCCTTCAGTGCAGCTTGGATTCCTTCCCTCGGGACAATTGGTCCTTGATCATATACTCCCTCCTGAGATGACTGTGCTGATTCTTTTGGGTACGGTGACTCTGGGTAGTCCTACGTCTGCTTTTGATGGAACCGTGTTTAATATCTTGCCCCTGAAGTCCTCCAGCCCTTGAGTTTTCCCTTTCCTTCTTCCAGCTCAGGAAATGCTAAGCATGTTCTCCTCCTCCGTTTTCTACCTCCAGGACGTTGCACATTCCAGGACGCTTCCCTCTGCAAAGGGGGAAGCGTGGAAACCCTGTGGGGCGCCTGTAGACTTACATGCACAGAATAGCCTGAGTAGCATTGGGCTTGGATTTTTCAGGCTTCAGGCTCACTAATTTCTCCCCACCCCACCCCCAGCTTTGTACTAAATGAATCAAAGTAACTTAGCTAGGGTTAGTGCTAGCCTCTTTTTTTTAAAATTGGAGGAAATGAAAGGTTTCCATATTTTAAGCTTTCTAAAGTAAATGGTAAGCATTACATCCCCTGACACCCAGAATGTTCACCTGCCAGGAAAGCCTGGCTGGACTCAAAGCAGGCTGATTTAGTCATAGACACCGTGTGGGGAACCCACACAGGCAGTTCTGTGAGTCAGCATTGACTGGCTGGCAGTGAGTTTTGGAGTTTGGAATGCAAGTATAAAACTCCCGCCGAGAGCCATCCAGCAAGAGTTTGCACACCCAGGGCCTTTTGCATGCTGACCACATGCTGGCCCAGTACTGTGTTGTCTCCTCAAACTCTGTGGGGTCTGAATTGCTGTGGCCCCCCCCCTTTACAAAGGGGTGAGGTATCTACTCAGGGAGGAAGCGCTTTCTTTTCCAGCTGGGCCCCATTGCTATTCTTCTCACAGTCCCCTACCAGGGCACCTGCTCCTGCCAACCTCTGCAGATGCTTCCTGAGGGCTGCTGGGGAGTCCAAAGAAGTTGCCACCCATGCCCCCTCCCTCCAGACACTTTTACCACATTCTCTCTGCCCGAGCTCGGCATCTCTGGGACCCAGCCTCTGTATCCAGTGATTGTAAAAAGGAAGGCCAAGGCCCAAGGGAGGCTGCCGCTCCCAGGCCCCCTCCCCAGGCACTGGGGACCCTAGAGCCTGGGCTTTTCCGGTTCAGGGAGGAAAATGGTGGTAATCATAGAATGGCCACGAGGTGGTGCCCAAGCCTCACAGAAGGAAGGTGGAGCTCTGGGCTCCCAGAAGGCTGCTTTAGGGAGGAAGTTGTGTCTGGAGGTGGGTTCAACTGAAGAAGTCCAACTTCCCCTGGAGCGAAGTGCTAGGGGTGGGGTGGGGATGGGGGTGGGGGTGGGGGAACCGAGTTCTTACCCTGGGAAGTAACAAGAGCAGGGAAGCCTGCATCTGGCTCCCATGATGGTTTCCATGATGCAGTCTGCATGAGGGCGGGTCTCTGTGTGCAGGCTTGGGGTACATTGGGTAAGGACCCAGTTGCTTCTCTCTGAAGAGGCCAGAGAATCACGTGGGTGCAAGGCTGGGTCAGGGCCACCCAGACCCACACCCAAGTCCAGTCATTTGCTTGTCTGCTCCCTTCCTCAGGACTCTGGCTGCTAACGGAGAAGCGATCATTCCACCCACCTCAGAAAGCTGGCTTGTCAATCCACTTTGGAAAAGCCAGCGCCTGAAGGCCTCAGGGGCAGAGCTCTGCTTGGCTCCCCACATGGGTGCCCTGAGTGGGAACCAGCTGGGGCAGCTGCTCTGCGGCTGCAGTCAGGCTCTGCGTCCAGGGGAAGTTATGACAACCCTTGGGCCCCACTGCCTGCCTACAATTGGTACATGGGTGATTATGGCCCCTGGCTAGGGCTGTGGGGTGGACTGCATGAGAAACCCCATGCACACATGCTTAGCATGATGCATGATAAGCAGCAAGAAGCAACTAAACATTCAGTCTTATTTCCAGGGTTGTTGCCCTGCCAGCCCTGCCGGGCCCCATTGGGAGGATCGATGAACAGCCAGCTCCCAGCTCAGGTTAATTCCAACTCATAGCAACCCTGTAGGACAGGGTAGAGCTGCCCCTGTGGGTTTCTCAGACAAACTCTTTATGTGATTGGAAAATCTCATCTTCCTCCAGAGGAGAGGCTGGTGGTTTAGAATTGCCAACCTTACGGGTTACAGCCCCGCGTGCAGCCCACTCTGCCACCAAGACTCCTCCGAGGGGCTGTCGGGTAGGATGATGAGTGTGCTTGGGCTCATGGCATTCATTCAGGCCTGAGACTGTGGAAGAGGATGAAGAAAGTTTCTGACGGCAGGGCTCAGCCTGAGTCCCGGAGGTGGCCAATCCGAACCAGATGCCAGTGAGGCAGGTGGGGACTTTCCAGGTGCAGGAATGCCAGGCAGTGGTCTGCAGGCAAGGAGAGCTTGGCATAGGTGGGGGGCTGACAGGTGTGTATGGAGTGGATGCACAGCGCTTTGCAGAGGTGAGAGACAGAGGTGAGGTGCCAGGCCTGAGAGAGACAGTGGCCCGATCCTGGCAGAGGGGTCTCAAAGGGAAAATCACCTCTGGCGATCCGTCTTCGATTGGTGATTGATCTTTGCAGCTGGCAATGAACGTTTTGACGGCAGATAGAAATGGCTCCTTGGTGAAGCCGTCCTCAAATGGTGCCAGGGCATTGGCCTTCCTGTAGCACACCGCGGGGTAACAGGGCCCGGACAGCCCAGAGGGGATGTTGGGGGCCTCATCAGAGGAGCAGTGGGCTGCAGAGAAGTGGACCAGGTGCCATGGGAGGCCCATGACCCCTGGGGATGCCCCAAGAGACCCTGGCCTCCTGCAGGAGGGGGGCGGGTGGTTCCTCCGTAAACAGGTGGGAAGTAGATGGGGGCTTGACAATGTTGAGCTGTGTCTGACTCTGCACTGTAGGGACAGGCTGTCTGAGGCGGCACCAGCTCTCAACACTCAGGCGAAACTGCTGCTGTGATCTAGGAACAGGCTGGACTGAGGTGGTTGCTCTTGCACAGCGTCCTCCGCCATGCCAGGGAAGCAGCCAGCACCCTCCCACTGTGGGTTCCTCTCCCAAGTCTGTCCATGTGGGAGGTGATGGACGAGGCGGGCCGGACCCCAGGAGGAGCCCTGGATGCTGGGCTGGAGAACTTGGGCTGGCTGAAGCCATGTGTGGGAGGACTCCCCCTATGCCCCGCCCATCAGGTCCTGGGTAGTGGGAGGCTGAGACCTCTAAAAGTAAGAAGAACAAACAGAACCCTGAACTCCCATCATCGAGTTGATTTTGGTGCACGAAGGACAGAGCACCGCTGCCCAGCTGACCGTTTTTAAGGGAGTCAGAAACTCATCCTTCTCCTATGGGGCAGCCGGTGGGGTCAAATGACTGACCTGGGCTTAGCAGCTCAACGTGGGAGCCACCCCCACATCAGGGTTCCTGTTATGATGAAGGGGCTAGCAAGATGGAAGCTAACCTCCCGGCCCTTCCCTCCCGCCTCTAGGACTGCCTGTCTCTTCCAGACTCCCAGGAGCGCTCTCCTTCACCCCGACAGACACAGACATGAGCTCGGGCCCTGACTCTAGGCTCCCTGTGTTTATGGCTAAAATATTACTGGTGACCGCCACACAGCCCTTTTCTCTTATGTTGTCATTTTATGTTAATTGAATGCTCATGTTAATCTAATAGAGTTTAGATTTATGTTGGCTTCTGTCGCGCGCCATATTTTAATCAATATGCATTCCAACATTCAGATGGACAGAGCACCATACCTGCTGCATCCCTGCACTTCAGCTCCATCGCTGTCAATAATTCCTGATTTCCACCCACAGACAGTCAGATTTATGGGTGTCAGTCTCTTGCATTAATCACAGAAATTAACTTTGGGGGGAAATGATGTGAAAGGTCATGTAGCATCTCCAAGAGACAGAGTGTGTTTCAGAGGCTCTCTGAATGCTTAGCTGGGGGAGGCAGGGCACCTGGGAGGTTGCGTGGAGGTCTGGGTGGGGAGCAGTGTCAAGGCAGGGCTCTTCTGGGTGCAAATAGGCACCCTGTCCCCCGTCATCCTGGGATGCTGGCTCTGGGCCTCAGTGGGAAAGGGACCCTGGCTCTCCATGCATTCTGGGGCTGAGCCACATGGGCGTGGAGAGCAAGCAGTTGCAAGGAGAAGTGATGTTCTCATGAAAAGAAAAAGCTAGCCTTGCCTGTTGCCCGCCTTTGCCTTTGTGGAAGCCGCTTGAGTCTGTCCATCTAGCTTCCCAACCAAGAAGCCTTTTTCTGCAGATCAGCCTTTCCTGAAGATGTGTCCTCTCCGTAAACAAGGGTCTTTGGGGCCATTTGTCCTCCTCTGCTAGAACTATCCTTAAGATGTCCCCTCTTGATCTTGGAATCCCTTTGTCCCTCTGTTAGAAATTGGACAGTCCATTTAGACTCTGCATGCCATTAGACCTGACAGCCCCAGAGATTTGTATCGGGCTTAGCAATAGCTCATCTCTGTTGTGTTGGTGGAGTGGCAATGAACAGACCCTGCACTTGCCTACAAAGCCCTGGGGGTGCTGGGGGTGAAACCATTGGGCTGTTACTACAAGGTCAGAGGTTCAAACCCACCAACCATTCCAAGGGAGAAGGGTGAGGCTTCCATCTCTGAAGCCCTGTGTAGGATTGGCATGAGCCATAACTCCTCCATGGCAGTAGGGTTTGGGGTTGGCACTTGCTAGATGAAGCTCTCTGGGTGTGATGAGCCAGGGGACTGCATTGTGGCCCCCTCAGTCCCCCATGGCCATGAGAAAAAGCTCAAGAGCTGTCTGGAGCGTCTCTGGGCAGCGTTCTCTGTTGGGACCTGCAGGCTCATTTTCTTTGCAGAGACAAAGGCAGCTCTGGCCCATGCATTCCTGGGCCTCTTGAGGAGGCTGCAGGCTGGCTGATGTTCCTGGTCTAGCTGCTGTGCCTGGAAAGAGGTCAAGTTCAGGGCAGTCACTGATGACACCTTTTTCAATCCATACTTTTAGACACCAAGCATTTTAATGGAGACCTTCTTAGTGTCTGCTCAAACACCCAAACCCAACCCACTGCTATCAAGTCAGTTCTCCCTGTCAGCTACTCCACGTAGCGTTTTAGAGACGAAATCATTATGGGCATGGGCCATCTCCTCAGGTAGCCAAGTAGACATTGTTGCTCGGGGCTAACTCATCTCGACCCTGTGCACTGTCTGGTTCTCACCACCTCACACCTGTTGCGATGGGGTCCAGTGTGGCCGTCAGTGGGTCCAGCCATCGCCTTGAGGGCCTTCCTCTTTACACTGCCCTCTACTTTACCGAGCATGAGGCCCTATTTCAGGGACTGGTCTCTGCTGCCAATGTGTCCAAAGTACATAAATCATAAAACACATCTCAGCGTCCTTGCTTCTAAGGAGCATTATGGATCTGCTTCTCCCAGGACACATTTGTTGGTGCTTCTGGGCTTTGCACTGTTCTTCCCCAGCACCGTCCGTCAGTCATTCAAACGTGCGAATTCTGCGGCTGGGTCTTCCTTCTCCATGGTCCCTCTTTGACAGGCATTTGAGCCAATTGGGAAAACCAGGGCTTGGGTCAGGCACGGCTTCCTGCTCAGAGGGACATCCTCACACTGCCACATTCTGGGGACAGCTTGTGCAGCAGATATGCCCATCACAGCGGACACTCACAGGATATTGCCCCCCTGCCTTTCCTGGGTGCCCGCCTGAACACAAGCCCTAGTGCACAGTGGTTGTGTGGTGCTGATGGGGCCCAGTTATACTGGGTGGGTCTGCAATTGTGCACCCTCACTGGAGGTCCCAGCTGCCACATTCCCACCAGGAAATGGGGCCCTTCCATGGAAGACACTATTTGAGAACTTAGCTGCAGTCACAAAAATCCATTATAACCCCATTGTTGTTGGAGATGCGGCTAATAAATGAAGGTAGCACAAAATATGATTTTAAATCAGTTTAATAAAATTATTCATGTAGATTTTAAATCATTTTTACAGTTGATTTAGCATTTGTGACTGGTTTATAGATTATGATATAGGATGGTGTTTGCATCTTTGCAATTTTATTCCAATTTAGAAACAGTACAAATATTAATTTTTGCTTCAATAATGGAGCCTTTGAGAATTAAACTTGTCTTCTCAACACATATTTTATGAAAATGATTTTAATATGATTTTTCATATATTTCGGAGGAGCTTCTTGCCCGGAAGCCCTTTCCGCCACGAGGTAAGCGGCGGTAGTTTCACTAAGTTCCTTCGGAGGCCCAGGTGCCACTTGTGGGCACGGCTGGCACTGGGCGGCGCCGGAGGCCCTCGGAGCTTGACGTGGTTTCTGAAGGGTGCAGCTCACTTTGGAGCTCGCGGCCACTGGCTCCCACTGGGCTAGTCCCAGGCCCTAGCGCCCGCTTGCTGCTGTCTCCACTTGGCCTCGATTTCCTCGGCGTCACCCTCGGCATCAGGGGCCCCGTGTGCCGGCGTTCTAGTTGGTCTCTCCTGGGATAGGTAGGTGAAGACGACTTGAACAAGCCAGAGAGGCAGGCGCCGGGCAGCCCTCGCCATGGACATGCTGAGCCCAGAGCGACAATCCCCACATTCCCATTTGGCACGGCGTGCCTTGGGGCGGGGCGTCCAGTCTCTCTCTCTGGAGTTTCAGCTCCTAGAACAAGGGGGTCTCCATGGGACGACTTTCCTAGATGCCAGAAAAAGTGAGCACAAATGTAGGGCCCTTTGCAGACTGTAAGACCCACACCATTCTAAGGATGTACCAGGGGCTTCTAAAAGCTGAGAAAGGAAGGGGGGGATTGGACTGCCATCTCTTCTTTGGCTCTGGGGCTCCCTGGGTGACCCCATTCAGAGGGGCACGGGCAGGTGGGGCAGGGCAGGGAGGGTACAGTGGTTACCCTGAACCACCAATTCCCCTCCCTGGGAGATGGATCCCTGTCACAACTAAGGAGAGTTTATGTTTGCGCCCCAAAGGGAGGGTGAGAGTGTGTAAGGCAAGACATAGAGTTAACCACAAAGAAGCCGGGGGCTCGTCCCCCTGGGTGTCCTCAGGGGCACCCCCTTGTAGGCCACCCCCTGCAGGGAGTCTGGCATGGCCCCACAGCTTGGCTCTCCCCAGGCTGGCCCTGTTCCTTCACCACCTGTCTCCTCAGTTCCACTTCCCCAGGCTGGGGGCGTGCAGGCGGGTTCACCTCAGGGGGCTCAGAGAGGTCATGAGAGGTAATTAGAGACTGGGGAGCAAAGATGTGCACCTGGCTGAGGCCTCACTTTCATCTGCCACCTCTCAGAAATCAGCCACCGTCAGTTCAGTTGATAGCAGGAAAGGCAACAGGGACCTCGGATCGTTGGAAGCCAGGGTTTCTTCCATGTGCAGACAGCAAGGGCAGCCAGCTACGGGAGCCTCTGGGACCATTCAAGGTGCTGGGGCTGCGTCAGCCAGCTCCTAACTTGGCTGGCCCTCAGGTGCACTGAGGATCGCAGGGTGCACCCTCCCTGGAGGGGCTAGGGCATCCCTGCGCAGTGCAAATAATACACACTCACTCAGGGACTGACCTGCAGGTTAGGAGTTCATGCCCACCCAGAGTTTCCTGAGATGAAAGGTCTGGCAATAGGCTTCTGGACACAATGCCCTCGGGAGCCCAGATCACCTCAGGGGCACACGGTGGCACGTGGGGCGGCCAGGAGCTGCTGAGCCTCTGGTAAGTGGCTGGAGATAACGCATCATCCCCGTGTTCCTGTCCCTCTCTGCCAGGTGACTCCTGGGCGCAGTCAACGTGCAGATGCCAGTGTGAGGGCACAAGCCCCAGGGAGCTTTTGGTGTGGGAGACGGGGTGATATGCGAGGCTCAGGGATCTCCCGGGGAGCCTGGATGTTCCCGATGTCCCCTGGACACTCTCCCTTCCTGTTTGGGACATGTCTGCCTGTCTCTGTGATTTCTGCTCTTCCGGAAGCTGTCCTTTGAACCATCAATCTCTGTCTCTCTGTCTCTCTGAGACACACACACACACACACACACACACACACACACACACACACGATAATTCAGGCAGAACAAGGTCCACGACCAGCCACAGCCCCGCTACCTTCTACGGGATGGCCAGGCTGGGCGGGAGACATCCTAATGGGTGGGTTGGAGCAATGTAATTGATCCTCCCACCTTAAAGACAGGGGTGTGCCCAGTGCCCAGCCTGAAACTCTCCACGCTGGCCATGCGGACCGGTTCAATACTGCTGCCGGCCTTCCTCTACCCAGGCACCAGCCTGATTTTTTATTTTTGAAAGTTAATCCATCCCCGAGGGGGGTTATCAATAGCTCCTTCCTCTGAACCACAGTTCCACAATCATGTCCGAGCTGAGAGCAATTGCCAGGCCTACAGCTAGATCAGCCAGGCAGCCAGGCGGTGTGGGAGGCTGAAGGGGGCGGGTAGAGCCTGGAGCACCCTGAGGGACCTTCCTAAGCGGCCCTCCCTGCTTGAGGGTCTCCCAGGGTGGGGCGCTGAGATCCCTGGAACAGAGGGGCCTGGCGGGCAGGGAGCGGGTTGGCTCCACAGAGGGGCGCGGCAGGTGTAGCTGGCTCCCAATAGTCTGTAGTCCTGATTAGCTTGGCCTCTGCCAAGCCTCTAAGAGCCTAGAATTTGTAGTTAACATTTAAAACTCAGGGGATTTCACATAAAAATCTGTGGTTTTGGCATTGCTGGGAAATTTAGGGGGCTTGGAACCCTGGGCCTGTTTTCCTGTGAGGCAGCTGCTGCCCCTTCCCTCCGGGGTAGGGGTCTGGGCGTCTAGCTCTGCAATAGGCATGCCAGGAGCTAGTCAAGCTAGGGGTTCAGTGCGCAGGCGCACGGGGCCGCCTCTGTGTGCCTTGGGCTCATCACCACTGCTCCCTGGAAAAGGCCTGGAGCCAGGGGAGCAAGGGCATACACAGGATGTGGGGGTGTCAGGCCCAGTGGAGAAAACACCCTGCCCCTCTATCTCAAGGACAGAGAGGGCAAGACTGGAGGGCTCTTCTCAGACTCGGCCCTCCCCTAGCCCCTCACCTCTGTGCTAACCACCCCAGGGCCAGCCCCCCAGAACCTAGCTGACCGGGCCAGCACCCCGGCAGGCTTCATCCTTAGGGGAGGACAGTGAGGGATGGGAAAAGCAGATAAGCAGAGAGGGCAGAAGACAACTCCTGGGGCGGCTTGGGGCCATGGCACCAGCCTGGCAGGGCCTTGTGTTGGAGTAAGAAAGTGAGGAGCCAGGAGGGAGGCCCAGGAGCAGCTGTATGCCAGCACGTGGATGGGGCAGTGGGTGCTGAGGAAGCTCGGGGAGGGCTGCGCTGAGGATGGTGTGACCTAGCGGCAGGATGGGCCATGGCAAAGCACCCAGCCTCAGAGTGCCAGGCCCAAAGCCCAGAGCTGATTTGGCTTGGCTGCTAGTGAAGAAGTTGGGGGGTGGGGGTGGGGGGACGACTCAGGAAGGGAGGTGGCTAAAGGCCCTTGCTCCCAACTCCTGGGCTGCACCCTGCCCACCAGGTGCTGAGGGCAGTGTTGTGGGGGGTGTTGTCTGTCTGGGCACTTCTCCCACTGCCTGTCATCTGGATTCCAGGAAGCACTCCAGCCTCCAGGTTTATGAGGAGGCAGGAGGGAGACCCGGGCACCGTTTGATGGGTCCTAATTACTCAGAGCAGCAGTGGCTCAACTCCTGGCGCTCCTTCTGCCCCTGGCCTCTGGGTAGCCTCCTCCTCTCCGTGGTGGCTCAGCACAGCTTGGGCGAGCTCAGTGCCTCTGGAGTCCGCCACCGTGTCAGCCCTGCCCACGCGGGATACAACAGACGCTAATTGTATCCCGGAGGAGGCTTCCCTGGAGTTGGGGTCACTCCGCTGGGTCTTCTGTAAGTGGTTTCTGCATAATCGCCAGTGCAATAGGCAAGGAGGACAGGCAGGGCGATCCCGGCTGAGCAGCCTGGGACTGCCTCGGGAAAAGGGAGAGAACGCAGGCAGGAAGGGCTGGGGGTCCCCTGGGACGGAGAAGCCTCATCTCCACATCTCCACGGCTGGATGGCACCTCTTGCTCTGCCAGCCAGTCCAGCGGAGGGATTCGTTACCCCAAGTCTGCTGCATGGGGCCCTGGCGGTTTGGGATTTGCGGTTGAGTACAGACCCTTCCTAGTTGCTGGGGACGAGAAGAAAGGGAGAAAGTGCCGCCGAGGGAGGTGGGAGATACTAGGCAGGAGAAGTTGTACCGTCGTCGGAACTGGCCCTTCTCCCAAAATATACATTTCTGCAGGTTGCACGTGCGCAGAGCGTCGCATTCACACACATGCGCCACCAGCCGCGCCGAGTTTCTTGGTAAACGACCAGCTCCCGGATGAAGCTGGCAGAGAGGCCTGCAATTCAGATATGACACCCATGTCTCTGGAAAGACGCCGCCCCCACCCCCATCCCCAGGGCAAACGTGCCAATTGGGCATGACGTTTAAGCAAAGTTGGCATGGGGCACACGCTGGTCCTTCCTGACACCGCTTCCTGGAGGCTGCAGAGACAGGGCTGTGGCTTCCTCTCCCCCTTGGAAAAACCACTGGAGGCGTTTGAAGAGGCAAATCGAGCTCTTACTCGCGTTTCTAAAGAACCGCGTTGCACACACAGCATCAAGGAAGCCATATAGGGGC
>NW_022106189.1:4019066-4109400 GCF_000313985.2 Echinops telfairi | reverse complement strand
CAGGGGGCGTGGGCAAGAGGAAGAAGGGGACTGAGCAGCCTTGGTGGCCCTCTCTGCCCCCACCCCTCCCACTGGCCAAGCAATCCCTTCGTCTCCAGCGCTGTCCTCTCCCTAGAAGTGGGAAGAGTCACCTGCCTCCTCTGGCTCCCGCTTCCTCCGGAATGCCATAAGGACCTGATGACCTTCGCTCTCCTCTCCGTAACCACAAGATGGTGTATGTTTAATTAGTTCAGGCTTATTTTAGGACCAATTTTCTTTTATTTTAGGGCAATGAGAGCTATGATAACTGTAAGCATGTTTACGAGGCGTGCGAGGCTTAGCTGAAACGTGCCAACAATTCTAGTCAAACAGATGGTGACCCCTGATTCAACTTGCCCTCTCATTCAATTATTCAGCTGTATTTAATTTTCCTCTGAGTGACTCACATACTATTCCACTGTGCCACCTCTAGGTGGCACTAAAGACCACCTTTACGGTGGCCTTCAAATCATTGCCAGTGGGGTCTCAGGGGAGGTTTCCTAGCCTGGCCTTGGCCGGAGAAGAGGATAATGAATTTCAGCATTTGAACAATAGTTTCTGCCTAATATCAAACGATGTGAAAGGGTGAAAAAAAATAGGTCAAATTGTATGTGATTTGGCCATGAGTTCTAAGTAATGTCCGTTCTAATGAGGAGTTTGAAAGACCTTCCAGCTTAATACCTTCCCAAATAATATGTTTGGAGTTCGTGCACGGTGTGGGCTGCCTTTAAAATGGTGGCAATGCCTTGCTTCATTTGGGGGAAACTCTCGTCTTTCATTGGCAGAGGCTGCCAGCGCCTGAGGCTGACTGTGTGGGGGAGGTGGGAGGAGGTTGGGGAGCAGCCCTTCCCTCTGATGGGCTCTCCTGACTTTCACCCCATCCTGGTACTGAAGTGAAGCAGGGGGATGGAATTGCCAGGAACCATCTTCCCAAAGACATAACATTTCTAAGACAGGAACCAATAGAGCTTGTGGCCACAACCCGTACACTGTGCTGACTGGATTTTTCAGAACTGCGTGGCTTTCCCTCCTGGAACTCTTTGCCCAGGAGAGGGGCTCTAGGGTTACTACTGGGCCCCTATTTCCTGTTGCTCAACATCGCTCCATTAGTTAGAGTGAAGTGGCTTGGTTGCACACGTGAATTCGTCCTGTGCTCTTGGAAGCAAGCCTTCATACTGGGTTTCTCCTAAGAATATATCACTTCCAACAACCCAAACCTCCTTGGAGCCTTGCAGAGTTTCCGTGCCCTGCATTTGACCAAACTATCAATGAAAGAATGGTGGGTCAGACCAAGACCTAGGATGGCCCTTTGCAAAGACAACCCAGTTCATTTCCATGGTTTACCAGGCAGGTTTTGGTCAAACGTTCTTTCTAGCTTACAGCTCTCAGATCTCATTTCTACCTGCATGCCAAGCCAAGGCAATGGGGACCTGAAGACCGTGTGTACAGCACTAGGTTCTGGAACTGGTTTCTAAAGACCTGCTTGCTCCCCAGTGTCTAGGGATTCAGCCTGGCCCATTCATGCATTAGCTCCAGTGTGGGAACAAGGAGGACTCTTTAGTCTATACTGTAGATGGCTTGGGGGTGGGGTGGAGGGGGGTGGGCAGGGACAGCAGTCAAGAACTAGCCTGAGACCCAGCAGCAAACCCAACTGGGAAATCCTCCTGGGGCAGAGGGACCCTGGTGCAGTCAGGGCCACTCAGACTCAGCTGCTTAGCTTTGTCGTGGCTCTCAGAAGGTTACATGCAGGTCACAGCTATAGCTTCTCAGGCCACACTATTTGATTTTCATCGACACTTCTGCTGTCTCATTTCACCTGCCTCCTCGGCCTCAACACCTTCCTTTCCATGTGGTTAGGGAAGTCCAGAAGTATTGCTACCAAAGAAAAAAAGCATAGAAACTTTTATTCACCAAAAAAGGGGAAAATGTGGAGCGACTGCTTCTCGACATATCATCCGTCTCGTTCTGTTCACTTCTGATGGGGGGCTTCCATCCCTCTGATCGATCCCTGCAAAACCCCATGCTCTTCCTGACCGCCACTTCCTCTAGGGCTGCTAATCTTGTTCCCTTCAGATGTTCTCCAAGGAGAGGGGACAGAAAGAACTCCCAAGGGGCAAGACCCAGGCTTTCGGGTGGGCAGCGAAGGACCTCCCTGTGGAGAATAAGCAAGGGCCACTGTGATTCGGGGGAGGGTGGGATTCTTACACTTTCTTGACTATTTCCTTACTAATACTATTTTCCAAATTGTGGAAACTTCTTCATCAAAAGCTCCCATGGTTGCCCTGCATCCTTTTAGAAACTCTGTTGTCATTTTAGAATGTCCAGTAAGGTGACCCTTTTGGAATCTTCCAGACAGAGAGAGTCTCCACAACCTGCACTGGCTTCTGACTTGAATTGAACTGCTTTGGAAGCCACTGTTTTGATTAGACTATTTTTTCCCCCTCAAGCTATCCTGAGGAGACTAAGGCAAGTATACTATTAAGAGAACTTGTCTGGAACCATCCACTGATCTCAAAGACCTATTTAGACCATCTGCTTTGGAATCAGGAGCCCTGGCAGTGCAGTGAGTGCATGTTGGGCTGCGCTTCACATGATCAGCTGTTTGAAACCACCAGCCTCCTGGGGAGAAAGACAGGGCTTCCTCCTTCCGTAAGCAGTTCCAGTCTGAGAAACTCACAGGGAGTCACTATGAGTCAGCATTGGTTTGATGGCAGTGAGGACAGTGGTGGCTTTTGTAGTTTTGTTTGGAATAAACCTGCATGAACTAGAACCCTATGGTAACTCACCTGGCATTTCCCAAGCTTTCTTATCTTTGGCTTCCTTAGAGACTTTGAAGTGCTTGGAGGAGGCCTTGGGGAGAGGTGTGCAGATACCCCAAAGGGGATGATCTCAGGGTCACGGGGGTCCCTGCCCTGAGTCTGAGTGCTGCATTATCATTTCCCGATTGTCACCCCTCTTCCCCAGGGACCGCCACCCAATGAGGAGGGTGCTTTGGTGCAAGCCTTGGGATGCTGTGATGTCACTCAGCTGGTGACACCATCTGAACTGTTGGCTATGCCACTTGGGCAGAGAAGTCAGACACTTCTGGGGGCTCCCGCACCCGGGGAGTGTGTTCATTTGTGCGGGTGCCTGCATTTGCTCTGGAACCCCTGTGGCCGCATGGGCAGCCAAGCCACATGGGCACAGGAAACCGAGGCCTAGGAGGCTGGCCTGGAGGGCAGAAGACAGGGTGGGCATGTAGGAAAAACCCTTCGTTATAAAGTACTGATGTTAAAAGAAAATCAGAGTATGTAATCTGTTACTATAGGACTGTATCTTAAAGAATGGCCCAAAGCAAAGGCAGCAGAGGGGTGGGGGTCCCGTTCCCAGTAGCAGCCACCGCCTTTGTGACCTACCTGCCTAGGTACGGTGGCAGGAGGTCCAGGCCACAGTTCTACCACCGTGCTGAGATCCTGCGTGCCTCTGCCGCCCTGGCCATTCTCTGCTTGTCTTTGTGCAGTGGAAACCTCAGGCAGGATTGGGGGTGAGGCAGTGGGTCCTGGTACAGGGATTAACGGACAAAGTGGGCATTGGGCCCTGGAGACCCTGGGCCATGCTGGGGCCAGGATCTGGGACGTTCCACCCCGGGTGCGGCCCAAAGCCGGATCCCTGGCAGGGCAGCATAGCTTCCCTCCTCCCGCCTTCCCTCAGCTCTCCTCTTGTCTCCTCTTGCGTTTCCTGAGCTTGAGTTTTTGGAAAGGACTGCTTCCCCGACCCATCACTCATCTGGGGTCTTCTAAGAGGGTGCATTCTGAGTGTGAGCCGACTGCAGGCAGCTTCTCGACAGCCCCCACCTCCTCCAGCACACATTTTTATTTTTTTTGAGGAGGCCAATTCCTTTTTGTTGTTGTTTTTGTTCCCTGGGGGTGTCAGTGTTGGGGTGGAGGAGGACTCCTCCTTCGAAGATTTAGGAATTTTATTACAAAACAGATGGCGCGGCGGAGTCCCCGCGGTCCCCTACAAAGCGGTGTGTTCCTCATTCCTCAGGGCGCGAGGCTGGCCTGTGCTCAGTGACCGCTGCTCCGCCAGCCTCCTCTGCGGCTCCCCTCTGAGTCTCTTACCCAGATAATTGAGGATCACGATGCTGAGGAAGGAGCTGCCTGGCTCCCGCGGGCTGTCAGGTATCTGCTTGCGACTCCGTGTCATCTGTCAGCATTGAGCCCCTCTGTCATCTCTCCTCAGCCTTCAGCGGCCGCGCTCTCATCCTGTTCATTATCTCAGGCTCAGACCGGCCCACCCCCGGCTCGCCCCCACCCAGTAAATGCATCTTTGTGCAACTCTTCAGTCTGCGATTATGAATCGATGATCATGTGGTATAAGAGAGATGGATAGCTTTTAGTTCCATCTTGTCTTCCCTAATTGTAAAATATTAGTTACATTACACTGTGTCTTTTGATTAATGGAACTTATTTGGAGTAGCCTATCCCCACCCTCCCCCTGCTAAAGTCTTCCACTGACTTTTGAGAATTGAGTGATTTCACTTAAAGCAGACAAATAGGCTCTTCGGCGAGCAGTGAGCAGGGCCGCGATGCCCCAGAGCCCGGCTCTGCTTCCCCGGGAAGCCTGCCTTCCCCCGCCAGAGTCTGCCTTAGGAGGTGGGCTGACAGTTTGCTTCAAGCGCCCTCTTATTCCTGTCCTTTCCTCTCTTTTCTGTCGCTTTTCTTTCGCAAATCTAGCCCATCTTGCTGACTTGCAAAACAGGATGTGAAACTAAATTGAATTAAAATTAAATAAATCGCAGCTTGCCACATTGCCGCGCTGTGGCTTGGGAGAAGCCGGTGGAATCGGATCGCGTTTGGATGAGCACTCTGGGGGCCCCAGGGGCCCTGCTCCCTGCACAGGGCCCAGGCTGGGCAGCCCGCCCACCCAGACCGCAGCGGTGGGGAGCCGAGCAGGCAGCGTGCACCTGGCTGGCCACCGTGTCCCTACGCGTAGTCTGTTGATGAAGTCCTAGGCCTACAAAAGGGATGTCGGCGGCGGCTCTCTCTGATTATACATAATCACTGTCTATCTCTCCGTGGAAATTCAAGGACGTGCTCACTTTCAAACTAGCCGCTCAATTAAAAAAAAACAAAACACGCGGCCGTTTTCTGTCGCTGTGCAGCCAGCGTGCCTGGGTCCCTGGGAAACAGCCGAGACTGACATGAGTGCGCATGGGACTCTCAGGAAACGGGTGCCAGAAACAGGGATTCGGGACACCCTTCGATGGGGCCTTGCAGGGCAGGCTCTCAAATCTGGACGTGGATTTTGTGTGTTTTGTTTCCAGGATGTGCTTAGTATCTAAGCCGACCTTTGGGCCCCTGTTCCCTCTTATTTGCCTTATTCTCATAGCTACCGACTCATGTACTTTCCCTGTGCTGTGCAATTGCACTTAATGTATTAGAGGCAAGGCATTGATTGTATTATGCATATAGGAAGCTGGTAATGGTGTACTTTTTTTTTAAGAGCATCACAATGTGTTCATGGCTGCCAAGAAAAATAAAGGCAGCAAAACCAACCAGATCTGAGTTTAAAATCTATTCCGTGCCCAGACACCCAGGAAATAAATGTCAATCGCCTGCTATTGGAGGGAGGGCCCAGCCAGGTACCCTGTCTGAGCACCTCGTTTGCTCCGCCAGCTGGTGGTTAGTAGCTCCCGGGCACCGACTTCTCCCTCCAATCTCCTGAGCCTCACTTTTGCCAGGTGGTTCTAATTGTTTTTGAGTCCCTGCTTCAAGGAGGACCAGAGTAGGGTGCTGGAGGACTCTGTTCTGAGCACCAAGGAGCTGCTTTAAACCCCAGCTTCGTTTGGGTGACTGTGCCCTTCTAAAGTTCCTGGAGGGTCACCACGTGCCATTTCCCACGTTCCATCCACGGCATCGCTTGTTCTCTCGGTAAGGCACACCCATCACCTTCCGAGAGCATTTTGTGGAATGCTCTTAGTACAGTCTGTGACGCCCGCTGACGATGGTTGGCACTTCGATATACTCCAACATACACACACTTCCCTGTGATGGGACAATGCCAAGGGGTGGCCAAAAAGCCGCATCAGAAGGCAGGGATGCTGCGTGCGTGGAATACCCTCATTAGATGGCTTCGCATCTCCTATTATAGCTCCTGAAATTCCTCAATCCTAGTGGACTTTGGCAGGTATTTCATTGAAGGGCAGTGGCAGCACTGGCTCTGGTCCTGCCTCAGGATGTCAACACAAGAGACCCTGCACAGCCCAGGCATCTCCAAGCGCATCGTCCACCAGACAGGTTTCATCTGGGAACTTATGTCAGGGAGGGCGACTGGGGCCTGCAGGGACCTTGGCTCCTGCAGCCATCCTGGGCAGAGATACTAACAGGCAATATTGACAGGCTCCAGCCTGGCCGTCCACCAAACTCGGTGGCTTGTGCCACTGTCCTTCCACTCACTTTATGAAAGGCACCAGTGAGCATTACAGCCTTTGACAGATGCGGAACCGTGGCTTTGGAGAGCTTGTGGCAGCCATGCCACTGTTCGGAGCTACAGCCTCCACTGCCTCCTCCAAAGCCCCGCTGTTGCTCCAAGCGGTGCACGTGTGTGTGTGTGTGTGTGTGTGTGTGTGTGTGTGTGTGTGTGTGTGTGTAAAAAGCTTGGGTTTTGCGTTAGCCTATTTTGTTTGTTTTGGTTTTGAAGAATGAAATCAGAGGTAACACAAGCACAACACCCGCCACATGGCTGAAGGGCTCAAATGCCCTGGCAGCAGCCTGAGTGAGATAGGGGCACTGTCTTCTCTCCCCAACAGAAACGATTTCCCTTTGGGGAGACCCTCGGGTCTTCTTGCCCTTCCAGTTTTCAGCATCATTTGGGGTAGGGAATTTAGAAGCTCCTGTCATTTGGGGCAGCTTTGCATTTTTTGGTCATTGTTGCTGTGTCAGCACTGACAGGCAACGTGTGTGTGTGTGTGTGTGTGTGTGTGTGTGTTTGTGTGGGGGGGGGTGGGGCTGCCAGCAGTGATTGGGGCTCTCCATAGCGAGTAACTGCCCATCTGCAGAGGTAGCGATTTCTGCTCTGGGATCTGCCGCTCACTGCCTCAGGCTCATCGGGGTGAGGAGAGTCCCCTCTCTGAGACAGCACCCCACCTGCTGGGAATGAGAGTTCGTACAGACACAGACAGAGAACAGGGGTGGAATGGAAAACAGCCCCCACCGCGGGGGCTCCTGCATGTTCTTTGGAACTGCAAGGAGCCCAACCTAGGATTTGCCCAAAGATGCCAGTTAGGGGAAATCCCCACAGGCCTGTCAGTTGGCATCCTGCATTTTCTTTTTAAAAATAAATAAATAAATAAACATCTGGTTGCTTGGCTGTGAGTGAGCCTCCCCTCCCCCCTCCGCCCTAATTTCAGCCCAACTATGTGTGTAAACACAGTTTTAATTGACATCAGGTTAGGGAAGTCTGGGAAAACAAGCACCAATTCAGACCCCAGGAAGGCCATTCAACAGCCTTTCCCCATCGCTGATGCAACAATGATGACTTGCTATGCGACCACCTACTGGGTGCACAGCTCTGTCCCAGGCCACTGGAAGCCACCACCAGTCAGATGGGGTCCCTGGCTGGGAGGAAGGAGCCAGGCGCTGGGAAGGGTTCAGGGATGTGGAGGGAAGGGGCTGGAAGGGGCTTTTGGGCCTGGAGGGGGAGCCCACTTGAAAGGATTCGACTCTGGATAATGGAGCCTGGAGTGGGATGGAAAGGTCTCTCAGTCTGTGCACACCCATGTCGACAAACTCTCTCTCTCTCTCTTTCTCCCCCCTCTCCTCTCTTTCTTTCTGAGTGTGTGTGTATAAAGATGAATCTATTTTGAGACCCAGGAAAGACATGCTTCAATTCACAAAGTAAATGTTGGTTTGGTTGTTTATTAACAATCATGGAACACATTTCTTCGGGATTCTTTGGCAGTGAACGCCTTGCATGTCTCATCCCCAACATAGAACCCTGGACCTCTGGGGGTAGCTGGGAGAGGCAGAACCACAAGCCCACTGACTGTGGCACTTCCTGCCACACCCAGACCACGGTTGCAGGCTTTGTAAACTAGTCTCCCAGCTGTGAAAGGAGAGGCTCCTCCTACTACCAGGACCCACCTCAAGACCAGGCAGATGCAAGTGAAGCTCTGGACACCAGTGGTGGTCCCATGGTGAAAATAAGGGGTGAACTCAGTTCTGATGTGCACACACCACAAACAAAAACTTTATTTATTTTTAAATGATACTTGCCTCCTAGCTCCCAACCACCATTTTAAGAAAGCATATCAGAAGGAATTTGCGTAACTTGTTCAGAGATCCGAGGCCAATTATTGTTAGTAGTTTATGGCCTGGGTCCAGGGAAGCTTCAATGAACAGACCTGAGTGAGGACAGGTAGAAGGAGTTGTTTCTGGGGCACTAGAGAGCTGGAGGTGAGGGGGCAGTTGAATTCATATAGTCCCTCCCACGGAGATCCCCAATCGCTCATTCATCGGGCTGTGGCTGAGGGGGACAGCAGAGCTCTGCACACCAGAGCAGGGCACACTCAAGGGTCTCCCCCATCTCCCAAAGGACCCTGCCCTGGGCCAGTTGTCCCAACAGATCAGTGGCCAAAGGCTGGGGTGGGGTGGGGAGGGGGGGGAGGCCTGCCCCTGCCCGGGTCCGCCTCCCAGAACTTCATGGACTCAGAAGATCCTGAGAATAAAATATCAACTCACCCCCGAGACATTCCTCAACTGTTAGCAATCAATTTGGGGGTGGGGTGGGGTGGGGGTGCACAGGGGTGGGGAGCTACCAAAGCGCAGCAGAAAAGGGTGTTGCCCCCAGGCCGCGCTCTGCTGCCAGGCTCCGTCACTGGGGAAGGTGGCGCGCTAAATAATTTGTGAGCCTCCAAACACACAGGTTATTGTGTGTGGACAGATGGCGCCTCGCGCTTTATCGCTCTTCCTTCTGTGGGTCCTCGTATGCGGGACTGATGTGCACTCAGAGCCTTTGTTTCCTTGTTAAAATCTCTAATCTAAAACAGGCAATCAAGCACACAGGCAGGCTGCAGAGGAAGCATCAGAGTTTTAAAAGCAGAGAGGAAAAAAGAAAGAAGAGAGAGAGAGAACGCCAGCTATCCAATGGCGCTTCCAGAGCAGATGTGTTTGCACGGGGTTATTAAGGCCTTAAAAAGTGGACCGAGGGGAGGGTCTCCGTAGCACCGCGGGAAGGACAGAGCCACCACCGGCCCTGGCAGACACTCTGGCCATGCCTGCAGGACGCAGGGCCCAGCCCTCACCTTCTCCCCCAGACTCCTGGGGTCTGTGTCTTTGCAGGCAGCAGGTCTGGGGGGCCTGGGAGACCCCCATCTTGCCCTCGAAGAGTTAAATCATGTTGATATACAGGAAGGAAATGAAATAGACTCACTCACTCCTCTTTTCTTCCTACGGATTTTTCTTTTTTATTCTGAAGATAGAATTACTGTTTGTAAGCATCTGAAAGTCATTAGAGGCCCCGCAGTCTGTCAGGTGCCGACGCAAGAAACTGCTGAAACCAAACGGGTGCCGGCACCGAGGGCTGGGAATTTGTCATGTGCTGATGAGCAGTTATAATAATATATGAGCAAATCACAAGCATTCTGCAAATTAATCAAATTTTTTCCCCCTTCCTTCTTTCCCCCCTTCTCCCTTGTCTCTGGGAGAGTGGCTTTGCAAGGCAGACGTAGGTGAAGCAGTTTTCCTCACAGATGGTAGCTCTGGCATCAGATGGAATTTATATAACAGTAATTCTGATTTCCTGCCAAAGTAGCGGCGAACACACCAGGGACATTGTAGAAGGCGAGGCGTGTGGTTTTGCTGAGGTTGTTGTGGGAAGTTTCAAGGGGGGAAATCGCAAAATTTCCTCTTTGCCTTTGACTGTGTTTGCCTGGAGGACCAGAAAGGGAATGCCACTCTGCCATCGGCAAAACCCGCCACTTCCTTTCTTGTGACTCGCTGAGCGGGCTCCGCAGCTGTGAGAGCGGCTGGCGTCACGGAGCCCCGGGACTCCTGATCCTCTCGCTCCTTACCAGACTGGAAGGGGGTGCAGGTTCAGGAGGTGGTCGCCCTACATGCTCCACTGAGGCCCGGCTGCCTCCTCGCCTGCCAGCCGGGCTCCCTGGCCCTCTGCTCCCCGCGGGCATCGCTAAACCTACAAGGGCTTTTCTTTTCAAGTGTTTTATTAAATGGAGAGCCTAACAACCCTCACTTTAATTACACACGGGCTCCGTTTATAATTCCCCGGGATTTATTCAAGTAGCTGAGAGCGATGGCGCTGGTGATTTGACCGATCATCTTCCCGGAGTCGCTCCCAAACCTGGACCTGGGCTTGTGTAGCGTGCGCCTAGGAGTGTGCGTGTTCGGGGCTTGTCCCGGGGTCCCGGAATGCCTTCCTGGGCCTCTGACTCCTGTCTCCTTTTGGAGAACTTTGTTGCATTTGAAGGAAGAGATGCTGAGGTGGCTGTGTTTTGCAGAGAAGCTTCTTTGGGGGCCTGTCCTCCCGAGGGGAGGGGGGGACGGGCCTGGTTTCAAGATGGCGCGAATTCTGCATTATGCTGCAGAGTCCTGCAGGGGCCTGCCTGTTGTGGGTGGTTTGTCTGCCCGTCCGCGAACGGCAAGCCCGGCCCATTTGTTTGGGGTTGGTGAGGAGGACTCAGATGGGGATGTGCAGAGCTTCCGCATGCCTCGCTGCAGCTGGGCATGGACATCTGTCACTCCCCAGCCAGATTTCGGGATCGTGCCAGAGAGAGAAAGCAAAGTCTGACACCTTGGAGTTTAGAGAGAGCCTTTGGGGAGGGGGATGGCAGCTCGTTTGTGACTTCCTATGACAAGCCCCCTTGGTTCCTTGCTTGACGCCGTGACACTGGGTGAGGGCCGAGCCTGCAAAGTAATTCCCTATTGCTCAGGGAACCCATGTGTCGATTCGGGCATGCTACCAAGTAGCTATTTTAAATATCACCAGCGTGCCCCTCTGGATGGCTGCATCCTGTGCCCGAGGCTCGCGTGAGTCTATTCCGTTTTGAAAAGAGAGATGGGCGCCTGTCGAATACATCCGCTTGCATTAGCAAGAAGCCACAGCGCGGTGTTCAGACAGCACGCGGCTGATCCCGATGCACTGCCACCCAGGAGCCGGCCTCCAGACCCCTGTAAACTCCCCTGCGTGCCCCAAAACACATACCACAGTTTGTATGGACAGTGTGTGTGGGAGTGCATAGCCCCGGGTCCCCGTGGGTACCAGCGCTTACTGGACTAGATAAGGATTTACTTCAACTGCCTGGCGTGGGGTACTCTCAGAAGCTTGTCGCGCCTCCCCTTGATGCATCTTCGTGTGACACAGCGCATAGCGGCCCCCCTGGCACACGGCACATTACCACATTGGCCCTCTCCATATTTAAAGTGTACAATAGCGCTGAAGGTACAATTAAGAACTGGCGTGTTCGTTTTAAGCGACAAAATGGAAAACAGGAAACAATTGCACCAGCGAGACCACCTGCATGTTTGTCTCACAGGCGGGTGTGGGGATGCTACTCATCTGCTGACTGCAGGTCCTCCCTGGTGCCGCTCACCCTTCAGGAGAGGGGAGGCCTCCGTTGTTAGGCCAGGGCAGTGCAGCACAGGGATTGGACTTCCTGGGGCCTGCTCGTCCCAGGTGCCAGGCAGGAAAGGGCAGAAGAGTAGGCCGAGGGCCCCCATGCTGCCTGCCAATAGGAAGTACAATAGGTTTGTTCTGCTGCCCAGGAAAGGTCTTTACTCTTAAGCATTGGCAGTGAATAACCAGTCAACCCCTCCTGTCCAGTGTGCCCAGTGTCCTGTGGCTAACTGCCTCGCAGGGCTCTCCATGGCTGCCTTTTTACAAGCAGTTCGCCAGACCTTGCTTGCGAGGCACTTGCAAAGCATCACGACCGTAGAAGCCCACCAGCTTCTGGACCGTCAGATGTCAACAGTGGTCTGAGTGGGGGGTGGGGGTGGGGGGTGTAAAACTGAAACAGACTTCAATTCCTTTGTGACACAGCTACTTTCAAACCAAAAAACACATGAAAAGCAACAAAGCATTTTTTATTTTGGTGGGGGCACACAATGAGCAAGGGTGGGCCCTTGCGTGTGATACCCGCTGGGGAGAGATGGGCAGCCTGTGGGTTTGGGTTGGAGCCAGCCTGTCCTGGTGTGGGGGAGGGGACCAAGGCATGTCACTGAAACACACAGAGGGACACGCAACCTGATGACCAGAAGTGCCCATGGGTGAGGCGGTGAGCAAGGTGAATGGGAGGAAGAGTGTGGTGGGTGCTACCTGGCACCTCCTAGAGTGTCAGTTGTCCTTGGTGAGGAAGGAGGGCAGAGCAGGTAGGGACATCCAAGGAGTCGCACAGCCTCAGGGACACACCAGCACGCAGGCTTGGGCTATGCAGGGCCACCTGCTCAGGTGTGGCCAGCAGACAGGAGAGCAGGCAGGCAGTGAGAGGCAGTATGCAGGGCAGAGAGAGAAGCACCAAGGGTCATTGGGATGGAGCCCTGGTGGCTTAGTGGACTATGCACTGAACGCTAACCACAAGGTTGGCAGTTCAAACCTACCATCCACTCTGTGGGAGAAGATGAGGCTTTCTACTCCCATGAAGAGTTACAGTCTTGAAAATCCATAGAGACAGTTTTACCCCAAGCCTATAGGGTTGCTATGGGTCAGAATCTGCTTGATGAGAGAGTCCCAAGACAAGAGCTGAGAAAAGCCTGATGAAGGTCAGGGTTGCCTTGTCAGGGACTATGTTCCCAACCCCAGCCAGGTGAGGCAGCCCCTGTGAAGGTGCACACAAGTAGCTATTTGGGGGGAGCAACCCCACATTGTCTCCTTATCTAATCTAAGTCTGTGCAGTGGAGCTTCTAAGTGCTGCAGTGAGCATGTTTATAGATTGGAATCCACACAGAGGTTCTGCGGTAGAAAGGCTAGGTGATCTACTTTCAAAGAATCAACCCCAGACCACCCTATGCCCTGGTGTTCTCACATGTGTTAGCTGGCAGACCTGAGCTCCCGGGGATCCGGCAAGGGATGAGGGGTTGATAGTGATGGAGATCCTCCAACCCAGAGTCACAGGAAGCCATTCGTGAGCAGTGCAGACAGAACCTACTTAAGGGCTGTGTCGCCTTTGGTGAGCAGAGGTGGCGCTCTGACAGCCTGGGTTCTAGGAAGAGCATTATGGAGGGACTGGGGCGTTGGCAGGTCTGAACAGAAGAGCATGTGGGGCCTAGCAGGGGGCAAGTTTGGAATGGGGACTGAAGTGGCTAAGTGGCAGAAGGGTTGAAAGTTAGAAAGTCAATCTTGAAAAAGCAGGCACGGCAGTAAGAAATACGGAGCCATAGCCATTGGAAGCCAGGGAAGGGCCAGTGCAGATGGGGATCAGGACTGACCCGAGGTGCACAATGACCAGCGTGCTGCTTTCTGTCCTTCTGATATTCTGCTCCTCACTCCACGTGGCCTCCCTCCCTGTTATCCAGAGGGCCCCAGGGTGCCCCATCGGGGCAGAGGTGGCTGTGAATGCTTCCTGTTTCATTCCGATGCCTTGCTGCTGCAGGGGCTTGAAGTAACTGTGTGAAGGGGGAAGGGAGAGGTGCAAGCGTGGCCAGTGGGATGTGGCATCTGCTAATGCGAGAACCACCCTCCTTTTTGCCATCTCTGAGCCCCAGCTCAATGGATTCGTTGACTGCCTGCAGAGGTGACTGCATCACAAACGTAGCAGAAAAGGAATAGGCAGCAGGGCACCACAGATCTGAAATATGAGGTGGCTTCAGACATCTGTGGAACAATGGAATGACAAGACACAGGAACTTTCCCAATGGCTAAAGGGTACAGAGTCTCCAGTCTCTAAAACCGAACTCCCAACTCCCTGCCAGTGAGTGCATGCAGACCCTCAGCGACCCTTGAGGACAGGGGCGAAGGCCCTGTGGGCTACTGAGACCAGAACTCTTTCTTCACGGGAGGAGAAAGCCTCCTCTTTCTCCCAGGGAGCAGCTGGTGGTTTCAAACTGCTGACTGTGGGGTTAGCAGCCATGATGGTGCACCGCAGTGTGAGTGTACTTAGTGTCCCTGAGTGGGACACACGGAGCAACAGTGTGTCCCACAGGTCCCTAGGTTCAAACCCACTAGCTGCTCCTTGGATAAGAATGAGGCTCGTCAAGATTTATAGCCTTGGGGACCCCTATAAGGGCCACTCTCAGTTAGTTGATGGGTTTATATTGTACCACAGTAAGTTTGGTGTTGTTCAGAAAATCAGTAACTTAAAAACCAACTTCAGCCATCTCCAACACCGGTCACTGGTCACTGGTTCTCCTACAGCTGCCGAGCTACAAAAGCAGACAGTTGGAGCCCATCGAAGACCACCTCTCTGAGAGCTGCCTCTGAGAAAGCTTGGCACGGCATTTGAGGAGGGGCAGAGTCGTGTGGACAGAACCCTGGCTGTGGGATCTCGGGTGGGGTGTGAGGTGGGGGGGCGCATGCACACCTGCACTCCTCACTTGCCGAGAGGACAGATGCCTCTTTTTTGGGCCTCTCCTCGTCTCTCTCAAGATTACATATGCTCACCTGGAGACAAACGTCAGGGATTGTTAGAAGGTTCTTATATTATATAGCTAAAAACGTTCAAAAAAGGAAAAGGCCATCGACCCTTTGAAGGTTACTTAAAGATAAACATAAACACTTTCACAAAGCCAGGGGATGATTGAAGATCTCAGATCAATAGTTACATAAGTGCAGGCGCACGCGCAGCCTGACCACCCAGCCATCCAGGGCTTGTTGCCCCATGCCAGCTGGGGCAAAGAAGCCAGGGTGATGTCAAGCAGAACCCTGTATCTCGGCTCAGAGACAGTGGTGCTGGGGAGGGGAAACTGGGTCAGAAGGGAGCCACCTAAGGCCAGGACAAAGGACAAACTCCCCCTTGGGGCCCCACTTTGGAGGCTGCAGTGTGAGGTGGGTGGGGCTGAGCAGGAGGGTCCCTGAGACCCTTACACTGCCAGCCAGAGCGTCTCCTCTGCTGACTCTGTCCCTCCTGGAATCCAGATCACGTTGGATGAGTTCATGCTGCAGGAGGCAGAAGGGCTGTGAGTGGAGTCCAGGCTGCAGCTTATGACCTTGGGGCCACACTGGGCTCCATCTGTCTCTGGCTTGGACTAAATGCTGAGCTTCTGAGCCTCGGTGTCCTCACTGGGCACATGGAGGTCCTGTCCCCTTGACTGAAAGCTTGTCAGTGAACTCATAGTGCAACCCACAACCCCAACTCATCCCACTGCCAGTCAATGGAGTCCCATCCTGTAGAGCAGAGTAGAATTCCCAGGGCTTCCCAGGCCCTCAAGGTTTTGGAAGGTTTTGCCACATCTTTCTCCCCAGGAGCACAGGGGGTCAGACCACTGATCTTCCCATAACCGGTTGTTGAATCATCAGGGATCCTTCTAGCCCCCAGGTCAGTTAGTTTGAAGAGAGCCCACCATGGTGATGTGAGGTTGTGGATGTCAGTTGCTGCTGAGAGCATTCTGATGCATCGTGACGGGACACCATGTACCAGCCACCCGGTCCTGCGCCGGCCTACAGCTGTGCTCACGCTTGAGCCCATTGTCGCAGCCACGGTGTCACTCCATCTCTTCCAGGGCCTTCCTCTGTTTTGCTCCCTCTTTACTTTATTGAGCATGATGCCCTTCTCCAGGGCCTAGTCTTTCCTGACAACATGTCCAAAGTACTAGAGGAAGTCCTGCCAGCTGTGCTCCAAGGAGCATATTGACTGTAGTTCTTTCAAGACAGATTTCTTTGCTTTTGTAGCAGCCCATGGTACATTCAATATTCTTCACCAGCACCACAATTCAACTGCATTGATTCTTCTTTGGTCTTCTTTATTTAGTGTCCAACTTTTATACATATATATAAAGTAATTGAAAATCACTATGTATTTATAGTGATTGAAAAATACCATGGCTTCTGCCAGTCTTACTTTAATCCTCAAAGTAAGATCCTTGCTTTTTAGAACTAGAGGAAAGAACTAGGAGACAAAGGCATTTATAGAGGTATAAATACAGGTATGTACAAATGTAAATATATTTATATATAACAATAGGGATGTAGGTCTAAGTACATATGTTAAGTATTAAGGTAGCAGATGGACATTGGGCCTCTACTCAAGTACTCCCTCAATGCAAGAACATTTTGTTTTAATAACCTGGCATTCATTCTATGATGCTCACCTTCTGGACGTGATTGCTGAAGACAAAATGGGTGCATAAGCAAATGCGGTGAAGAAAGCTGATGGTACCCAGCTATTAAAAGATATAGCATGTGGGGTCTTCAAGGTTTGAAGATGAACAAGTGGCCATCTAGTTGGAAGCAACAAAGCCCACATGGAAGAAGCAAATCCGTCTGTGTGATCTTGAGGTGTTGATGCAATCAGGTATCGGCCATCTAAGACCCAGAATAAAACCATCCCAAAGGTGAAGGGGCGGGGGGCATGGAGTGGAGACCCAATGCCCATCTGTACACAATTGGACATCCCCTCACAAAGGGGTCACAGGGAAGAGATCAGCCAGTCAGGGTGCAGTGTACCACCAATGAAACACACAATGTTCCTTTAGTTCTTTGGTGCTTCCTTCCTCCAACTATTATGACCTCAATTCTACCTTACAAATCAGATTAGACCAGAGCATGCACACTGCTACAGATAAGAGGCCACACCACAGGGAATCCAGGATAGATAAACGCCCCAGGGTCAACAATGAGAGTGGAGATACCAGGAGGATTAGAGGAAGGTGGGCGGGGAGAGAAAGGGGGAGCCAATCACAAGGATCAACCTAGAACCCCCTTCCAGGGGGGACAAATAATGGAAAAGTGAGTGAGGGGCGATGGAGGATGATGTAAGATATAGAAAAAAACAATATATAACTTATCAAGGGTTCATGAGGGAGGTTGGGGAGGGAGGAGAAGAAATGGAGCAGATATCAGGGGCTCAAGTGGGAAGAGAATGCTTTGAAAATGATGATGACGGTATATGTGCAAATGTGCTTGACACACTGGATGAATGCATGGATTGTGATAAGAGATGTAAGAGCCCCCAGTAAAATGATTAAAAAAAAAGATGGACAGTCTTGGGAATCTTAGGGAGCAGTTCTCCTGTGACCAACAACATCTCTGGGCATGGGAATTGACTTGATGGGATTTTGATTGCCCGAGTGAGGTACTGTGGCTGTCCCAGCCGATCCTGTACTCTTGGGAAAGAAGCCCCTATGTGCCACCCACGTATAAGCTGTGGGGTTATGCTCTGCCTCCTCCCGCGGGGGGAAGAAATCACCAGTGATTATTCCTCTGGGGGATTTTTTTGTATTATGATATATATATTTTCTACGCACTGGACTGCTCACCACTTGGTTCGCGGGTGAAACTGGTCAGCAGCTCTTCGGGCCGAAAGATGAGGCTGTTGGTTCCTGTAACAACTGACCACCTGGGAGCCCTGTGTCGGGCCGCCGTGAGTCAGAATCCACTTGATGGCAGTAGGTCAGTACTTTCTGGCACTGACCAGAGAGAGATGCTCCAATCTCATCTGCTCTGTTTCCTGTCTACAACTGGCCATTTCTCCCAGGGATCCGGTGCCTTTGCTTGGAGAACAGTATTAGAAACCAAGATCAGGTGCCCAAGTGCTCACAGCTACTGGAGTGCATGCACTCGCAAGTCCTGTCTGCTGAGAGAGAGAGAAAATTTCGCACACACAAGGGTGGGGTGGGAGCTTAAAAATGAATGAAATAAGGACAAATGAAATAAAAATGGACATCATTTTCCCATGCACCTTTTGAAGCCCCCTGATAGTTCTGCAGAGAGGGCCCGCCCCTCCAGTGTCTGTGTCTGCGTTACATGCTACATGAGCGCACATCCGTGCACATCCCTGCCCATGTCTCCAACTCTAATATCTTACCACATGGATCAACATTCACTTTGAAGAGCGTGGATTTTTCAGCACCTTTTTAAAATTAAAACCCCAATCACAGGATACTAGAAACCTAAATTATTTGCATGAAGACTTTTCCCAAGTGTTCTAGCAGTTTGGATTGGATGGATGAATATTTTTTTAAATGGAAAACATAAATCATATACCTGATTGGCATCATTCTCACCTATTTGGAATAAGGGAAATTAAAAAAGCAAAACTGAGAAAATAGCTATCAGTGCAGGGCCAATAGGCTTTTATGTATGCTTCTATAAATGGCATTGCTGCTGAGCCGCTTGAACCTAGGAGAGTGGCGGGACACGGAACAGGGACGGTTTGCACCTTCAGGGTCCAAGCAGAACCCTGAGTGAGCAGCAGGTGGGGCCTTGGGGTTTCAGGAAGGATACCAAGCCAAATAGAGACCAGACCATGTCCTGGTAAGTCTGTTGGCAAGGTCATGTCAGGTGGACTTCTGGCAGGCCTACTTCAGGAAACCAGGAATCTAACGCCCTGTGTGGCTGGACTTAGTGATCAACATGGCCCTATGTTGGCCTTCCTGGCTGCCTGCCTGCTTGAGCCCCTGTGCATTTTGAGTGACTTCCAACCCAGGGCTGCCTCTGCCCGCCCTTTGTTAAACACTTGTCTATTGTGGTCTATAAGGCTTTCATTGGCTAATTTTTGGCAGTTGATCACCAGGCTTTTCTTACGAAGTCTTCGTCTGGACCAGGGGTCCTCAAACTTTAAACAGGGGCCAGCTCACTGTCCCTCAGACCCGCTGGAGGGCCGGACTAGAGTTAAAAAACACCAAAACAAAACTATGAACAGATTCCTATGTACACTGCACATATCTGATTTTGAAGTAAAACACAAAACGGGGCTGGATAAATGTCCTTGGTGGGCCGCATGTGGCCCGCGGGCCATAGTTTGAGGATGCCTGGTCTGGAAGCTCTATGGATACCCTGTCCACCATGAGGGACTCTGCTGGCATTCGAGGGATGAGGAGCATTGTTTTCAGCATCTTCGCAACATGCAAGGCAGCGCGATATGACCACCCGAGAGACACCTGCTGGCCGAGCTTTTGCTTACGTTGCCACGTGTCTTTTACAGGGGTCTCGAGGTCCAGCAGCTTCCAGGTGGGTCTAATAGAAGCAGTGCTGCTGCCATGAAGCACCTCTGGGTGTCGTGCAGAAGGGCCTCTTCCCAAGCTCCAGGGTGGCTTGCCAGGTGCTTCTGGGGGCCACTTCTTTCCACTTCCTCCCCTGGTCTCTTCTGGAAGACAGCGACAAAAAAGCACGGCTTAGGAAGACTCTCCGATCCTGTATTCCCAAGAAGGTGTCCCAGAGTGGAAATGGGGAGTCAATGGACCAGCAGCGCCAGGTTTGGGCTCTGTGCACCTGGGACCTGGCCTTCGATGTCAGCCAGGATGGTCCTGACCCTGTCAGCTTTTTTAGTGATATGTGTCCACTCACTGTGCAAGAGGATTGTGGCCAGGGCAGATTTCGAAGGCACAGAAGAGATGTTGCTTTCATTTTCCAACATGCTGTCTTTTTCTCTTTATTTAAACTGTAAATGAAAGGCCCAGTGGGCGTGACCCAAAGGCCTGCTAGAGCATCTTTCGGTTTCACTGCATCGACCTCGGGCGGGAGCTGCAGTCCCCTCCACCTGCGGGCATGGCCTGCTCCTGGGGCCTCTTCTTTCTCTGGACTAGAGACTCCACGTGGGCGTGGATGGGCCCAGGAATCTGGGGGTTGCTTCTCCTGCCTCTGGAAGGCCTTTGCTTCTCCCGGGAGGCAGGCTTCATCACACATGTCCATCGCAGCCTCTGGCAAAGCTCTCTGCATGGGTGTCTATTTTGAAGATGGCGCTTGCTCCCTCGGGGTCCCTGTGGCCCCTTCCTCTATAGCACAACCTGCTGGCTGGACACTCACTAAGGAGCAGCTTGCTGTCCTTTCCTCAAGAACACACGCCCTCCTCCCCCTCACACAGGGTCATTCAGCTCGTATTGGGTGGGTATTGTGAAAGGGGTACAAGCAGATGCCCTGCCGACCCACCCCTGGAGCACTGAAAACACCAGATGACCCCAACAGCAGCCTGCTCAGGCGAGTGCACCACCAGGTGCCCATTGGGTGCTCCCGGAAACAGGCTACCATGGATTCAGAAGACTTTTTTGATGGGAGCACCCTGACCTCCCTTTGGTGTAGACATGTGGCCAATGCTACTGTCCGTGCCCCTTAGGGGTACATGGGTGTGCATATAGGGGGGTATATACTTAAGTGTGTGCATGCTTTATTGCTCACACCCCTTCAGAATGCTCACAGGCTACCGATGGAGCCCCCTAGGGTCTTGACTGAAGAGAATCTTGTAAAGAATTTGCCAACAAGAGGTGAACAGGCAGTGACAGGAGGGGGCACAGGGGAGAGGTAATCCAAAGGTTGACGTGCTGTTCAGAAACCCGCCCACTGTGGTGTGGACCACCCTTTGATCTTCCTGGCCCAGCATTTCCTCTCTGTCAAATGGGAAGATCCTTTTTTGCCAGATCTACCTTCTGGCAACGGCGAAGACCCACAGAGGCAACTCCTGGCAGTGGGCTTCCGGAGGAGGGGGCGAGGTGGATGCAGGAGAGTTTCACGAGGGGCAGTCTCACCCCCACAAGCCTAGGCCTGAGGGATGGTAGACCAAGGCAGAGGAGAAAGTATCAGGTTGCAGGCCGATCCCATCCACAAAACCCACTGCCCACAAGCGTTGAGTTGTAATGAATGGATGGTCCCCCCCAGGGGCAAGCACTTTTCTCTCCCCCTCAGGTACAAGAAAGAGCAGATATTTCCATCGTAGCAAGTAAGAAAAATATCTCCTTTCCTCCACTTTTGTTATAAACAATGTACGACTCACTTTCTCCTCACTCCTCTTGACCCTCCACACTGTATACATATTTATATATTATTCATAGTGGATTAAAAATGAATGTGCTCTTTACCACGGCTGCACGGTGCAGTGACAATACAGATTAACGTATGATGTACTTACTTTTCGCATGGCAGTGATGGGAAATGTTGATGGCCTCAAAGTGAAAGGCAGAGAGAGAGGAGTGAGGTGGTGGTGGTGATGTGTGTGTGTGTGCGTGTTGGGGTGGGCACCCATCCAGCTCTACCATCTGAGCTTGGGCTGGCTATTGAAGTAGACTGCTCTTTCACTGGGCTGGGGACAACTACCCAGCGCCCTTCTCCCACTGCATCAAGTCCAAGCTTCTCAGCAGGTGTTGTGAGCCTGGGCCTTGCCCTGCTCCTCACTGAGCTGCCCTCTCTGCCACACTGACCTTCTCAAAGTGCCCGCGAGGTGCGTCCTTCTTGCTAGAGTAGGAGTTGGCAAACTGTTGCGATGGAAGAGCCAATCCTGTCCCTCACCTGTACAGCAGTTTAAAAATGATTCAAGAGCCATAAATATGTTTTTACAAGTAAGGACAATTTAAAGTAATATTGTAAATGAAACTATGGTAGTTTTATTTTCATTTTTAATTTTACTTCAGGGTCACATACACGTACTGAGAGAGCTGCACGTGGTTCAAGAGCCACAGTTTACTGACCCTGGGCTAGAGCAGTGGTTCTCAACCTGCCTAATGCCGCGACCCTTTCATACAGTGCCTCATGTGGTGGTGAACCCCCAACCATAAAATTATTTTGTTGCTACCTCATAACTGTCATTTTGCTACTGCTATGAATCAGGCAATCCCTGTCAAAGGGTCGTTCGACCCCCAAAGGGGTTGTGACACACAGGTTGAAAACCACTGGTCTAGAGTATCATGCCTCTCCCTTTCCTTCCCAACTGCCTTCTTCATTCTTCCTTCCACCCATCTGTCTGTTCATCCATCCATCCATCCATCCATCCATCCATCCACCCATCCATCCATTCTTCCAACCACCCATCCACCCACCAATGCATGCACCCATCCACACATCCATCCATCTGTCCATTCACCCACCTTTCCATCCTTCCACACTCACATCCCTCTCTGCTTGCAATGTCCGTGGAGAGCTAAGCACTGTGCTGGGGGTGAGAACCAACAGGTACATCAGCAGCAATATTAACTATAATGCACCAGCAGGCCCTGTGCCCACTGAGCTGGGGAGAGAGGTATGATTGCCTAACTGTCCAGTGGCCCTTGTTAAAAGCCCTTCTAAGAAAAACCAAGAGTCTTTTATGATATGTCTCCCAGGCTGCCGTGGCTGGATCAGGGAGGGCTTCCTGGGGACAGAGGCAGCTGAGCTGCAAGCTGCAAGGGAGGGAAGCAATTCGATGGCATAGGAGAGGGGGTTCCCAACTAAAGGGATGGTGAGGCTGGAACCTGAGGCATGACAGCACAGGGACTGTTAGAGAACAGAGCTGTCTCTGTGGCTGGAGGAGGGGGTGCATCCTGGGGGTGGGGGTGGGGGTCATTGAGTGAAAGGAGGAGGGAAGGTTACGTTCCCTTTGACTGGGCTCTTAGGGGCTCCAATCCCCCCTCCCCCCTCACTAAAACTGCCACAAAGAGTTGGTTGGGGTCTAACTCTTTATTAGACCCCCAAACACACCCATCAAGCCAATTCAGACTCAGAGTGACCATCTAGGACACAGTAGAACTGCCCCACAGGGCTTCTGAGACTGTAAATTTGTGGGGAAACCATCTCTTCTTTTCTTCCATGGAATGACTGGTGGGTTTGAATCTCTGGATTTGTGGCTAGGTCCAATTTATGTCTAACCACAGGGCCACCAGGTTCTTTTCTTACCAAACCCCAAACCCCAAACCAACGGACTGCCATTGAGTCAATTCTGACTTATGGTGACCCTATAGCATAGTGTAGCAAAGAACTACCCTTTGGGTTTCTGAGGCGATAAATCTTCACATGAGCAGAAGCCCACAGAGTGCCTAGTGGGCTTGAACTGTCGACCCTGTGGTTAGCAGTCCACTGCAGAACCCACTAGGCCACCAGGGCCACTCACTCGGGCCAGGGCCATTTAAATGATGGTTCCTTCTAGCATAAGGCCTGATACCCAGTAGCTCTGAGCCCGCATGGGCTAATCTGATTCTCACGTAAAAGGCCGATGCTGAGAGTGAGCTGCTTTGGACTTTGATGGTCTTCGCTTTCTGAGAGGCCTGGCTCAAAGGCAGATACCCCAAAGGGAGGCCCCAATTTACGTTGTAATTCAAGGCTGCCTGAGCCATACTGACACCAAGCAGAGGCACACAAAGTCCTTGAGGAATCAGTACTTTTGATGAGGAATAAAGTACAATGCTCCTTGGCCCTGCTCAGATATGCGATGTGATGACAACCAGAGAACAATAATAATAATAGTTGAATGGTTCTTAACGCTTACAAATATGCACAAATATAGTTTACAAATATCTAAAACTATATGAAATAGCACTTGTAGTCTACAAATATCGTTTACAAGAACTTGTTCTTTATAGTTAACAAGTCATCGCCCTACTATCTCGTTGGATTCCTTCCACATCATCACTCTGTGCAGATATTGTGATCCCTGGAGAGACTATTGCCTGAAGTTCTTTTCTAATGGGTAGATAATAAGCTGGTTGTCTTTATGCTCAAAAATTCACCTAACATGAAAGGTTGACCTTTTTTTCAGTTCTTAAAAATTGGTGAGTACTTGCTGCCTCTCTAGGCTCTGGTGAATGTCTAACACCATGACCGAGATGGCCTGGTATTTTATTTCATTAAAATGGGAGGGTGCACCTTTTTAGGGACAGAAGGGCTCCCCTTTCACCCAGAAGCCCTGCAGCAGCTTCTCCTCTGGGGATCATTGACCTACCTCCACCAAGAGATCTGATTTTCCCCACGCCCCGCACCTGGCCCAGCAAGACAAACTGAGCGCTCTCAGCACATCACCGAGGGCTGCTCTTGCAGCTGGTGGCCAGGCAGGCGTCCTCCGCTGTTCACCATCCCAACGGCCCGGGAAGGCCTCAGCGGTGCTCTCAGTATTGGGCTGACTGGAGTTGAGCCTCCCCTTTTATGATTATTGTTGTAAATGGGGTGAAAGCTTACAGAGCATCTTTGTTTCCAGTCAAACGACTTGTTCAAATGTGTTTTGTGCCATCAGTGTCAATTCCCTGACTCATAGCCGTCCTCTCCCTCCCCCCCTGGGGTCCCCGCGTCTCTGTGTCCTTCATTCCTGCCCAGGGCTGCCCTCTGTGCCTTGGCGTGGGGCCAGAGCTGCCATCCTGATCTCCTCATGTGGATTGCATTAAGGAGTGCTCGGCGCATGGGCATTGTTTTCACTCCATAGCTCACCTGCCGTCCGGTTGAAAGGTGATTTGGGGCCATGGGTTCAGTTTCAGAAGTGAAGGATCACTGTTTAAAGGTTCCTCTAGTCTCTACAGACCAGGAAGTCTGGGTTTTTGTGTTCTGGAATTTTGTCCTACGTTTGTGTTTCTCCCTCGCAGTCGTGGCCTTGATCAGAGTAGCAACCGGAGGCGATCTCGTTCTTCTGCGCTGGGGCGCTCAGGTGTGCGCGATCCGTCAGTCTTGAGTCTTTGATTCTGTTCACTCTGTAGACAAGGAGATGGCGCTTACAGGCGTCACCAGGTGGCCCTGAAGGTAACAAGCCTCTCCTCTGGGGTCCTTGCTCTGCGCACAAGAAGGAATTCAGAGGGAGACAGCCTTCAGACAGTCAGAGAAAAGGTGTGACCCAGTGACTTTATTGAGGAGGTGTTTTGGTGTGGAATACCAAAGTGCTCGCAGCTAAATTGAGAACGATGTAAAACAAAGAGCTAACCGTTCAATCCGGTGAATGGCGGACCTTCCACCATTGGCTGGCTTTCACGTGGGCCTTCTGCTATTGGCTGGCTTTCTGTAGGGAACCTCCCCTTTCCAAGTAGCCCTAGGTCCCAACATTCATACTACTTCCTTGTCACCAGGGCCCTGAAACCATAGACTTAACCAGGGTTAATCCTACCATGGTGAGGATCGCAGGGACAGCCTGTTGGCTCCTGCACACACCCTTTCTCCATCCCTTTCTCTTCTATTGATAAGGAAATGTGTCTTATCTAGTCTTCACCTTCTGCGTGCTGGGGAGGCATGGGGGAAGTGAGGCCCCGCCTCCCTTTTATGTAGGGTACATTTCACGGTCACCACTTTGCCCCCTGTTCGAGGTTCTGTCTGACTGACATAAGCTTTTAAACCCCCAGGCACTGCACACGGAGTGGGACTCAGAATATGGTCGGTGTGGGCTTGTCATGCCAGCCTACCTCGTTGTCCCTGAAGTGTTCTCCAGTCCATGCTGGTGCCTCCGACGACCTCAACGTCCCTGTGCTTGTGCCAACACAGGGCCTCCACAGGGCAAATGGCACGGAGACGCCTGGCACTTCTTCATTCAGAATTAGCTGCAGTCAGGAAAGTTCCACTTTCCCAAATTGCTTTCCATAGCAGTATCTTTCTGTTTGGGAAGACTTGTTCCCATCCCCCAAACCAATCCTCCACTTAATTTTGATCCTTTGAAGAATGTCAATGTCTTCTCCTACATAGACCCATATAGCCCTTCCCAATAATCTTCCCTCAGGATGGTCCTTTCAGTTCTTCAAATAGTTCCACCTGAATCTCATAAAGAACTTTTCCACAAGCAGTCCGAAGGGATGAGAGAATCATACGGAGGCACAAGGGAGGTGGGACGGAATCCTATGAGTGTATTATATGGTAATCGAAAGTAATGCATTTTCTATGCATGTTCTACACAAACATCATAATACTACTTAATGAAAGGCTTCAGGGGAACTAGGGAGTATGGGTACCTTACAAAGGGGCCCTGGTGGGGATGAATAACATTGGGAAACCTATGGGAACTTCTCCTTGATCCCAGAGGGAGGCTGTGAGTCAGATTTCACTAGATGGCAGTGACTTTGAGTACCTTAGTTAAATACGTTGGGAGCTTATTTTTAAAGTCAAACTTTCCAGAGTTGCTTGGGAACTTCCACATTTGAACCAATGGGTCTGGAACCACCTCTTGATTAAGCTGCCCTAACGATGATGGGAACCGTGCATAAGGAACCATGGGACATAAGCCTTGGGGGGACCTTTGCTATGATTATCATCTCTGCGAAAACTCCAGTTGCAAGATTTTGCAATACATGATTCCCATATTTTATGTATGTCTGAAAATGTCCACACACAGAGGTTGATGCACACTTACTTCCAGTTCCATCTCACCTAAGTTCACATAAAACCAATCCAATATGGACACTTTGACCTTGGAGGCATCCGAATCTGCCAAACACCCTGCATCTCTGATTCCGCCAGCAACTGGAGATCCAGATCAGAAACATAGGATAAACCATGGTTCCGCTTATGAAATATGTTGATAGGCATAATGTACTACTTTGTGATTTCATGCCAACCTGGCCACTCCCGAAAGAGGCTTTCATATTGAAAAATGAAAGGAGATACTTGCAGTTCTCTAAGATGTTTGCAGAGAGGAAAGGTTTCAACGATTTTCTCAGAGATGTCAGTCACACCCACCCTGGCTCATCAATAATGGTAATATCAATGATGTCCTCCAGATCTGCGAGAAAAACTCCAACAGTAGAAGCCACATGCATCTTGGTGACCTTGAGGCTCAGTACCCGAGTTTGGGAGTTGTGCTTCTCAGTTCTGCTAGCTCCTTTGTATCAGACTATGAAGGATTTTCTTTTCCCCACCTCTTCTTAAGTTTATTTACAAATGCTGCTTATATCACAGGGGCCATGCTGATCAATAATAAATACACCGATGAGTTAGCTCCATCTTGATCGGAGCCCCAATACTTACGATGGCAGTCAACCCATATTTGTGAGGGGCCACTGAGCTGTCCTTGTTAGGAAACAGAAACCACAGTCCACATCTGGGAAGCTTGGGGAAAAATGTAGAAACTTGACTGAGGTTTCCAGGACCCTCCATCCTTAGGTTGTTCCGGATGATTTTCAACGGATGTTTGCCTGTTAGCTGGCACACGACACCTTCCTTTGAGACCACAGCCCAACCCCAAGGTGAGGAAGAGCAGAGGCCATGCACAGTGGTTGCCATGACCTTAAATGCACCTTGAACTACAAGTCTCAATTCTCCTCATCCAAGGGCGGCCGGTCACCATTGTTCTAGCCCTAAGTGTGGTTCTCGGGTGCAGGAAGGCAGGAGGGAACAACCACTGGTGACTCCTTCTCTTACTGGTTCGGCCCTCACTGTGGGTAGAGCAAGCATAGTCACCTGGTGCTTCATTTTGTTCTTAAGTCCAAAGATCTGCAAATTTTTTATATTAAAATATTTCTTTAATGATAATAGTTAATAATATTTTCCCATCTAAGCACTCACCAGGATGGAAGTATCAGTTTTGCTTCTTTTTATTTTAAATCATTTTATTGGGAGCTCTTATAACTCTCATCATAATCCATATACACATCCCTTGTTTCAAACATATTTGCACACATGTTGCCATCATTATTTTCTTTCTTTTTTTTAATAGTTTCATTAGGGGCTCATACGACTCTTATCACAATCCACACATACATCAATTGTGTAAAGAGCATTTGTACATTCATTGCCCTCATTTCTCAAAACATTTGCTCTCCATCTAAGCCCCTGGCATCAGCTCCTCATTTTCCCCCTCCCTCCCCCTCCCCCCACCCTTATGAACCCTTGATAATTCACAAATTATTATTTTGTCATATCTTGCCCTGTCCAACATCTCCCTTCACCCACCCCTCCGCCATCCATCCCCCAGGGAGGAGGCCACACACAGATCCCTGTAATTGGGTTTCCCCCCTCCAACCCACCCTCCCTCCACTCTCCCAGCATCGCCACTCACACCACCAGTCCTGAAGGGATCAGCTGCCCTGGATTCCCTGTGCCTCCAGCTCCCACCTGCATCAGTGTACATCCTCTGGTCCAGCCATATCCGTAAGGTAGAATTGGGACCATGATAGCGGGGGAGGAGGAAACATTCAGGAACTAGAGGAAAGTTGTGTGCTTCATCGCCACTACATCGCACCCTGATCTGTACATTGACTTAGGCAACTAGAGAGTACATCTCATTCCACCTGGTGTTAGGTGTTACAGGGAAACGAGAGAAGCAGAAGCTCTGTGCAGAGATGGGTCTTGTCTTTTTTTAAAAGGCAAGGTGAAGTTCTAAGATAACAATTTAGTTCCACAAGCAGTTCATTTCTGCTTGTCTGTGCCAGCTACTGGGCTTGGCACCAATGCTATCAAGATGGCCCAGAACTCACAGCCTCTCAGGGGAACCATGCTTACACAAGCCCATAAAACTGCCTCTCTGGCAGCGGAGTCTTCAAAGAAGAGTGGGCTGTGGGAGTGAATGGAAGCGGGTTTCCGGGTAGAAAGCTGAGGGAGTAAGGCCGTGGAAATGCTGGGTCACCGCCCCCCCCCTTGTCAAGGAAACCACAGGCTGAGCTGCTGCCTGAGGAGCTTGGTGTCATGGGCAGCAGGCATTGGCACTGGGGAAGCTTCTACAAGCTGCCATTTTCATAGTGGCCATCGGCACTGGTACAGCCTGCCCCAGGCTCGGAAGAGAGAAGTCAGCAGGTACATAGGACTGATTGCTCCAGGCGTGGCTGTGAGAAGAGGCGCACGGACTCCTGGCGTCTATTAGAAGGACGTCCAAATCTAGCTCGCCTGGCAATTTGCTGGCAAAGAGGCCTTCAGCTTCTAAATGTTTGGAAGGCCTCTAGCTTCTTAGGACAGAGATTGTTTGGCCAGATAGATTGCATGGGCCTTCTGGTGGTGTAGTGGTTATGCCTTTGGGCTATGATCTGCATGGTTGGCAGTTCGAAACCAGCAGCAGCTTCTTGGGAGAAAGAGTGGGCTTTCTTCTCCCCTCAACAGTCCCAGTCTTGGGAACACACAGCGGTGTGTCACGGTGGGGCAGCACTGACTCAATGGCAGGGGGCTTGGTGGGGGTCTGGTCTGCTAAGACAGCTTTGGAAAGAACTGCTGACTATGCTATTTGGAGGCTTTCGGGGAAGTGGTGGGCCTCTTTATGTACTTGTTTACTTTTTCTGAGCAAATGAAAGCCGCTGGGGGCCTTGACCTCTCTCAGTGCTGAGTGGCATGACCTTCTGGAGTGTCCAGGAAAGCACGGCAGCAGCTTTCTAGTCTGGGGGGGTGTGGGGGGGCGTGACGATTTTGTTGTAATGGCCCCAACCAGATGCTTCACCAGCCCCTCCAGTGGGCAGAGATGAGGCTGCTGTGAATCTGAGCAGAGAAAACAGGCACGGAGGGTCAAATGGATTTCCCGGCGTATGGATCCCTTCTTCCTAATCAAAGCCTTTCTAGAAAAACATGCTTTCCAACTGCTCAGAGTCTCGCTTCTTTCAAACTCAAGTTGGCTTCCATTCCTGGATCACCCTGGTCTGGCCTTGGCTGCTTCCGGCAGTAGCTCTGAGCTTCAGCAATCCCTCCAGTCCCCAGGTCCAACCCTGTCCAAGGGCAAGGCTTGGGCAGTGGCCCTCTTCCCCCCCACACCCTCCCACTCCAAACAGCCCCCCTGTGGTGTGGGCTTGTGGATTCAGGTTGAAATTGGGGGGGAGGAAGAGTGGACTGGTGCTGTGGAGGCCCCATACAGCCACCCAGAGGGAGGGATTTATGTTTTGTGTGACAGAGGCCAGCACAGGGCAATTCCTGAGCCAAGTCCTTGTCTGCACACAAGAAGGGTTTGTTTTGTTTTCTAATTTTAGGTGGTTGATCATCAACAACAACCAAAAAAAAAAAAAAAGGCACCATAAGAATATTTCACAACACATAAAATTATATGAAATTCAAATTCCAGTGTCCATAAATAAAATCTTTAATTTCACCCATAAAAAGCTCGTGGAAATTGTATTTTCTCTCTTGTTATACCATTACCCATATAAACTCCTCAGCTTTGCCTCAGCCTGCCAAACCAAAAATACTGACAAGCCTAAAATCTGGTCCTTCCTTTGTCGGGGGGATGGCGGGGGTGGGGGTGATGGTTGAGAAATGCTGACCCTTGGTATCGAGAGAGAAATCAGGTTTGTTCTCTTGTGTGAGCCACCGAATCTGAATTTAAACAAACAAAAACCCGGAGAGGGCAGAAAGATGGCCTTTGATAGGCTTTACATTTTGGTCTTCACAAATAATAACACTACCTTTTTAGTGTTTTCATTTGCGAATGTTAATGCTGATAAGAATGATGGCGTCATACTAATAATCCTGGTGTGCTGGCATGGGGGTGGGAGGGTGCACGGCAGTGCTGACTCACCCCTCTTTGTTCCCACAGGTCACAGGCCCTTCCAGTGCCGCTATTGTCCCTACAGTGCCTCTCAGAAGGGGAACCTCAAGACCCACGTCCTCTGCGTCCATCGCATGCCTTTTGACAACAGCCAGTATCCCGACCGCAGGTTCAAGCGTTCCAGGGTGGACGCAGAGGCATCTGGGAGCTTCGAGGACCCGACGGCTGTCAAGGCGGGGAGCTCAGCAGAGCTGGCTGAGGAGGGCAGCCATGCCCAGGAGGAGCACAACTGAGCTGACCGTCCCCCTCAGTGCCATGCTCTTTGACGGACGCCCTGTGAAGGGTACAACGCTGGGCATAAGAGTTTGCTAACTGCATTCCAAGAGGGGTGGGGGGTGGGGCCAGAAACCACACACACACACACACACACACACACACACGCACGCACACAACCCTCCAGTCCTCACCCCCCACCCCACCAAGTGTATAGAATCTACAACTTTTTAAATAGATCTATATATATATTAAAAACAAAAAACAAAAAGCGACCAGCCCTTAAACAGGGCTGCTAAACTGTTACCCAGCAACAAGTCCTTCCAAACACTGCAGGTGGGAGAAAAGTGATTTCCACAAAAGGTTTGGTGTCCTCTGAGCTCTGTGAGGCCAGGTCTCAAGACTCCACTGTCCAAGACTCATGCTCTGAACCAGAACGACAAAAGCAAAACAAAGAACACAAAACAGGACCAACCTGAGCCTGGCTCAGAGAATTTCGTGTTGCCTCGAAGAGGGAGGGGCTGAGTTTTCCTTGCTGAGAAATCCTTTCTAATCTGACACCCGCCACTGTCATTTACAGAGCACCCTAATGAGGTGCGCTGGGAGGCAGCGGTGGTGCCAGTCAGGCTGGAGCGGCCACTGCAGCGAAAATCAATGCGCGCGGTGTCGTCAGCGCTCTGAGAAACCTTAGACGGCCCGCGCCAGGCCCGCCAGCACTGCGGAGCATGGCAATAGGACATTGTCCCTTAAAAAAAACTATTGCCGAATGAATCAATGGCCAGGAAGTGTCTGCAGAAGAATGCCCATTGCAGGTTTGATGAGTAATTCCTTTTTTTAGATCAAATTGCAGAATTGAGGCAAATGTTTTTCTTCTTTTCTTTTTATAGTTTGCCTTTTTATATGTTCTTTTATCTGGATGAAGAGAGGTGAGCACTAGAACATGGTGTTTAGAAGTAGTAGCCAACCCTATCCATAGAAGGTTCTGGCAAGAAATGGAAATGTATGGACTAATAGAAAGATTTTTTAAAAAATTAGAGTTGTTATTATTATTGCTTTTACTTGAAGGCAGATAGCCCCAGTCCCTACCCCAGGTCCCCCCACCCTCACCCCCGGGAGCCCTTGAGAGTAGCTGTAGACATGATCTACTCCTGTACCAGCCCTTACGAAATAGCTGGTATTCCTGTGCCAAGGGCACTCCGTGCCCTCCAGCTCCCAGGAAGAAAATGGTTCGAGTGAAAAAGTCTGTTTTTGTAAAAAAAGAAAAAAAAGAAAGAAAAAGATCGTGTTCTATATTTTTGTAGAGTTTAGCTTTTTCTACTAATTGGATGCTCCAAATTGATCAAGTTCTGCAGTCCCTCACGGGAGGTTTTTGAGGGCCAGCAATATCACACCCAACTCCTTCCAACTGGGTCCAGAAGCCTCCGTCCAGGCTGACCCTTGGCACCTGCTGGAACGGTGCACCGTGCGTCCCCATGAGATGCATCCTGGGGGGACACGAAGCTGGTGCTGTGGCTCGCGGTGGCCGAAGTCTCCAATACTAACTTCTTCTCAAAGCAACACCGTTCCGGCGTAAGAAGCCAAAGGAAGGAACCAAGAGAAAACAAGTCACAGTTCCCTTGCAGACTGGGAGCACAGAACACAAACAACAAACCCAGGGCCTTAAACACTTCAGCTCTGCCTACAGCAGTTTCAAAAAAGAAACAAGTAATAAGTTACTAAACTGCAATCAATGTAAATAAAATTCTTCGTGCTATCCTGAGACCAGAAAAAAATTTAAAAAAAAAAAGAAAGAAAGAAAAAAATCTCAGGCTAATAAGGAATCCGGTTTGCATATGCTTCTGAAAGAGCGCCGTGTAACTGAGCTTTCAGTTTGAATGAGGTCGCTGTGCAACTTGGCCCATCTGGCATAGAGCAAGCAACTTCCTCGTTTTTCTAGTCTAGTTCTCACTGCCTTACTTCAATCGAGTTGATGAACTTAACGCAACTGTTTCTAGGATTCTAGCGCAAGGACTGCAGCTCCAGTGAAGACTTTCGGCTGTAGTCAGCTTTAGGATGTTAACTGCACTACCGTGTTTGGTGACTCTGTCAGTCGCTTGCTTCCCGTGTGTTGCCCCGCCTTTGGTACCTTAGCAAACAAAACTGAACACAAAACAAAATGAATTAAAAAAAAAGAAAAAAAAAAAAAGTAGGAGCAAAACAAAAAGAGAGGAAGAGCCGCACCCTGTTCCTAGCACTTTGGAGGCTCTCCGTCCGTTTGTGTCCTCTGAGCATCGTCAGGTGCGACAGGCAATAATTCTGTTTGTGACGCTGGACCTCCCTCTTCTTTGTGCGTGTGTGTTGATTCCATTTTGTCCAGTGCTGCCCCCTCTCCTGGCCCCTCTGACCTAGGCCTTTTTTCCAGAACATTTGTAACTTGTAATGCAAACAAGTGACAGCCGCAGTGACGCAGTGTCTGTTTCTGAATGTCATCAGATTCTCATATCTAAACATGTCCCGCCCCCCACACCCCTGTAACTTCTGTGGTCTGTGATGCTGGTCATATACTGTCTACATTCCTACACAAAGGGACACACAAAAAATCTGTCTTGGAGGAAATCTGCGATCAATAGAATAGAGGATTTTGTTGCTACGCTTGTAACAAGTAGAAGACTTTGTATTTAAACTTTATTCTTGGTCATTATTTATTATTATAATACATCAGTTGACAGAACTTTATTCTGGTATAGAAAGTATTAAAAGTTGTTTTTATTTCAGCAATGACTGTTTTCTTTCTGCTGTTAGAATAAAATGTCTTTGAAGCAGTCCAGTTTTTTCCAGTGTTTTATGCAATTATACCTCTACTTCTGTTAAAAACAAAAACAAACAAACAAAATGAAAATATCGCTTTCCCTACCCACTTATGTCTCCTAGGAAGAGTAAAAACTCTGGGTCAGATCCCAGAGATGGAGACGCCCCATCTGTCTTCTGTGGTCCTGAACCACATCAGGACCTCATGCTTTTGCAAGCTGAATGAACCTCTATGCAGTCTGTAAGCGTGTGTACATGTATGTGTGTGTGTGCGTGCCCATGTCTGTCTACACACTGGAGTTCTTTAAAGGCTTGCAAACACCTGTTTCAGAAATGCCAAACTGATGGAAACAGTGAGAGTCCTCATATTACAGTGATTACATAAGACCCTGAGCACTGTGGTCTTTCATTCTCCTCTACTGCTTAAAACATTTTTTAAAAAATCACTAAGTGCAAGGAAGGATTTCACTCCAAATTATTAGCGGGTGATCTGAATTCTTCTTGGAGAAGCACAGAAGGAATTGAACAAAGAAGCAGAGAGCGTAGGTCTCCAAGGTGGTGCTGCAAGGCCAGCCCTGGCACTCATTTGCAGGTACTTGAAAGGTACGCCCAGTCCTTTGTGTGCAACATTGCATTTTGATCGGGTGGTGGTGGTTTGGCCTCCTGTGGAGTGGGCATAGTGTGGGGCAGAAAGAACCCGCTCGGATTTGCCAGCACAGGCACCCAGCTTCATCTCACAGGGGTTACTTAGGCCCCAGGTTTCTTCAGGACGCAAGGCTACAGGTGCTTTGGGGGTGGGGGTGGGGGTGGGGCGGTGATCTGAAGATGATCTGAAGAATTAAATGAGAACATATGGGCTGGCAGGATGTTGGAAATAAGCATGTCCTGGAAAATCTGAGACATATATCTATGTACATAGACATAAATACATAGATATGTGTCTCCGCCCACCAAACTGAGACTGAACTGTATTCCCGTCTTCTTATTTCAATGCCTTTGGGAAAGCAGCTCTTCAAAGACAAATCCTCCGACTGCAAATAGCATCCTTTGAATCTGGGTCTCCCTGCCCTTCAGCAAGTGACTTTTCCCAGGATCTGCTTCTCATCCTTGAAGCAAGATGCTTTGACCTGAGCCTGGGACAGGCCTGCAGCGGGAACGCTCTCTCCTCACATTGTGGGGGTGTGGAGTCCCCCACCCAGAGGAGTCCAGGATGCTGATTTCATCTCCGCTCCCCTAGGTTAGATCCATAGGAGGGGGTCTCAAGAAAGGAGTGATTGGAGGACTGCAGGGCTGGGGTGGGGTAGGCTCTCTCCCCGGCCACTGAGTAACCAGGGCTGTCTTGGGAAGGGGCCTTGGGGTGCTTGCCAGGGGCTGTGGTAGCCCCTGCACTGGGCTCTGGCCAGGGACAGGCAGGGTTTGAGGGAACCTCAGCACCTCATGGTACAGATGGGCAGCGGAGGCCGGAGGGGAGAGTCATTTATCAGAGAATTCTCAGAATTGGCAGCAGGGACTAGGCTGCACCCGGGTCCCCTGTCCCGAGGAATATGCCTGGAACCGAGAGCTGGGAGGCACTGCAGGGATCGGGCACCGAGGACTGCCTTCAGAGCTCTGTGTGGAGTATTGGAAGACAGCGCCATGTGTGAGGGCGTGTGTTCCGTGTGTGAGTCAGAAAGGTTGTTGAGTGGAGGATGTGTGGAGTTGTGTGTGTAAGCAGCGTAAGAGTGGTGTGAGAAGTGTGTTGTCCTGGGCACATGGAGTAGTTGTCCGCAGGAGACTGTGACTGATGGGGCTGTGTTCTAGGAAACCCCACGGCGCCTCCTGAATTGGGGGGATGGTGACCTGAAAAATCTGATCATCTGGGAAGCCTGTGGCCGCCTGTTACTACACATAATGCAGGTGAGCTATGAGACTGGAGTGAGCTGATCAGAACTACACTCTTATGGGGAAGAAGGTCGAAGTGCAGAGGCTGCATGCAGGAGTCATTGCTTCCACCCCCCAAACCATATGTAGGGTAGAATCTGAACACCAGCACCTATAGTGACTAAACAGTAACCTTGGCAGTGAGGTGCCCATGGGCATGATAGGGTCACTGGGCTGAAGAGTATGATCCTTCTAAGGGACTTGCAGCAACTGCACATGGTGGACCAGAGGTGGACCAGAGGGAGGCACGGCAACTGCTATTCTGGCTTTTCCAAGAGATTCTAGAAGTGTGGGTTTTGGCTAGAAGTTTCCCAATTTTTAATTTTTGGCTTAAAATCTGTTTTTAGAAAAACTGTATAATCAATGGATGAACCCAATGATATGTTCATATAATGGAGTATTATTTGACAATAAAAGAATACACGTGACAACATGGATGAACTATGACAAGGCCATGTGCAGGGAAAGAAACCATCATAAAAGGTGGTGTCTTGTATGATGCTGCTCATAGGAAATGTCCAGAACAGGCAAAGCCAGAGAGACAGAAAATAGATCTGTGGTTGCTAGGGATTAGTGGTTGCCAGGAGAGAAGGAGAGGGACTCACTGGAGGTCTGGGGCTTCTTCCTGGGCTGGGAAGATGCTCTAGAATTAGAGGATGGTTGCACAGCTCTGTATATATATATGTTGTTAAGCCACTGAATTGTATACTTCTAAAAAGTGAGCTTCATTGTATGTCAATTGTATCTCAATAACTCTGCCCTAAAATGATATATAAATTTATGTATATTAGAAATATAGATATACAAATGCTCCCTTCTTCCACACACACACATACACATGTATGTAGAACAAAACAACATTATACATATTCTTTAAAAATATATACACATACATATATATTTCCATTAAAATATTTTTGAGATCTCATAGTTATAGGCAATTTGCAGATCAGTACAGTTTAATGAAGACATTAAGACATATAATGGCTTAAATTTAAACTGTGACTATATACCAGTTGAAGAAGCCCTGATGGCATAGTGGCTAATGAGTTGGGTTGCTAACTGCAAGGCCAGCAGTTCGAACCCACCAAACTGCTCCATAGGAGAAAGACGAGGTTTTCGGCTGCTATAAAGACTTACAGTCTTAGAAACCCTCATGGTCGGCTCTACTGTGCCCTACACAGTCTCTGAATGGAGTGAGTTTGGAGTCATCTACTGGTAGAATGATCTTGAATAAGTCACTTGTTCTAAGTTCATTTATCATTGTAAACTTAGGAGAATTAAATTTAGTAGAGGTAAAGATACATACATTTCATAAAGTACTATAAATGCTATTTATTTCACTGTCCAGGTGTTATAAATTACAGATAAAATTGCATACACACACCACTGCAGACTAAAAAAGACTGCGTCTTTGATAGGCTACCTGGACACTGGCTACCTGGATACTTCTCAGACCCATTCTCTGTGCTGTATAACCTGACAGCAATATTGTGACCATTTTAATATTCTCCCTTGGAAAACTGGGGCATTATCTTCCATGACCTTCCCAGAGTTGCACAGAGCTAGCTGTGGGAATACGGGATATAGTGGGGGGAGGGGGGATTGGTCTTGGGCTGAGGTTTTCTTCCATTCGCTCATTCAACAAGTGTTTGCAGGGCAAATGCATGCCAGCATTGGGCTAAGGGTACATGTGTCAAATGGCATGATCAGGAGCCATCCCAGAGATCACTAAGGAGAAAACAGACTTTAATCTGATAATCAGATGCACGCACATAAAATACTATGAAGATTGAAAGCCCAGAAGAACAGGAAGTCATGGAAGGTGTCCTTAGGAAGTGATGACGCACCGAGAGGCATTGCAACATTGCAGCAGAGGACACAGAGCACGCAAAGGCCGCGTCAGGCTGGGGATGGAGGGTGGACACCCTATTTCAATCTCGTAGTTGCAGTGTGGTCCTGGCACGACGTTCCACGGTGTCTTCATCTGCAAAGTTGGAAGTCGTGGTGACAACAGTACAAATAAGATACTTGTTGACATCAAGTCGATTTTCCCTTATAGTGATCCTACAGGACAGAGTAAAACTGTCATCTTGCCAAATCAGATTGCTGCCTCTTTCTCCTCCACACCAGCCAAAGGGTTTAAACCACTGACCTTTCAGTTAGCAGTCAAGCGCTTAACTACTGAACATTCATTAAATGAGATCATATGTTTAAAAAACATCTGTGTCGAAGACAAGTCAGATACAACAGGGTTTGAGGAGCTGCATCCATAATGGGCAAGCCTATGAATCCCTGGGAACATTGAGGAAAGAGAGCATCCAATAGGTATTAACTTTCTTGCCCTACTTAAGAGACCAGTCAAGGTAAGTGTCAGTGTAGGGAGGTCCATATGATTTCCCTTTGGCTTGGAAGCATCTGGGGCGTCCCAACCCCCTGGGAAAGAAAATAAAGTCTCCAGGCTAACTCCAGGTTCTTTGCATGCAGCTTGTTGACCTCTCTGTAGGGTTTGACCACTGTAAGAATGATGTGGGGGGAGCAATTGGCCTCCCCCGACTTCACAAAGAGGAAGGAGACTCAAATTCATCAGTCCAAGGCCGATTCTTATGTGGCAGAGGTAAGATATGCCTCTATCATCCACCCTCCTTTACCAAGTTGAACACCAACCGCCCCTCTCGCAGCAATTTTACTTCTCTGATTGGTTCTACAATCCACTGCAGTGGCCATGAACCCACAGACAATGCTCACAGGGTGGCATTTATTAGGGAAAACAACAGGTTGCGATTTAGGATCAGAAAGATTCAGGAGACAGTTTGGTCAGGACAATAACTTCCCACTATGTTCACAGACAATCCTACCTCTGGTTCTAGGCTTCTGCCCTGCTCAGGAAATGCTACAAAGTTCTTTTTAGCACTGCTGGCAATTGACTAAAGGGTATAATACTCCTCCATACCTCTAAACCAGAGGCATTGAGTGCTAGCTCTCCTAAGAAGCGGTGCGCAAACAGAACAAGGGTAAGATGTGCTTCAGGGTTGTATCTTCTTACCACACTTGTTCAACCTATAGGATGAGCAAATCATCAGAGAAGTTGGATTCTATGAAGAAGAGTGGCATCAGGATTGGAGGAAGATTTATGAACAACCTGCAGTATGCAGATGATGCAACCTTGCTTGCTGAGCATGAGGAGAACTTGGAGCACTTTATGATGCAGATCAAGGGTTGTAGCCATCAGTATGGATTACAACTCAATGCAAGGAAGACCCAATCCTTAGAACTGGATCAGTAGGCAGTATCATGATAAATGGAGACAAAGTTGAAGTTGTACAGGATTTGATCTTACTTGGATCCACAATCAATGCTCATGGAAGCAGAAGTCAAGAGATCAAAAGATGCATTGCATTGGGTAAATCTGCTGCACTGAAACCTCTTCAGATTGTTGAAGAACAAGAATTCACTTTGAGGACAATATATTACATTTTAACCTACTTATCTGCCATACTCAACTTTGCAGTGTTCTTTGTCAGATGATAATGGCTATTTACCTCCCTTGTCTATGGTCAGAGGGGCTTCACGGTGTGTGGACTCTGCATATGAATTTTGGGCTTCCACTGCAACCCAGAGCCTTCTGAAAACCAGGTGTTCACAATTTAAACTCTGATACCATTTCCTCCTTTGGGTTTGAGTTATGTTATTTAGAATCCTTGGATCACACAGCCTGGTGTGCTTCCTCCATGTGGACTTAGTTGATGCTTCACTTAGACGGCTGCTTTTGGCCTTTAAGACTCCAGATGCTAGGCCTTCTGATGGGCACCATCTAGTTTCTTCCCCCACACTTTCCTGTAGCACCTCCATCTCCAGTGATATAATCATGAAGGTGGACATCAAGCAGGTTCACTTCCTAAGAACTAAGTGCTCCTAAATTGAGGTTAGAATTAAGTGTGATCCTAAGGATCTTGTCTACTGATGGTAGCGAAACCCCCGCCTGGATGGCAAAACCGGCCAATCCCCACATTGGAGTCCCAAGTTTTGGGAATCACAATTAACCCTGTTATCAACCACTCAGTACAGAACCATATAATCCTATCAGCAATCCAACATCCCCTGACACACACCACCCCTACCACTGCCTTCTCCGACCCAGCAGAAGAATAATAAAGCTCTCTACTCCTTTAAACCTTTACAGCCTCAGGAACCCACAAGGGCAGCTCTACTCTGTCCTGCAGGGTCCCTCTGAGTCAGAATTGACTCAATGACAGCGAGTTTGGGTTGGCTTCTTGTCTCTTAGCCCGACCCATCAGGAACGGAGAAAATAACAAGCAGCCTGCATGGTCCCACCCAGTTGCTTGGTGGGTGGGGGTGGGGCCCCAAAGACCACGGCCACCAGAGTCCGATTGAGCAAATCACTGTGTCACAGCCACCCTGGCAAGAGCACCGCTTCCAGAGGAGTCCAAGTGGGGTAGCCACCCACCCTGGATGACCAGGGACTGAGGACAGTGCTGTGCCAGGGAACCTTGAGTGCTAAAGCCAGCTGGTGGCTCACCCTAGGTCTAAGTCCATGTCTTTGAAAACAGTGAATGTTGGCTGGGTCAAAGTCAGAGCTTCCTGTGAGCAGGGGAGCCAGTATGCGGCTCCTATGGAGGGGTCTCTTAGCCCAAGGGGTTCCGAGTAGTGGCTCTGAGAGACCTGGCTTTGGATCTTGTCTGCTGCAGCACCTTTGCTGTAAGACTGAGAGGTGACAAGCTATAGAAAGCACTTGGTGTGGTGTGACTCCTGGGACATGGTCAGCGTTTGACATCCTTCTGACCTCAAACACATCTTTCTCTTCCCAGAGCCTGAGGCTGCTGACACCCGCATCCCAGCACTACTTTGTGCTGAAACTTTTATAGTGATGATAACCCTGCCATCTTCTGTAGTCTGGGATTCGTACACGTCCCCCTCTCTGTTTAACATCTGTATTATAACCATATATTATGAAAACCTCACCTGGTGTATTGTAAGCACAATCCCAAGGAAATTAGTATTAAATATCGCAATCTTCATTTCCAGAGAGAAGGACTGGGCATGTTACAGCAAAGTGGAGGTATGTTTCCATGGGGAAGGGAAAATTCTCAGTGTCATGCAATATTAAAAATGTCGCCCAGCTGAGCGTTCCATGTAGGGGCTTATATAACGTTTTAATCTCTTCACCTGTTGGTGTTAAGAGAAAAGAGAGAGATGGGAGGATGAAGGCAGGGAGGGAGGGAGGGGAGAGAGGGGATGGGGTTATGTGAACAGGGAAATCGCAAGCAAAGGGGAGGGGGAAAATTTAAATGATCCCAGACCGAACTGTTTTGCTGTTAATACAGAAATACAGTGCAAGACACATTTAATGGGCTCTATTTTTTATTATACTATGCTGAATAATTAAGTTTGAGGCTAAGTGTCACATGGATTTATCTTTTAATTAAAAAAGCATGGTTCACGCATATTTGAGTGGTAGTCCAAATAAATGCAATATAGAAATTTATGTTTGTTTATCTAGGTGTTAATTACCTAGAGATTGTTCTGGATTACTTCTTTTTATAAAGTGTCACAAGCGGGTGTCAGAAGGAATAAAGCTTGCCCATGGAACCTTATCCGTTTGCTAACTATAGTACTGGCCTGACCTGAGGGGGTGGGGGTTGGGGGCAGCGGGGAGGGGGGGAAACTTTGGGGTTGCTTATGTTTGCACGTGCCCCCATTCAGCCCACACAATGCACATCAAAACGCACCGTCGTTTGAGGAAATATTCCTAGGACATAAAGGCACAAACACATCTTCCTTGTTTTACAGTCTTTTGGATACAGCTATTTATAAAACATGTGATTATTTATGCTTTGGGTTATGAGAAGTTCAGCTGGGAGAGGCTCTGAAGGAGGTACCATCCGTCCGGGTACCTGGGACCCCAGCCCAGAGGTGCAGGGAAGGCCTCCCAGTGGAAACTGGGCTGGGAAAGGAAGCTAGTTGCTGAGATTTGTCTAAAATATGTCAACCTTGCTGCTGCTGTCCACCCCCCCCACCCCCCAAAAAAGCCAGGTTTGGAGAAAAAGGGTAGCAAAGTTAGGGGTTAGAGGTCATGTTTCCTTCCTTCCTTCCTTCCTTCCTTCCTTCCTTCCTTCCTTCCTTCCTTCCTTCCTTCCTTCCTTCTTTCCTGTCCCGGGTTGATCTGAGAAATTCTCCAGAGCCCTCAGAAATGGCTCCTCCTACCTTGGGTGGCTTCCCACCTGTTCCGTGGCTGGCACAGTGGGTTTTGGTGGCAGGCTCCGTCAAATGGCTTGGAAGTCACCAAAGCCTTTGGTCCAGTGGGTCCACTTCAAGGCAACGGGCTTTCCATGAGCAGGACGAACCTGGCTGGCCTGGGGCTGCAGAGGTGCTGCCCAGGCCGGCCTCTGCTCCTGGGCCGCAGGCCTCCATTTGGGCCTGTTGGATGACCACACAATCACTAAGCGTGGGGACCAGCGGCCTTGACCCGGCCTGGAGGCCAGGGCCCAAGTCAGGGGTCTGCAATCAAAAGGACTTCCAATTCGCTGGCTTCTTGTCAGCTCGGGGCAAGCTGAGGATCTGAGATGCTCCCAACAGCAAGCCGTCTCCTGGACTTGCCTTTCACGCTCTCCTCTCTTTCTCAGGGAGTCTTCCCTGCAGCACTGAGCTAGCTGGCTGGGGGACGGAGTTCCGGGGAAGTCCTGGCCACTGGAGGCTGTCGGGAGAGTGGCCCTGCATGTGTCTGCAGCTGGGGATGGGGAAGATGACCCGTATCCCTGGGCACATCCCAGAAAAGTCCGTACCAGCCCAAAGCTCCAAGGGTTAAAGGAAGGGAGCAAGGCAGTCCGTGCACCTGAAGAACGCTCTGGAGGCCACCAGCTTCCAGAGCTGATTTTGCGCAGAGGAAGGGGTGCAGCCATCCAAATGGGGCCCAATTTGGTGTTGGGAGGCACTGTGGAAGGCATGCAGATCTTGCGCCCCTCCGGTTGCTAACTGCATTATCACGGACGAGGATCGATGCCCTCATATCTTGTAAATGGTTGACACTTGACTCAGTTTTCCTCCTGAACCATTGCCCATTTCCTGCCCAGAACCACTACTGTTAGCAGAAATTGATCTTGGCAGCTCTTGGATGGGAGCAGGGGGTGCTGGGAAGAGAGAGTCAGCCCTCTGTGCCTAGCCTGGCCTGGCCTGATCCCAGCAGGGTGCTGGGGACAGAGGGGTAGGCAAGAGAGGGAGGGCAGTCTGTGCACATTGGGTCTGGAGCCCAGCCTGAGGCAGGGAGTCCCCTCCACTCACAGGCTGAATCCAGGGAGCAATGCAAGGGCTGGCAGCCAATTTAGACTGGTGATCAGAGAAGGCTCCTAGGCCTGAGCCGGTGGGAAGGGGCGGCTGGGCCGGAGCGGCCCCCTGGAAGGGCATCCCAAGTCAGGCACATGAAGGCCACGCACAGGGAGTGAGGGTGGGGTGGAGAGGGGGCGTTCAGCACTCTGGAGGGCACCCCCCAGGCCTGTCTCAAGGATCATGGGCCTCACTGCTACTTCACTGTCTCTTGCTCTGGGATTGCCTACTGAGCTCTCTGTCCTGAAGAGGAGTTGCTGTGGAAAGAGTGTCTGCCCTGGGGGCAGCCTAGACTTTAGGGGTAGAAGAGGATTCTAGGACTCCTGGGAGGAGGTGGCGTTGCTCTGTACTGACATGGGAGAACCAGCGTGCCCAGCGTTATCGTCAACTGCTGATTCCAAGATTTAGCATTCGCCAGTGGCTTCCCCTTCAACCCAGAAACAAGCACACAACATTTGCGGGGAGCCGCTTCCACCTCCTGATGTTCCCACATGTGCCAGAGTCCCACGGTGCACCACAGACGTTTCCGTGGCTGGTTGTGTGGAAGGAGATGGCCAGGCCTTTCTTCCTAGACACTTTGGGGTGAACTGGAGCCTGAAGCAGCTGATTGTGTTAACTATTTACCTTACGGGGAGATCCCAGCTCTCTCTCGCGTTGGAGTAAAACACAGCCTGTTCGCCATGACGTTTAGGACACTGCATGGCCTGGCCTGGCTCATCTGATGTCATCCTGGACCTCACTCTTCCCGCCCTTCAACCTGCATCTTGTTGGGTTTTTCTTTGTTTGTTTGTTTTGTTTTGTTTTGTATTTCAGACTTGCCAAGCCCGTTCCTGCCCCAGGACCTTTGCACTTGTGCTTCCCTCTCGCCATTTTCCCGTGTGGAGTCTACTGTCTTGTTCAAACTGAAAAGCCCTTCCCATAGGCTTCTGTCATCACTGCACCCATGTGCCTCTGGCTGGGCTTATCATCCTGTTGCCATGTTCCTGTGGGGTAGTCACTTCACTCCCCATCCTTTCTTCTTTGCCCCTTGGCTTTCAGACGGACAGTTTGCCTTCCACACTGGAAGTTAAGGCCCGCGAGCAGTGGGAGCTGTCCTTCAGGTCCCTGGTACAAGCATGGCCTATGGGGGGGGGGGGCATTCAAACAAATGTTCACTGAATAAATGAACATCCCAGCCCCTCGATAACAATCACCAGAGTATTGTATGCATTTTGCTAGCTTTAAAAAAGGAGTTCCCCCAGCAGTCTCCAGTCTCCCTTCCTCCCCCCGCAAAGACGACACCCCATGAGGCTAGGGGCCTAGAACAGGAGCCTTAGTGGTGCTCCCTGGGGAATGCTGGACGGCTCACTACAAGATCAAACCCACCCACCGCTCCCCCAGAAAAAGAAAGGACTCTCTGATCCCCTCACGGTTTACAGCCTCTGAGTTGGGATTGATTTGATGGCAGCAGATGTATCAGCCGAAATAGACGTCCAGTGTCCTGCCTTGTGAGGAACTAAAGTTCTCTCTTTCAAGCTTACACGTTTGCAGTCTTTCTGTTACACACTGCCCACTTGTCGTGGACAGAGGAGTCCTGATTGCTTGGTGGTTACACTGAGCTGCACAGCACCAGGTCAGCAGTTTGAACCCACCGTCAGATCCGCAGTAGGAGGGCACTTTCTACTCCAGCAAACAGTCCCCTTGTCACGAAATCATGGGGACACTTCTCCCCTGACCTAGAGGGTCGCCGTGAGTTAGTAGTGACTCAATGGCTGTGAGTGTGCTTCTTTGTCAAGACCTACGGTCTCCCAACCCCACAGGGGAAGCTTTACTCGCTCTTAAAGGGCTGCGCTGAGTCAGAAAAGACGTGATGAGAGTGAGGGACGGCGCGGAGACAGATTGGTTGAACTACCTGCACAGCCGTGACATTCTGCAGCCTGTGGGCTGGGTGTGCTATGGACTGAAGCGTGACATTCTGCAGCCCGTGGGCTGGGTGTGCCCTGGGCTGAAGCGTCTGTGTGATCAGAGGAGGCCAGTCACTCACAGTGCTGAAAAAGTTAGTCAGAGAGCCTCACTCCCGAGGCCAGTGGTAGAAGTCTGCTAAGCTGGTCTCTTTGAGCCTCAGTTTCCTGATCTGTAAACCAGCTGCCGGCACCTGTCCCATGGGTTGACTGCGAGCAGCAAAGGAGACCAGGGTGACGTGCTTTGCAGATGGAAAAGCTGAAAGCCATCCCGTATCACCACCAGCATTCATATTAAAATGTGTGGGTACCATGCCTGGTGTTCAAGTGTGGGTGAGAAAGGACAGAGCCCAGTGGCCCGGTCAGCATCTGCTGTGACCATCTCACTTCCCTCTAAAGATGTGGTGACCCTGGCCACGCTCGTGCCTGTGACCTCAGGGTCAATGCCTTCTCTTAATGCCTTTCCATTTCTCAGGTTGCTGACTGGGGTGATTTTTGGTGAGATCCACATAAATACTTCAAAAATAATTCACGATGAAGAGGAATGCTTCTGGAATGGATGATGGCACAATGAATTAAACACTTTCCAGGGCCAAGCGTAAATTATTTTAATGCATGTAATAGATCTGCCCAGAAAGACTTGAGCCCCTGAGGTCTTGCCTCGGTGCCCCCAGGGGCCAGAGGGTGGTGGGAGCAGGTGGCTGGCAGCCCGCTCTGCTGGGCCGTGAGCCATTTCCCTCTCTGAAGACCTATTTCCCCAGCACTTAGACCCTCCTGACCTGACCAAAGAATGGGAGCATTCCCATGTCTGGCCAGGCTGAGGGAGGAGCCAGGAGGCAGATGAGGCAATGACAATGAGCTGACCCACACATTGTCTGTGCCTCCCCAGAGGGGTGAGGGGGGATGCTGTAGGTGGCTCTAGGCATTTAAAATATGTCACTTCCCTTGAAAATGTTGAGCAGCTGCACTAACGTTCCAGTTTGGGTCACCAACAACCAAAATAAACACACTTGCTAGAGCGAAGGGCTCAGACCCACAAACAAATTCACTGCATAGAGTCGATACCCACACAGAGTGTTTCCAAGATTGTAACTGTTTATGAGAGTAGAAAGCCCTGTTTTTCTCCTGAGGAGCGACTGGTGGATTCAAACTGCTGACCACGATGATCAAAGTCCAACTTGTAACCGCTACGTGCCACCTCATTAACCAGTATTTATGGAGTGGCATCTAAAGGTTCTTGCAATTACTGAAGAAGGCTCATAATCCCGGGACAGAATTCAGATGCCACCATGTGACCCTGTGACCTTTAATGACCAGGCAAAATGAGGTGACAATGTTTTATCCTGATCAGTTGCCTCTCATTCATTCACTGAACATGTAGCAATCATGCATTAGTTCTAGGGTCTGTGCTCTGCGTTTGCTTTAGAACCATGGGCAAGAGATGAAAACAGAGACAAGATTGAACTTGTCAAGAAATTCATTTTACTTGGATCCACAATCAATGCTCATGGAAGCTGCAGTCAAGAAAACATGGGGCCGAAAATACCAAGCCGTGGTCTTTGGCCTTGCTCCCTGCCTGTGAGAGCTGGACCATGAAGAAAGAAGGCCCGATGGAGAACCGATCAAAAGGGGAAGAAATAAAGAAGAAAGAAAATGAACGCATGCCTTGGCATTAGGGTGTTTTAAGAATGTGGAAATGGCCATGGACTGCCAAAGGGGGCCATGTGACGTGAAGGAGTCCTGGGTTATGAGTCTGGCTGCTAACCACAAGTTCAGCTGCCGAAGTTCAGCTTGAACCCACCAGCTGCCCCACGGGAGGAAAAGGGAAGCTGTCTGCCCCTGAATGATTTACAGCCTTGGAAACCCACAAGCATAGCTCGACCCTGCCACAGCGCAAGTAGGGCGAAGCGACTGAATGGCCATGAGCGTTTTGCCAGAGAACAAACAAATCCGTGTTGGAAGATGCGGTCGGAATGTTCCTTAGCAGTAAGGAGGGCGAGCCTTTGTCTCCTGTCCTTTGGTGCTGTGGCTGTGTTATCAGGAGAGACCCGTGCTGGGAAAACACAGCCTGCTGGGGGAAGTGGGGGGCTGGCAAACAAGAGGACGACCCCATGGGTCGGCTTGACACAGTGGCTGCAACGATGGCCCCCAACAGCTGTGAGGTGGCGCAGGGCAGGGCAGCGTTTCAGTCTCTTGTGTGTAAGGTGACCAGGAGTCAGAAATGACTCGATGAGACCTCCCAACAACCACCCAAACCTGGATCCGTGAACGATTGCTTCCTCTGTGCTCCTGAAGTGCATTCCTCTGGGCACGGGGGACTCAGCGCAGCACACTGTGGCCGATGACACCTTATCTCCTCACTTGACTGGGATGGCACTTGGCTTATCTATCTCTCGATCACAGTGACCCATGGTGGCAGCCACTTGGCTCCCTTAGGCTTCTATATCCACATCCACTCATAGACTAGTGCACATAGCACCATGGTGGCCATGATAGAAAATCCAGACTTCCTGCCCTTTATCCATCTTCCACATATCCATCTTATTCCTGGGCAGAGACTTCTCAAATCATCAAAAATATAGCTAGCTTTTACATTGCAAGCTCGCCAAGAACCCGGATGGTGTGTCCCTTACGGTGTAGCTAGCCCGGTGCCTGGCCCAGCACTCGCCCTGCAATGTCTGCGAAATGAAGACCATGCGCCGGTGGCAGGCACACTCGATGCCCTGCTTCATCACCTCTGCCCCGCTCTACACCCATCTGCAACGAGAGGAACCGAGAGGAACGAGGAGCGTGTACTCAGCTCCGTGTAGAGAAGTGGACAGTGTTGGGGATTAAATGCTTCCATGGACAGCCCTCCATCAGTGAGGTGAGAGAAGCCGTGGATAAATGCCCCGACGCTGCCTGGTACCTTAGAAGGGGGCTCGACAGGACTGAGACCCAGTTGTCCTGGGAGGCCACTTGCTTGCTCACCTCCTGCCTTTCCTCCTCCTTCTCTCACCTCTTTCTCTCACCTCCCTCTCTCACCTTGTCCTCTCCTCATTTGCATTTGCTGGGGCTCGCCCTCTAGTAGATTACCTGCACCTCAGGCCCACTCTCACCAAATGCCAGGTTTTTATTTGTGGGGGAGCAGGGGAGGACGAGCTCCTGCTAGGACCTGGGCTCAATGATGTCTGGAGAACTGCTGAAAGAAAGAAAGGATAAATGAAGGCGTCAGATGCCAAGAGACACGAGGAAGCCGAGAGTAACTCCGCTCCCTGGGCTGGAAGGCATGCATACTGAGGACGGTCACAGATCCGGCTGCGCGGCTCCAGCCGGAAATACAATCCCGAGGGGAATTTGGGGCTGCGGTTGGCTTGTTGCTGGGGGTGTCATGAATATCAGGGATTAGCATCTGTCCAGATGATCCGGATAACATTTTGACTTGCTCCTAACAGGACTGCTAGAGTGTATCCCCTAAGTGGGATTCCTCCTGAGGTCTAAGGAAAGCCTACATTCATGGAGTAGGTTGTCAACCCAGATAGGGAAGCTTGTCTTTTCTTCCTACAGTAAGACAATGGGAATCTATATTTTGAGCCACGTCCTGTAAAAACAACACAAAGACCCAGAGAAGCGAGAAGAGAGTGAGGGAGGAGTGGGGGCCAAACGAGGAGCGGACGCGGTGCTTCTCCCAGATGGTGCCTGCCCACCCCCCATCCATTTTGATACGAGGACAGGAGCGCATCATGTACCTGAAGGCGGAAACAGAAGGCTCCACCAGAGATTGGACTGAGAGAGCCAGACGCTGCTGAACACTCAACAACCACCAGCCTTCTCCCTGGCACCGGCTGTGAGCACTGCCAAGAATAGAGCCGGGATCAGGGCTGAGCCTCTGTCTGCAAGAGTTCTTGGTCGTCACCCACACTGAACTCTTGCCCGGGGCACTCAGGGTCTCAGCGGGCTGTGACAGGAGCCCAGTGGGCTTTGCGTGTCCCCCTCATCTGTGGGAAAAGCAATAGCTATGAAAGCAAATGAGTTAACATTTGTAGGTGAAAACAACCTTCCTTTTTATACTCACAGGGTGATTTATGCCATCAAGTGTCTGCTGCACAAATTGTCTGGGCCTGGTGCTGAGGGGCTGCACTGCCAGCCCCCAAACCAAACCCACTACCTTCAAGTCAATTCTGACTCATGCTGACCCTATAAGACAGAGAAGAATGACTCCTTAGGGTTTCTGAGATTGTAAATCTTTCCAGAAGCAACCAGCCTTATTTGCTCCCTCAGAGAAAGCTGTTGGGCTTGAACTACCAACCTTGTGGTTAGCAGACCAGCAATTAACCCACTTTCTACCACCCGTTCTCCTTGAAGGACTCCCAGGAAAAAGAAAATCCTCCTCTCTGGTGAACTTGAAGGAGCCCTGGTGGGGTAGTGATTCCATGTTGGGTGGAGAGCACTCACTGGTCTGCCGGAGAAAGAGGAGGGTTTCTCTCCTCTATGGGGCTATACTCTAGGAAACTCACAGGGCCAGTTAGACCGTGTGCTACCGGCTTGTTCTGAGTTGGAATCAACTGAATGGCAGTGAGTTTGGCTTGATGGTTTCAGAAAATGCAGAGCCTACTTGGAGAGCCAAGGGCAGCCGAAGAAGCCGGGACAGTCACCTTTTAGGACTGTGAAAAGAAGGTGCTTCCACTGAGGACACAGGATGGGCAGGGCCCTGGGTAGAAGAGGACTGAGCAAAAGTGACCTGCACAGTAAGGGGCCAAGTGAGCTGAGGAGTCCACAGGACTGGACAGGAGACCTGTGTGGCAGGCTGGTAGCCATCGGTGAGTGCCGAGCAGGGCTCTGTGGGGGGAAGAGAAGGCTGTGAGGTCAGCAGGGTGTGCTGGGGGAAGCAGGAGAGGAAGGCTGCTGGCAAAAGAAGCAGGAATGAAAAGCCGTCGGGAGCCGTTGAGAAATCTGGCAACACGTGGAACAACCGGGCAATGATGGATGTCCGTGGAACATGCGGTCCGATAGGCAGGGTACTGTCTCTCTCGGCCCCTTGCGTTGAGCAGCTGCGCCCTTTGTGTTGGGTTGGCCTGCCTTGCCCCCGCTGTCACACTCTACCGCCAAGACTGGGTGGGACCCCATGAAGGAAGGCGCTGCTCCCATGGGCCCACACTTGGCAAATGTGGTACTCCCATCTTCCTTCTCTCAGGAAGCCTACACTCCTCTCACTGAGAACACTCCTAGTCAAGAGTTGCTCCTCCGATAAAAGCTTGTGGTCTGTCCATGATGGGCTTTCTACTCCCAGAGAGTCACAGTCGCAGAAACCCACAGGGCCGTCTGCCCGTCCGACAGGGCCGCTAGGAGTTGGCATCCACTTGGTAGCAATGGAGCTTTGTGTTTGTTTTTCTGTCACACAACAGATACCAAGACATTGACTTTTACAGGATATAAGGAGCTCTGGTGGCATAGTGGGTTAGTCATTGGGCTGCTATCTGCAAAGCCAACAGTTCAAAACCATCAGCCATCATGAAGGAGGAAGATGAGAAGTTCTACTTCTACCCTGTTTCCCCCAAAATAAGACAGTGTCTTATATTAATTTTTGCTCCCAAAGATGCGCTAGGTGTTATTTTAAGGGGATATATTATTTTTCCATGAAGAAGAATACGGTACACATTTATTATTTATTGTTTTATCAAAAGAGACCTCGCACTTCCTGTCTGATCTGGCTGCGCTATGGACAACAGTTTACTGCGCAGTGGTTCCCACCGCTATGGTCCAGAGTCCAGAGTTACAGTAGCTTCAGGGGGCCTTATTTTCAGGGAGGTCTTATTTTCGGGGGGGATGCCTTATATTCCAGCGAGAGGCAAAACTGTATGTAGGTCTTATTTCCGGGGATGTCTTACTTTCTGGGACATGGTATAAAGAGTTCTAGTCTTGGAAACCCAGAGGCAGTTTGACTTTGCCCTGTGGGTCCCTATGAGTCACAGTCCACTCAATGGCAGTGAGTTTTTCGGAACCAATACTAGCATCCGACCTCTTATGAATATGTGTTGTCCTACATGTTGGACTGAGATTGGCATGGTCAGCAGTTCAAGACCACCAGCAGCTCCTCAGGAGAAAGACTGGGCTTTCTACTCCCGTGAACAGTTACAGTCTTGGAAACCCACAGGGGCGGTGGGGGCTGGGTGTCACTGTGGGTCTGCATTGACTGGGTGGCAGTGAGAACCAAGCTCTAGGTCTGTGGTTACAATTCCATTTTGGAATGGGTTGTCTTTGTCATGCTAATGAGACGGGATTCATCCAAGTTGTACCTTGAGTCAAACTCTTTGTCCAAAAAGAAAGAAAACCAACAAACAGAGCGATGGGGTGTGAGAGATGCCAAGCACACAGAATTTGTCAAGGAGCCAGGGATCAGAAGTTGAAGACTCAGGACCTTCCTTCCTCCAGGCCCAACAGAGAGAAAACCTGGTTCTGGAGCCCACACTCCGAATGCAGGTTTTGGGCCTCATAAACTGTGAGAAAATAAATCTCTGTTTGATAAAACCACCCACTTGTGGTATTGCTGTTAGAGCAGCCCTAGAGCCCTACAACAAAGTGCTTAGATGTGAGGCTCTTCAAGGTCCCCCCAGCAAGGAAATCACAACGTTAACCCCAGGAAGACGGAACAGGCAGTGGGGCGCACTCCGAGAAGGTCTGAGAGTGACTGTCATGGTTCCGTTGACACTCATGTGACAAGGCTGGTGGGACACCCAGCAGGTGCCAGGCACAGTGCTGGGCTGCTTCTGGCAAGGAGCTACCTGCACAAGGCCTCTGCTCTCAGGTTCACCTGGACCCACAGACCAGGTCTGGACACAGGTCCAGCCTGGCGCACTCTTCTTTCGTTCAATCTACACTCATACCCTAAGAGCCCCTGTATAGTAGACACTTAGCCAGGACACCTTCCTGCACAGAAGTTGAGTCTTTTACGAAGACTGAGAAATGCATCAGTATTGTGGAGCATCCCATCTAAAAGACCAGGGATGAACCTGAGTAATAGTACACTGGTGTCCCTTGCCATGGGGCCTCTGATACTGGTGCCCCACCCTTGGTAAGAAGATGAGGGCCACATGATCCTTGTCTCTCTGCCACCACCCAGTGCCATCTGGTGATAAGCATAAGGAACGGTCATTCCCAAACAGAGTGGCTAAGTTGGTGTCCCTGTGACACCCCTGTCTCCTAGGCCAAATCTACTCCCCCTCCCCCATTGAGTCCGGTGCTGCTGCTTCTGACCAGTGCCTGAAGCACCTTCCCTCTTTGTCTTAGAGAAATCCAATTTTACAAGCTGTTGGGCTTGAATGTGGACTGTTGCATTTTATTAATTTGAAAAAAATATTACTTTTAATGACTCTTGTAGCCAGCTCCCCACCTCCGGTCTCTGGCCCCTGCCCTCCGCTGCGAGAGCCTTTATCTGCACTCCTTCCCTGTCGGGAGCAGGCTGCTGGGGGCAGGGCAGGGGTGCCCAGGGCTGACCCAGGCAGGTTAAGCAGTGTCTGTGCCTTTGAGGAGCCCTGCACTTACACCTACACCGAGAGAGCCTGGCTTCCTCGTGCAGAACTGACCAGTGCTGGGAAATGCCCATTGCCAATGGACTTGTGTTTCCCCAAACATGTTCAATCTCTGGCCCTTGTGCCGGTGGAAGTGATCATGTTTTGGTTTTGTTTATTTACCAGGTGAGTGAGGCCAGACCAGTGCAGGGTAACTCTCAAACCTAGCATCTCTGAGCCCTCAGATGGCAGGAGAGACCCGCAGACACATACAAAGCAACGACACGGTGTCATGGGAGGATCTTCTTCAAGCCAAGGAACCAAGGAGCCCAGGGGCCCAGGGAGTCGAAGAATGCCTGGAACTGTCGATGATGAAGGATTTGACCCGGGACAGACTCCGACTTAGACTTTTAGTCTCCAGGACTTTGAAAAAAGCAAAAATAAACAAAACAACCACATACATATAAACTTGGTTTGGGTAGCCACCTACTTGTGGTTTGGTGTTACAGCAGCATTTGAAAACTAAGACAAGACCCATTACCAGAATGGAAGCACATCCCTTACTTAGAATTCCTTTTCCCAGCTTTCGACGAAGTCATTGTCAGCAACGAAATTTATGTGTGTGTGTGTCTGTGCGCGTGTGTGTATTCCTGTTGAACAGTCTTATCTCTGCTCTAGGTATGGCTCCTCATTGCCCACAGCACAATAACTGACCCACCCGCACCCCCTGCCCCCTGGCAGGTGTTCCTATGACTAATCAGCTCCTATGATCTGTTCCCTGAAGGCTGACTTGCTGTATTTCTTTGTAAGCTATCAATTCAATATCCTTCAAGTTGACCCTCCCCCAGAGCTCTTTCTTGCCCAGGCTGGTGTTTCCTAGTAGCCTTTGAGATTCGGCTCGACAGTCTTCTCTTTCCTAGAGAACATGGTCCTCTCAGAGATTCACTGTAACTGGAGCATGGCTCAACATAGGATGGCAGAAGGTCTTAGCTAGAACCTAGCCCCCTGCACTGAAAGGACCCTGGGCCCAGCCTGCCTTTGAATCCTTGAAGTGCCCAGAGTGGGAGAGATCAATGGACAATGGGGCCATCGTCTGCGTAGTTTGGTGATCTGGGATTTCTGGGGAGGCGGGGGATGTTCCGGGATCAGAAAGGGCAGGTGATGGATGAAGCTGTGAGCAACGCAGAGACAGGTCTTTCTAGAGGCCTCCTTCGCTATAGTTCTTGATCAGATCCCGCATTTAAGATCCCAGAAAGCTAGACCGCTTAGACGCGGGGCTCCAATCCCACCAGCATCAGCGGCCATGGTATACTAAGCCCTCTTGATGATCTAAGTGAGTCATTCTTTAACCAAAAGCTGCTTTCTTTATCAAGGATGCTTGAAGGAGCAAGTTAAGCATTGGGCTGCTAACCTTAATGTCAGTGGATCAATCCCACCAGCTGTTCCTTGGGAGAGAGATGAGGCTTCCACAAAGGAGAAGATCGACGCTGGATGGCTCTGAGACGGAACTGCCTCAGTGCAGTGGGGTTGGATTTGGGTTTCAGCTTATCAGCACAGCCTTGCTGCCTCAGCCTGGGAGCACATTGTGTTGCTTTTTGCATATTGGTTTACAAGGCCGGCTGGTTCAAGGTTGCACTGTAATTCTAAGGGCCCCATGTGTGGACACTGTCATTAAACAGATGATGTACATTAAAACAGAAATATCAGCAATGGTCCAATCTGTTAAATTGGTTATTCTTATTAGCCAATGGTCAGAGAGAAGTGCACATGGTTTGGCTGCCTGCCCCTTTCTTATTGTCTGTCAGTTTCTCTTCTTCGCCAGGCCCACTTTGTGTTACATCTAGGTCTGCGTGCACCTCTGTGGACGGTGGAAGAACTGTCCACAGTGTCCTTGGTGCATCTGGCCTCGAGGTGAACCAGGTCCTGTATGCCCCTCTCTGCAGTGGGGGCAGCAGCAGGCCTAGGGTGAGCAGAGGGATGATGGCTACACAGCACCAGCTGGCCTGTGGGTGACCACCACCAGGGGCAAGCCATCCACATGGCTGAGGGCGAGGACACACATGTGAGTGAGTGTGAGCAGCGGTGATGGACGGACTCAGCCTTTTGGTTCACTGCAGTATTCCCCTAAAGTAGATCATTATTCTGTATGGAATAAATAGTGTTATCGGGCTGATATGCTTAAGGCTAATGAGCCCATGTCTAGCATCTGAGAAGCCAGATAACAAGACATGTTTTTCTCCATTGGCTTCTATTGATGTATTAATTAATGAAACCCAAGATTCCCCTTTGAGCTGGAGCAGTGTTTAAATCACTCCTGAGCTGCACAGAGCGCTGTCTTTCCTCCTGTTCCCAGACGCTGCAGAGGGCTGGGGAGATGAGCCTGGCCTTCCTGCGGCTGGGCTGGCCCAGGCGGCATGGAGAGTGGGAATGGCCAGCAGGCCCCTGACAGATGCCGGAAGGGCACACGAGACCCAGCCTGAGTCACATCACAGCGGGCAGGGGTCTGGCCGCCCATCTCCACTGCTAGTCCTGAAAGACAAGCTCACACAGCCTGGTGGGCACAAGCCCATGCCAGCCTGGGACTCAGCTTCTGCCTCACTCATTGGCTCAGCTCACCCAGCCTGGGGGCTGCTTGCCCTGAGTTGGATATTTTGGGATTTGTGACTTCAAATGAGTCCCAGACATGCTTCTTGACTTGCTTTAGACTGACCAGCAGTCCACCCTATGAACTATGAGCCCTAGGGAAGGCTTCAACCCTAACGTTATGGTTTCGAGTTTAGGAGTTTCCATTTCCTACCCCAAGGGGCAGTGTGACAGGACTCTCAATGTTGACATGTGGCAGGCTTGGGCCCCTGGCCTGACTCTGGCACTTAGTGTCAGTGTGAATTTAGTGGAATTGCTGAAATTCTCTGAGCCTCAGTGCCCTTGCCTATGAAATGAGACTTGTGATAAGGGCTGGTTGTGAAGACTGTACAAAACAGCATGTGTGAAGAAGTTCCTGGAATTGTGGCAGGCATGATGGCGAGTGTCCAGGATGATAAGTATTTGGCATAATGATAGTGAAACAAATAAACCAGTAGTCTCCATGGAGTTCATTCAAACTCATGGCGACCCCATGTTTCAGTGGAGAAAACTGTTCCCCACGGACCTTTTGGAAGCAGATTGCCGGTCTTTCCTCCTCCATGCCTGTGGGCATGTGGGGACTGTGGCCTTGCGGTTAGTCACCACACTCTTAGCCATCTTCTCCACCAGGGACTCCTAACACTAATAACGAACCTCATTAAAGGAAGACTAGGGAAACAAGACAGGCAAACCTATATTGTACAAGAATGAAATTACCATACTATTTTTTATTGCTGTGACTTTAGGCATTGGTGGCTCTTGTCGTATCTCCCACCTGGGAGACCCAGCTTTGATACATCATACACAGCCGCCATTCACTGTCATTAGAAACTGAATACTGTCAGAGTTCCAAACAGGTTTCATTGGATCTTCAAGATTGCCGTTTGATGAATTAATATGGCTCTTCTAGCTAGAGTCGTTGTTCCTCCCATAACATGATCCCGTTCTGATGGATCTGGGAAAAAGATGGTAGGGAAGACACAGATAGGATTTAGTGAGTGATGGCTCATAGGGTGAGCTGTGATCGCCATCCTGCTGGGTGTGAAATGGGTCATTTCAGAAACAGGAGTTAGGGATTCTCACTACTAGCAACAGAGAAGAGGCAGAGTTGAGTACATTGCTTGGATCCCGAGACCATGGGACACTGATACTGACCCTCCTTGATGCAGGAGACAGCAGTGGCACTAGAGGAACAGCAGAAGAGTGGTGGCAGTAGAATCAAAAACTAGATCATAGGACCGAGCAGTGGACTTCCCAGCCCACGGAGCAAGTCATACTGATTGCCTTAGAGCAGGGCACTGACTTGTGTAATGGAGTGCCCCTATGCACGAGCTAGGTTTGCTGACCTACAGGGCTAGAGCTGAATGTCTTTAGAATGAAGCTTTTGGTGGAGTGGCTTGCCCCTTGGGCATGTATTGGTGCCCTGCAACACCTCTGTAACTTTGTCTGGGTAGGGCAGAGGCAGAGAGCCATGTGGTTGAGAGTTCAAAGTCAAGAGAGAGGTCTGCCTGTGAACAAAAGTAGACGATTCTTTTCTATCTAAATGACTGTATCCTAAGCTTTTGGAACCTGTTAACTTCCCTGACAAACCCTGTAATTGTGAATATGGTCTTTGGATTCTGTATGGCCATTGCAATGAATTATTGAACCAGGAGAAGGGGAGGGACAGTTGGTGTCAGAATTGGTAGGAAGGGTGGAGAGCAGGGCATTCCTGACTTCAGTCCCACAGAAAATGGGATTGGGTGGCGTTAACGTGAACTTGAATTCCATTCTCCTTGGTGAACCTGGAAGAAGCGGCCAGGTGCTACTCCATGCCATTATGTTTTACTTGGTGTCAGATGTGAGATTCATCACAATGCCCCAAACTCACTGTAAGCATGGGACTTTGTAGAGGAAAAAATGAAAGAGACTAGGAAGTGAAACATTTGATTCTTAGCTGGTGGCTGTTGTCTGTAATGAGTGAACGGGATCCAGAGGCTACCTGCAATGAAGAGGAGAAAAGGCAGGCTGGTTAAGTAAAGGATAATTGATAGGAGGCTACTTGATCTACCTTGCCAGAGACTTAAGGCCATAGGATTATAATTGGCAAAAGAGTCCATGAGTGGAGAAAATTAAATTTGGTTGGTTAAATAAGGGTAAGTATTATGTGTTTATGTGGGTACTCTTTGAATATTGAATGTTTCTCTTACCTGGTATTGTAAACTAGGCCACCATGTATTAATATGTCAATCCATATGATTATAGAGAACATGTAAGCCCAACTTCAGCCTATTCTTGATTAAGTATGCTAATAAGAGGGCTAGAACTTGCCCAGAAGGAACAGGCAGAGGTGAAATCTAAGCCCCACGCAGTCTGAGACAACAGGAGACTTACCTGCGAAAGAAAGGACTTCAAGGGAAATAAACAGAAAAACTGTTTAGCTATTTGAATTTTGAACAAGTGGTTTGCCATTTGATGCATTGATACAGAAAAGACCGTGCCCGTCAGAGAAAACCCCTCCTAGAACTGTTTAGAGGGAACCAGTGAGCAGACAGCCTGGTATGCCACCTTAATCATCACAGTCAGCACTACTGCTACTACTCAATTCACACGTCGGAGTTCATTATTGCAGAAGTATCCTGTTAATACGCAAAATAGTTGAATAGCAGACTTTTTACTATGGTCGTAAAAGTGGAATGTTGAATAATGATATGATAGGTGTAAAGTATATGATAACTTTTTTCAAGGTCAATTATTGATTCATGGCAGATAGCTATTTTTCAGTGGCATACATGCCAACTGTATATGTGGATTTCACTGGATGCAATACACAGGAATCAAATTGACTACATCTGTGGAAAGAGACAATCGAGAAGTTCAATGTCATGAGTTAGAACATGGTAGCATTTGACTATCAATCAACTGATCCTATGCAAATTCAATTTAAAGCTGGAGAAAAAGCCAAAACAAACACTAAAACGAATTCATGAGAATGAAGATATACTACCTTGAATCTATCGCACCTGAATCCAGAGAGCATCTCAAAGACCGCTCTGACACTGAGTCCTGATAACCATGGGAAGACCGCAGGGCATCATACATGAAGAAACAAAATGGTCATTAGAGAGACAGGAAAGAAAGGAAAATCCAAAATAAATGCAAGAAGAGCTTCTGCAACTTGCTCTTGCACATACGGTCGCTAAACAAAAGAAAAACATCATCAAGCGCAGAACAAAATATTTCCAATGGTGGCTCAGGAAGACAAAGCACAGTATGGTAATGAAACGTGAGAGAAGTAGAATTATAGAATCAAAAGGGAAGAACACGCTCAGCATGTCTCAAATGTAAAGAATTGAAGAGAAACTTTCCAGCCAAATTTTAATTCTGAAGTATTCTATGGACTAGGAGCCCTAGTGGCACAGTGGGTTACACGTTGGGATGCTAGACATAAGGTCGGCAGTTCAAAACCACCAGCCGCTCTGCTGAAGAAAGAGGAGGCTTTCTACTTTTGCAGTTATTTAATCTTGGAAACCCATGGGGGCAGTTCCACCCTGCCCTACAGGTTGATATTAGTAGAGTAGACCTGACGACAAGAAGCTTGACGGAGGAACTATTGAACGACTCGGTAAGCATTCAACGAGGACGGAAGAGAGAGTCATGGCCCAAAAGAATTGGCCAATGGTCAACCATTTCAAGAAATAACATACAATCAAGAAGGAAAAAATCCAAGATGCACTGAACAAAACAAACAGACAGACAGACTCACTGCCATGGACTCAACTGTGATCCGCAGCTGCATTGAAAGCAGTGCTAAGAATGGCACCTTGAATCTACAGGATACCAAAGAAAATGTTGTTTCAAACAGCTACAGGGCTGAAGGTGTTCCAAGTTGTCCAATTTTATCTCCCAGTGAATTTGGGAGTGAGCTAACTGGCCAACGAACTGGAAGAGATCCATATTCATGCCCATTCCAAAGGAAAGTGATTCAAGAGAAAGCAAAATTATCACACAACATAATGCCACATACAGGTAAAGTTTCGCTGAGGATCATTAAACAGGTTTGCAACAATGTATTGACAAGGAACTGCCAGAAATTCAACCTGGATACAGAAAAGGATCTATATTGAGGAAAGTTATTGCTGATGCCAGATGGAAATTGGCTGGAAGCAGAGATCACCAGAAAGATGTTACCTCTATTTTATTGCCAGTGTGGATTATAAGAAAGTATGGATTACATTATAAAGAATGGGAAGTCCAAAGCACCAAATTGTGATCCCTGCAGACCCTGGACATAAACCAACAGGTAGTCATTTGGCTAGAACAGAGGGGTGACTGTGAGGTTTAAAATCAGAAAAGGTGTGTGCCAGAGTTGTAGCCTTTCATCATAATTATTTAATCTTTATGCTGAGCATATAATCCCAGGCGCTGCACTGTGTAATGGGAAATCCTGCATCGGGATTGATGGAACATTCTTAGCCATCGGGGACACCAGAGGCCGGGTCGTCCTTGCTGACAGAGGTAAGGGCCTGAAGCTCACTGATGGGACCCGAGACCCCAGCCTTCACTGTGGACTGCATCTCACGTAGCGCCGACACCAAACCAGAGCCCAAATCATCAGACGGGACCGATGAGCAGCATCACAGTGAACAGTCACGTTGTCAAAGATTAGATTGCACTTGGATCCAAGACCACCACCCTCAGAAGCAACCGTAACAATAAAAATCAAAAGACCTATTGCACGGGGTGACTCTGCTAGAAAAGATCTCTTTACAGTGGAATATGTCAAAGATGCCACTTTGAAGCCTAAGGTGTGCTTGACTCAAGCCATGGTACTTTTAATCATCTCACATGCAGGCCAAACCTGGATAATGAATACGAAAGACCCAAGAAGAATTCATTGCTTTTAATTATGGTGTTGGCAAAGAATGCTGAATACACCATGTAAAGCCAAAAGAACAAACAAATCTGTCTTGGAAGAAGTACAATTCAAATCCTCTTAAGAAGTGAGGATGGTGAGACTTTGTCTCACATATTTTGGACATGTTCTAAGAGTGACTGGTCTCTGGAAAAGGACTTCGTGCTGGGTAAATTAGAGGCTCCGGGCAAAGAGGACAAGCCTCGATGGGGTGGATTGAGACAGTGACTGCAACAGTAAGCTCAATGAGCCCAACAGCTGTAAGGCTGGTCGTGCTTCCTTCTGTTGTACAGGGTCACTAACTAGACGATATGCACCATAAACGGATGGGCTTTGCTTCTTGACCCCGTAAGGAACCATGTACCTCCATATTTAACCAGTGACTGTGAACCTTGGCATCTTCTAAGTGACTATATTCCCCGTATCTCAGTACAAATCTTTCTTTGCACTCTGCTCTCAAAAAGATTTCTAAGACCCACCTGTCACACCCCAGCCTGTGGGAATGACACAGCTTCAGAGCATCTCCTACTTGCTGGGGGGGGGCGCTGGGGAGGGTAGCTCCCCCTTCAACCTGGTGGACCAGGTTCTCCAGGGACCGGGCAAGGTTTCACTGCATTTGTCTGTAGTGCCCCCGACATTGGCACCCCTTACTGGGAAACAGGTGCTGTCAGTCCCAGGCCCTCTTCGGAAAATCTCTATCTGTCCTCCCTTTCCTCTACTGGTGATGGACAGAGGGCACCCCAAAGTGTCCCTGGGTCCCCTGCCCCTGCATTGCATGCACTCTGAGGGTCAGTGCCTGCTAGCATTCCCCACTATTGCCCCTAAGCTTCTTCTCGCTCACATTCCCGATCCATGCATCTAATGTTTTGAAACTCAGATTCTACTCTACGTAAAATCAATACCCATTCAGAGTCCAAATCCGAGCTGAACTATAAACTGTAAAAGCCCCTGATTATTTCATTAGTAATTTACCAATTGGCATTAGATATTTAATTACACATTCCAAATATTTGACGGATTATTTCTGTTCCACATAGAAAGCTGGTATGGGGCAGGGGAGAGGACTGGAGTTTCCCAGCAAACATAAAGCCCAAGGGTCTGTCCTCACAGTATGTGCTCATGTCGGGCCTGAAGCCGAACAGCCTGAATGACCTGTACAGGGATTCACTCTTCCTTTGAAGGGGCCCACCCAGACATTCACTCCGTCCAGTGTGGCATCGGGGATCCTGACCCACACCCCTCCCAGGGTTTCTTCATCAGTAGCAGCTCACCCCTTTCCTTTGAGCCATTATCTTTTTGGCTTTGATCTGCTTCCCACAGCATGAGGACCGCCCTCCACCCCCATCCTCCTGATGGGCTGTTGGGTGACACAGATAAAGAGGAGTCAGCCTCTCTCCCCGCATCCCTCACTTGTCCTGTGCTGTCCTTGTTCTTGCCCTCCCGCCTGCAGCCAGTCCTGTCTGTGGCGGACACCAGATGGCCCCCACAACCTTCCGAGAACGGATTTGCATTCCATCCACTCACTCTCTCGCTCCCTCCCTTAAGGTGTGGGAGTGCTGTTTCTCAAGAAAGAAAGAAAAAAAAAAAAAAGATAATTTCAGTACAAGAAAAAAGGAAAGCACAAATGTTCATTTCTGTTTCTTCTGAGATCTTTCTGAAGATAAGTGGGCATCAAATCCCCAAAGCCTGCACAGGGCGCCAGGCCCGACTGTGTCCCAGTAGCCCCAGTTCATTGGGCACCCAAATCGGAACCAAATTCCAGGGAAGAGCCTGCAACGGAAGTAGGAACGCACGCGTGGAAAGCGGAGTGCTCGTGCTGGGTCAGCCTCCCCCTGGCTGGCCTCTGCTGGTCCATCAGCTGTGTGGGGGCTGGGAGCTCAGCTGGACAGGAGAGCCCAAAGGCCAGCCAGGCACCCACCAGGCTCAGCAGGCACCAACCAAGAGTGAATCCAGCCTGGGGGGCTGGAACACACTTCCTACCAGCCTGCACTTTAGATTCTCATGTATCCTCCTAACAGATTGTGATGGGCCATATGCGGAACGTCCAGTGACCACTGCAGAGCGTCTCAGGGAATATGAATGGGTAATCTGAGGAGACAGTGGCGTCCCAGTCACCAATCTGCAATACAGAGCAGAAGGGAGAAGGTCACTCTTAAAGGGCCAGCCGTGCCCCCACCCGAGGCTGGCAGAGGGAAAGAACATGTGCCTACTATCTCTACCCACTGCCTTTCTCAGATGCAGAAAGGTGTGCAGCTGGAAATTAAATGAAGTATGCGACTTGAGGGTTGGTGCCCCCAGAGCTAGAATGTAACTCATTCCAGCCCCCCTCTAAGGGAACAAACGGGCTGGTAGCAGACATACCCCCATGCACATACAGGAACAAGTGTCCAAGTGTCTTCCCCTGCTTCTCCCATCCCACTTTCCACGACTCCCTGTAGTCCTTCCCGCTCCCATTGGTCAAGGTGGCTCTGCCCAGGTGTGGGCTCCATGCCTCCAGCCCAGGCAGCACCTCGCTCTGCATTACTGCGCACCTGCTGCCACTGCCACTACCACCACCGGAGAGCCTGGGACATTTGGGTGCCAGCCCCCTGACAGAGCCAGGTGGTACAATCTGTGCCCCCCAATATGCCCTAGCAATGCCACTGCCCCAACAGCCCTTAGTGGACAGATGCAAAAGTCCATTTTCTCATAGGCAAAAGACTTGTTTCAAGTCTCCAGCCCCTGATTCTCGTGCCAGGAGGGCACTGAGCCTCGCAGACCCAGGTCTTCGATGTCTACACAAACAGGCTCGGGGCAAAGCGAGAGGAATAGAGAAAAGCTGCCATCTGCCATTTGCCCCAGTCCTGCTCCTTACTGGATCTCGAGACCTGTGCTTCACTTCTCAGGCTCCTCATCCGTAACATGGGCACCGTGTGCCCTGCCCAGCTCACCCAAGCAAGAATATATATGCAAGGTCTCCAAAGAATCAGCAGCCCGCAGCCCCGAGGAGTGTGAGAGGAAGGAGAGGTGTCTGCATGGCAAGTAGCTTCCGTCCTTCTTTCCTTCCTTCTTTTTTTATCATACAAGTACCTTTTCTGAGGGAATGGGCTGCTTCGGGTAACATGGTCTCAGATAGTACACACTTTCTCTGGGAAGCATGACCCCACATGGCGGGGGTCATGGGAGAGCTGGCGACTGAAGATGGCTGCTTCAGGGGAGCCTGGGAAAGCCACGTGGAGAAATGAGGGCCAGAACTGAAAGGGAAGACGAGAGCAAGCGAGGCACACGCACCCTTTTACATGTAGCTGTCTTTCCACCAGCTGTGGACGTAGTCTCACTCGGGTTTAAGAGAAGCTGCCTCAGAGGCCTCTGCAGATAGGGCGGGCAGGAAGTTAGGGCTAACAACGCGATTTTTCAGTAGAAACTATAAAAACTGGAGAAGCCCTTTGGTCCACCCTGGGTGTGAGGCCACTCTGAAAGAATAACACTTCCAGAAGCAGGAAGCCACTTGGTCAGTCCAGGGGTAGTATCCCGGGTGACAAGGGATAAAGTCTGCATCCAGTGGACTTGCGCATGATTTCAAAGGGCACGGGAAGACCTCCAGCACTGGTCTCCTGGCTCTCCCCCAGCGCATCCTCACCCTGCCTACCTCTTTCTCTGGACAGTTCCACTTTTTTTTTTTTTTTTTTTACCAGTTACCAGACCCTTCAAAGACTCATCTCTTCACTGGCTTACAATCAGGATTTAGTTACTGAACAAAAATCTCTGAGCTTAACTGGGAACAGAGACTAGACTGTTGACAAGTTTCAAAATCAAGGTGTGACACAAGAGGAGCTAACGAAGCTGATTTGCTTTCCTGGCTTGCGTCCTTCCCCATATTCTGTTTTTAATCTCCTAAGATTCTCTAGGACCCACAGTAGGGTTCAGAAGCAGAGGAAGTGGACTGTGTGGTTCCGACATGGCCCAAACTGCAAGCACCATCTTGGAGAGGGTTGTGCATGCGGGGCTATCACCAACTGCACTCCACAGAGCTTGGTGAGGCTGATCCTACACACCTGCTTAATGTGGACGTTTTTGCCTCTGGGTGGAGAAAGAGTATTAAAGAAAGGCCGAAACGGGGTGGGAGGACAAGCACTTTGGGCCGGGAAAGGCACAGCATCCCCGTGACCGGAGGGCTGAGTAACTGTGGTCTGGGGGGCTGGTCTCCCATTGGGATGAGAAGGACCGGGTGACAGTGGTTGGTGACATTGGGGAATGTCAAGGTCTCATGTCAAAGGTCACTAAAGGGATTCTTTGAAACCAAGCATTCTAACACTTTATCTTTGTCTTTAGGGTCTTTGTGAAATACCTTTCTCCTTTGGGAACCAGCCCTTTGAGATTGGGGGGCACAGGGGGAGGAAGAGCTTGGGAAGTCAGATGAGGGCCCAGGGGAGCAAGAAAAGTGGGTGAGTTTCTAGAGAGATTTCCTGGCATCCCAGAGGCACACACTCCACAAATGGCAATGAGATGCCTGGTTCTAGACACTTAGTAAGGGGCCACCTGCTCTTTCCCTAGCTTCTAGACAAGTGTTAGGCCACTGCATCTTGGGAATCTTCAGTGACAAGAAGTCCTTGGGACACACACACACACACACACACACACACACACACACACACACACTGCAAGGTTGTAAGAAAATAAGAGATTATGAAGTAGTAGTCTGATCCCTCAAAAAGCCTTCCCTTCCCCTCCCACACCTACCCTCAGGAGCCCTGGTGGTGTAGTGGTTATGAGTTGGGCTGCTAACTGCAAGGTCAGCAGTTCAAAACCACCAACTGCTGTGCTGTGCCTGATGGTCAGAGAAAAGCAAAATACAAACAAAACAAACCTTTATCCTTGTCCTCGTGGAACTTACAGCTCGTCTGTTAGACTCATACCAAGCCAGTCACTGCAATCTTTGCAGGGATGGAAGGAAAAGACCCTTGATTGAGGAGAACAGAGGGTAGGGTGTGGCCTGACTCCATTTGGAGAAGTGTAGGCATCAGACAGGCAGCCTTTCCAATGGTATTTGGGTATCTCAGAAAGAAAAAGAAAAAAAAAAACTAAACTGAAAGAGATGGAGGCCATCTCTGCCTTCTAAGGATGTGTGTGTGGGTGTTGTGCATGCGTGTGCAGGGAGTGGGCTGGTACAATGTGCACCCACAAGGAAATGACTGCCCTTGTCCTAGGAGGTGGCATGGGAGGCCATGGACCTGTGGAGGCCGTGCGACTGCTGAGCTGAGACAGGTCCTTGTGTGTACAAATGGCAGGCCAGGGGCCAGCAGGATGGGCAGCACACACCAATTCCAGGGCCACTGTGAGACAGAAGTAAAATGATGGCAGGGAATTTGGCTGGGGTTCAGGAACTTCTAGCGTCCTGGTAGCACAGTAGTTAAACCGCTTAGCTGCTAACGCAACGGGCCGGTCCTTTGAACTCACCAGTGCTCCACTAGAGGAAGATGCAGTGGTCTTCGTTGGTAAAGATATACAGCCTTGGGAGCCTTCTGGGGCAGTCCTACTTGTCCTAGAGGGTCAGGGTGAGTCGGAATGGACCCTACCGCAGTGGGTCACATCCGGAAGTAGAAGCAGGAGTCCTAGGTCCAGGAATTCCTGGGACGGGTTTTGACTTGTCCCAGGTGCCGGGGTGAGAGCGTTTTGACACAGGGATTGCCTTAAAGCCGAAGATGGGTTGGAGAACCTTCGTGTGTGGTTATTTGATATGAAGGATAGTCAGGTTGATTCTAAGATGATTTTACACCAAATCTCACTTCAGACTTAAGTATGTTCCGTAGCCATTTTTAATGACTACAAAGTGTGGACAAGCGGTGTCCTGGTGCCACTGCTCTGCTAAAGGGTGTCCTGGTGCCACTGCTCTGCTAAAGGGTGAAGGGCCAGCTGTGGCAGCATGGGGACACCAGCAGTCTCACAGTAGGTCTCAGACACTTGAAAGATGCTTGTCTTAAAAGGGTCTAAAAATAGTCTACAGAATCTGTTCCCAGAACCCATTGGCTCAGCAAATCCTTTGTTCAGAGACAGAACAAGGTCTAGTCTATCTGTCCTTATCTGCATTTCCACTTGTTTTAGATCTCTCAAGAGCAGGTTCTCGGAAGTTAATGATCTCTGAGATTCCACCGCTACTAAATCAGCTCATTGGAACCACTGGGAGGCAGAGTTGAGGTGCCCTTCAGGGTTCTGACGGGGGCAGCGGCTCCTATATCGTTTGCCCCAAAGTTCCCACGTCTCTGAGAACTGAAGTAGTGATTCAAAATTAGCATCTAGGCAGGACTTCCCCACAGGATCACCACCCAGCTCTGTCAGTTTGCCCCACTGTGGCGACTTGCACGTGGCTGGAAGCTAGGCCACTCGTGTTTCAGGTTCCAGCAGTGTCACTCAGCGTGGGCAGGTAGCTTTCAATGTAGAATCGGTAACCATCCTGAGACGGTGCATACAGAAATGAGCCCACAAAAACCCTGCAGCACACAGTACCATATTGGCTGCCGTGAGCCTGGAGCATGGGAACTCACTTGGGTTGGAAGGCTACGGTGATCTCACACTAGTCGGCACTCCTGCAGCTGCGTGGGACTGGGCAGCCCCGGGCTCTGTTGCTCCTGGGTTCACATGGCTTGCAGCTGACCCAACAGCCCCCCACATTGCATTATTGACACTTGGGACCAGGTCACTCTGTGTTTCGAGGTCAGGGGTGGCGGCCAGCAGCCTGCACATTGCAGGCAGGTTAGCTCCATCCTAGCAGGCAGTTAGAAGGCGCCGCCACCTCATGTATGATAATCAGACATGTCTCCAGATGTTGAGAGTCACGGCTCTAGCAGAAACAACTGGCAAGAACCAGCTCTCAGAGAGCTTAGCATGGGATGAAAAGGTAGGCAGGTGCCCCGGGGCAGAAGTACTTGAGACAGAGGGACCAGGAGAGGGAGAGCCAGCTTCGTCGTCATCGTCATCCTTAATAACTCCTCTCATAATCTCAATTCCAGCGAGCCCTTTCTGCTTCCTTCCTTTCTAAGAACTATATTTCTGAGGTCTCCCGTGACACATTGGGCTCATTAAGCCTTCTTAATTCCCACATGAATTATTGCTGCAAGGGCCTGAAGGGCCAACTCTCGCCTTATTACACCTGTAGTTATGAGCAGTAACGTTGGCCTTTATGACAACATTCGGCACCAGCCATTAAATTCAAGGCATGGAAATGATGACTTCACCCCCAGACCCACTTACTGTGGGGCGTCTCCAGGCGGGTTCTCCTAGCAGCGGCCAGGGCACTGTCTCCCTCTTCTTTAACCTCTGCAGGGTCCCAGGCCTGGGCTTCCCAAGGTGGTGGCTCCGCTGCCTTTTCAGGAAAGAGCATGATGTGATAGTGCAGTGCGCCTGTCACTCTTGGCCCACTCCACAAAGGCGCTCTCTTTTCCCTGGAGAAAAGCAGGAGGGCGGAAACCTTGCTTGTTTCCCTTGGGGCTAAACACACCCTACAGGAAGCCGAGAAAGCATCTCCTTCTTCAAGGAAAGCCAGTGCCAGTCAAAGCTCGTCTCACCTCCGTTCGCTGCGGGCATCACAAACGCACCGACGCGGGAGCCCGCAGGCTGGGCAGCCGAGCCGCCAGCATGTGCCCAATGCCTGCCAAAGGTGTGCCCCACACGGCGGACGACGCAGCTTCTTTTGAGGGCTTACGATTTTCTGAGGGCAGGGAATCTGTCCTTGTTTCCACTCCTCCTGGTCCTGGCATGGTTTCAAATCTGAATATTAATGCCGCTCCATTGTGCAGCTTTGAAAGACTCTCACAAATCCTATGGCTTCCATTTGGACAACATGACCAGCAAGAGCAAGTGGCAAATGAGAGGGTGCTGGGAGAGGAGGGCTCCGGGGAAGAAGGGGAGAAAGCAGGCCTCTTGGCCACCAAATCCTCCCCTTCCACGAAAGAGTTAACAGAGAGAAATAAAATCAGATATGTACAGCCTCCAGACGTCCATTAAAGTGCCGAATGCTGCTTTCTATCACAGATTATATGCCAGATGTTCAAACTATCTCTAATCATTGCAGATGTAATGGAGTAGAATGTTGCAGTTTGTGAGTTTACTGGCATTAATCCTATATACTGCACAAGGGAAAAGATTTTAAATATATAATTATATCTCATTAATACTCAGGTTTTATTTCCTTTCCACGGAACAGGACTTATTAAAGCGACCATTTGCCGCATGTTTTCCTTCAGTAGTTGGCCCTGGTATAATCCTGTGTGCATTCGACGTGTAAATATGTACTAACCTGGGTACAGAAAGCTCCCAGGGAGGGTGGGGAGCGCGCTGCTACCCCGGTTCCCTTTGATATGCATGAGATGTTTTTATATTGTAAATTGGTAAGAGGGACTTAGCGGAGTACTTTTCTGAGTTCCTGCTCCGGTTTTCTTCATGCTGGAAATATTTGTATTTCTTCATTTAAAAGGAAATTGCCTGAACAGTGCTCTTTATTACGTGTTGGGAGAAGGTGCAGTCTGGGGGCTCCAGAGCGTGCTGAAGACAGCATGTGCGTGAGGCTGGAGATCCCTGCCCCTGGGCCTTGCCAGGACACTCTCCCATGGCCCTTTCTGCCTTGGTTTTGCCCTAGAGCCTCGCCAGGGTCAAGGGAGATGCTGCAGTGCAGAACACAGAGCTCTCACCCTGAAGAGCCTGCCTCCCAACCTCCCCCCACAATAGAATTACATTCTTTTCAACTTTCACCTCACAATTCACCTCCTTTGTGAGAAGATGAACTCTGACAGGGAGCCTTCTCCTGGGCTGAGGGCAGCGGGGGCAGAGGTGGGGGCGCGTGGGCACAGCAACTTCTCCTGGGCTCTTTCTGTGGCTCCACTAGCCCTCCCCTCTGGCCTTCTCCCTTGAGCTGGAAAATCCTAGGGGTTTGTTTCCTGAAACACATGCCATTGAGTCTCAGGAGTTGACCATGGAGTTGACCCCACCCATAATGGGATCAAATTGTTGTGACTCATGGGGGCGGAACATGGGGCAGTATAGCTCCAGGTCTTTCTTCCTAGTCTGTCTTAATCTGGAAGCTCTGCTGATCCCAATGCAGCATCAGAATGACATGCAAGCTGTCCCTGATGGACATTGCATTGGCTGCGCTCCAAACTCAGGTCTCTGCATGGAGGCCCAGAGGGTTAGCACCCACTACCATGGCCCCTTTGCTATGGACAGATACTGACTATCTGGGATTCCTGTCTTTTCTTTAAGGAGCCCTGGTCACCCAGGGGTTAAGAGCAAGGTTGCTAACCAAAACGTCAGCTGTTCAAAGTCACCAGCTGCTCAAGAGGAAGAAGCCGTGGTGGTCAACTTCTGTAAAGCTTCTGGTCTAGAAACCCTGTGGAGCAGTTTGCTTCTGTCCTTGAAGGTCACCAGGAATCAGGATCAACTTGACGGTGAGAGCTTTGGTGTTTGCCCTTCCAAAGTTTGCTTGCAATTGTTTATTTGTTGGTTATTCTAGTAGTAAAGTCCTGGAGTGCAGGTGTCATCTCAACTGTGGTTGCTGGAACTCCAGTGCCCAGCTCAGGGCCTGGCACAGCATTGGACTTCATTATCTCTTTCTTAAGGGAGAGAATCAAAGATTGAGTTAATGGATTGTGAAGGCCTTTTGGGAACAGCTGGGTGGGGCTGACAATTTAGCACAATGTCCTTAGCTATCATTTGGGGCATGGAAGAGAGTTTGATGGATTCTGCAATAATGAGATTGACGAGACAGATGGTTGCTGCCAGGAATTCAGCAAAGGCCAGGGTGATAGAGAGGCAGTGACTGTTTCAGGACCCGGGGTGGCAAGCAGGAGGTGGGGGGAAGTTCACTGGTGGTTTCAGTGGGCCGAGGATGATCAAGTGACCTGGGGGCCGATGGCGTGCTTACATGTGCCAGCCTGGATCTGGTGGGAGGCAGGGCAAGGAGGCCGGAGTCACAGTAACCTGCAAATCCCCCGGGAGCGCTGCTGGAGCAAGCGTGCACCAGGCTGGTACAGGGTGCAGACCTTAGAAGAAGAAGGGGAAGGAGTGGAAGGCTGCTTCCCAAACGGAACCCAGCTCATCCAGCTCCTTCTTTGCTTTTGCTCTCTTACTACTGCAGTTGTTTCTGGAAACTGTCAACTGGACAGACAGGCTTCCCCAGCCCCCTTCTGTCTTGTTTCTACCCCACTCCTCTTTCATAACTCGGGTCGTGTTTTTGTCCCCCTCTCCCGTTCTCCCTTATAGGAGAACCAATAATAATCAACCCGGAGCATTTCTTTGAAGAGGCAAAGCTGCAGAGAGCAGACCTAGAGAGGTGTCTGTGTTAGAATCATATTATAGGCAGGCAGAGGAGGCGTGGCCATGGGGTGGGGCAGGGTGATGGGATCTCTGCTTCCACTGCCTGGTGTGGAGTCTTGTAAAAGTCAGACTAGGGAGAGAGCTAGGTGCTGGCTGGGTAATCTAGGAAAAGAGGGTAGACTGTGGCACAGGCAATAGAGCTGAGAGTCTGCTGAGGACAAGCATCCCCTTGGGGAGCCCCTGCGGAAGCCAGTGGTCAGTCCCCAAGGGACTGAAAACCAGAGGCACAGGGCTGGTAGCAGTAGTCTGGGTCCTGGCTGTGGTGATGAAGGGGAGGTGGATAAGATGAAGTGTACTATACTAGAGAGACAGACAAATCGACAGGTAGCTGCCATAGAGTCAACTCGGACACATGGCAACATGGTGGCGAGCAAGCCCAGGCCCACTGCCCCAGCCAGCCTCATCCTCACCATCACCATCACCATCACCAACGTACACAGACTGATGTTGTGGCTACCGACCCATCTCACCGAGGGTCTCCATTGCCTTACTGGTCGTCTACTTCCCCAAGCACAAGGTTCTCATCCAGTGGTTTATGCCACCTGATGATGTGTGCCTCCCAGGCAATTGAGATGGGCCATGTTCTGCTGCGATCCATAGGATTTTGACTGGCTTCATTTCAGAAGTAGGAGAATGGTAACTTTAAAGACACCTTTAAGCACATCTTTTGAATCCACTTTTTTGGATCCTTTCTGTCCTAGTCTGGAACCTCGGCTGCAACCTGCTGGCCATAAGTAGACCCTGTTAGTATTGGAAATACCTGACATAGCCTGCAGGATCACAGCCACATGCAGTCCCCGCAGACGGACAGGCTGACAGACAGAGGGTATGGCGTGTAATGAGCCAAACCCAAACCTACTCAACTGATACCAAGATGACTGAGCTCCTCTCTTGCTGACTCCATGCCTGACCAGGTAGCTAGAGCTCTCCTCTGTGGGGTCCGCAAGGCTGCGATCATTTGGAAGAAGATCACTTGAATTTTCTCTGGACATTCTTCTGGTAGGATGGAATTGCCAAATTTTGGGTTAGTCATTGAATACTTCAGCTCTGCATCACCCCAGAACTTTTCAACTGCAAAGTGGTGGGAAATAGAGACTTCTACTGAGAAAGAATGGAACCTAAAGTTGGAACTAGACTCTCCAGATTCCAGCGACCTAGACAAGAGCGGTCATTGCATTTTGAAGGAGGACAGGAGCTCTAGTAAATAGACTCTATTTACTATACCTTTAAACATACTGTGTTAGAACCTTCCCTGTTGACATGTTTGTTTCCAACACTGGGCTTTTTGCTCCAGGAGGGTGGAAATTGTCTGCCTTTTGACAAGTATCTACTGAATGTGAGAAGGAAGACCAAATGCATTAATAGGTAACTGATCAAAGAGACTGATCAGAGTGCCAAGACTCATTGGAGAAGAGTATACAAATGAAACTGGAATATACAAATGAAAAGAGTATACAAATGAAACTGGAATGCACTTAGAGTTCTCTTAAGGCATGCCAAGTTAGATATTCTGAGCAAATCTGAAAAGCAGGCTATAGAAGGCTCAATCTGAAGTGGTTGATGGAGAGTGGTGACAGGAGGTAGGGGCCCTGGGATAGGGCTTTCTTTAGAAGGGTGGTCCTGAGGAAGTCACACTCTTCCTCAGGCTTGGGATGTGTCTCAGGGGAAAACATCATCAACAGCTTTCTGCCAAGCTCTGATTCCACGGCCTGCATGAGGGACTGGTGTGGACAGCTGCTTAGAATGAGGAGGGGGCACTGTGCACTGTTCTGGGCACAGAGTGAAGCCGGTCCATTGAGTAGTAGGCTCTTCCAGAATATCTCTTGGGAGCATTTCCAAGCCAGACTCTCAGTCCAGGCCAGCTGAAGGCTGCCTTCTCCTGTGCTATTGAGACCTACTGCATCTTGTGTTAAACTCATGCATTTCTGAATTCCTTGGAAAGTGACGGTCTGAGGATCACAGATTGGCTGTTAGGTGCTGACAAACATGTCTCTTGGGTACCCTGCACTCAATTTTATCCTGCTAAGCCCCTTCAAAGGTAGCCTTGTTCTCATATCTGCCTCTCCTCTTTCCCGGTGGATGCAGATCCCCAAGGACAGGGCTGAGCTTGGAAACATGGGGTCTGGAGTCTGCTGTCCCATAAAGTGGGGCTCATGCTTTAAGGGTTCTGTGACCTTTAACCAAGCACTTAGCTCTCGGAGGCTTCAGGTTTTCATCTTTCAAACACGGCAGGGGTGTTTTGAGTCATGAATCGATGGATTCTCACCGAACACTCAGGCAGGTGCTAGTTTCCTGGGGGGTCCAGGACCCTGACTCTGACGTTAGCGTGCAGGACTGGATTTATTAGGGTGGCCCTAAGGAGCAATAGTTACAGAATAAAGGGTCAGGAGAGAAGAGAGAATTGAGGCAGCGTCAGACGGTGACATCTGATGTTGAAGGAGCTTGGGATCTCAAGTGGCTCTGCAGAGCTGTCTTCAGCTGGGTTGAGATGAAAGGGCCTTGGTGTAACTGCATGGACCCAAACTTGGATGTGGCAGGGCCTGGCTGAGTTCCCAAAGGAAAAGCCTGCTGAAGGCTGTCTGTGGAGAGTGCTCCCAGAGGCTGGGCCACGTTCTTCTTTAAAGGGGAATCTGGACAATAAGTCCCCCTGTTCACCTGCATGTACTCCTTAGGCTGCTTGGATGTCCTCTTCATGCATGCTCAGGGCACAGCCCCCGGAGGATGCCCATATGTCTTTCTCTGCAAGGCAAACCTGTAAGAGGGAGCAGAGGGGCGGGAGTGAAGGACAGCCCCACTGTTGGAGCTTGTCTCAGACCCCAACTGATGCTCCTCATCTGCCACCTCCGCTAGCCATTTCTCTCGCTCTCAGCTAGCACAGTACTGCTCTCAGCGAAGCCAATGGATCTTGGAAGCATTACCTGCATCTTCACCATTAAAAGGTTTCAGAGTCTGTGCTGCTGGGAACCATGCTTTTTGGGTTAGGTCAGGTTGTCTAGGGAAATACAACCCGTGACACTCACATACGTGTAAGAAAGAGCTTTATATCAACAATTCAAGTCCACAAGTCCGATGCAAGTCAGGGGCTTCCTTACACTCACACAGCTGCAGGCTGCTAATGCGGAAAGATGACACAGAATGTGGAAGGTCATAGGCTAGTGACCCAAGGTCAGTGGAAACCTGGCAGAGAACTGGCAGCTCACAGCCCACAGGGGGTCCACCTGGGATACAGGAAGGTGAAGTTAGAGAGAGGGAGAGGGAGAGAGAGAGAGAGAGAGAGAGAGAGAGAGAGAGAGAGAGACTTTCCCAGTTTCTTCTCATAAGAAGACCCAACCTCCCAAGGAGGCATCATCAGGCTGTGACCTGATTGACAGGTCGGACTCCACTTCTACACTTGCATAAAAATTCAAGTTCAGGGAAGGTGAGGGAGAAAGGGGTAACAGATGACAAGGATCTACATAGAACCTCCTCCCTGGGGGATGGGCAGTGGAGAGGTGGGCGAAGGGAGACGTTGGACGGTGTAAGATATGACAAAATAATAATAATTTATAAATTATCAAAGGTTCCTGGGGGTGGGTGAAGCAGGGAAGGAGGAGAAAAATGAGGAGCTGATACCAAGGACTGAAGTAGAAACAAATGTTTTGAGAATGAGGGCAACAAATGTACAAATGTGCTTGACCTACAATGGATGGATGTATGGATTGTGATAAGAGTTGTACGAGCCCTCAATAAAATAATTTTTAAAAATTCAAGTTGAAATAAAATTATCCAACTACCACACCTTTCTTATCCCACAGTTCCTGAATCTATCCATTTACCCCAAGAGGCAAGGAAATACCAAGAGATGTCCAAGAAAATCACTTGACTGTCAAACGCATTCCTCCCTCCCCTTCCTGTATAGGGACAACCTTGCAGGTCCATATGATCAGGGCCAATGACACTGCTAGAATAAGGTCTGCTCTTCTTGCCTGGTGTAATTAAGTGGGACCATGTCTGGGCTCTTCCAGTGGGAGTGTTCTTCTTTGGGAGCCAAGTTCATTAGAGTTACAGTCTAAAGTCTTGAGCTCAGGAGACACAAAGCCCCCACGAGTAAGGTGACCAGACTTCCCGCTTTTCGCGGGATAGTCCCAATTTTTAACAATTTGTCCCTTGTCCTGCGGCATTTTTAAAAAGTGCCGATTTTTGGAAAGAATGCACGACAAGCTAGGGTATATGGTTTTCGGCTGCCACGTGGCTATTTCGCCAGGATATGAGTTTCATCAATGATGTCCCGCTTTACCCATGTTAAAATCTGGTCACCTTATCCAAGAGGGCATTGATATTGATGGTAAATGGGATTCCTGCTTCTCAGCCTTTGGGTTTCTAGGAAATATTTTCCAAAAGGCACATTCTCCACTGCAGATGCCTAGGCCCTGCACCAGTGTGGCAGAGGTCTGTATGGTGATTGTGTCTCAGAAACTTGCTACTACCCTGTTTCCCCCAAAATAAGACAGAGTCATATATTAATTTTTGCTCCCAAAGAAGCACTAGGTCTTATTTTCAGGGGATATCTTATTTTTCCATGAAGAAGAATTTGGTACACATTTATTGTTTACTGTTTTATTAAAAGAGACCTCGCACTTCCTGTCTGCTCTGGCTGCGCTGCGGCCAACAGTGAGCTGTGCAGCGGTGCCCACCACTACAGTCCAGAGTCCAGAGTTATGGTAGCTTCAGGGGGCCTTATTTTCGGGGGGGATGCCTTATATTTCAGCGAGAGGCAAAACTGTAAGTAGGTCTTATTTTCGGGGGATGTCTTACTTTCGGGGAAACACAGTAGCTCCATGGAACATCCTCTCCCTTTCCAGTGCCATGCAGCCTATCAGATCAGATACCCAAAGGGATTTGCTTGAAACAGAGGTTAGACCTGCTACCAAGTTTATTTCTCCTTTGAGTTCTATACAAAGGCAGTAGCTTTTCATGTTACCTGGCAAATAGGTAAGAGCGGCATTTCCAGATGTGGAAAATACTGCCTCTAGAGCCTAGAAAAGTCTATGAGGTGCTTCATTATGGTATAGGAGGCAATCACTTATTTTTGACTATGAAGGGGATAGTCTGTCATGCCACTGACAACTGACTCCTTAAAAGCGTTACGATTGTGACAGGTCGTTGAGTCTCAGAATGAAGTATTCTCTCATTCTCTGGGTTACATATGTCGTACCAAAGCCTCAGATGTGCTGGTCCCTCCTTGTTCAATGGATCTGATTGGCACAATATCACTGGTACAGGGCACGTAGGGGATCAATGTGATCTTCTATGAGATGTCTTGGTGGATGGTTCTTATCAGTTTGACTAAATTAGGACAGAGGGCAGGAGGGTCCATATAGCCCAGTGGAAAAGCCAGATACATGTACTGTTGCTCTCCTCGGGAAGCATGCACTTGATTAGACTGCTCGCTCTATTTTCGAAGCTACGGTCGTCTGCTATAGCTGGTGCTGCAGAGATACTATGTTAGGGGTGGCAACCGTAACTGAGGAAACGTCTTGGTTTGGGAGTCCACTTTCATTTTCTTTTTCTTCAATTTTTGGATTGTTTTTATTAATTGCAATACATGCATATACCAAATCATTCCATAGTTCCACCATGTCCACCTGAGTTGTACATTTGCTACCACAGTTGGTTTCTAATGATTCTTTTGTTTGGACCCTTTGAAGTCATCACCCTTCACCGCACCACCACCTCCATGGCCTCCTCCTTTTCCACAGTCCATCTGGGTTGGGTAGGACCTAGCCTAGTGAATGAAATGGAAATATGATGGTCACTCTTGCATCCTTTAGCTCTTTAAAGGGAACATTGATGCTTGTCATCTCCTTCAGAATGTTTACTGATATTTATTTTCTGTATTGGCTGGGGGATCAGTCCCAGTGGCTTTCTCCACTAGGTCTTACTCCATGGGTGAGGGACCCAGTCTACTGATGTCCCAGGACATCTAGTCTGGCATACATCAGAGAGCTGGGGAATCACCATTGGATGTCGATAAATCCAGGGAGGCCTCCGTGAAACAGACTGCAGTGAGACTCCCTGATCACATGACACCTTCATGTCACAGTGTAACAGGGAACCATGACAATTCTTTGGACCCCTGGATCTCAGTGGCAACTTAAGCCCTGTGTCCAGCAGCCTTCAAAATGTTTGGAAGTTTGTATTTCTCTGGTGCACTATGTAATTCCTATAGAGAAGGAGAGGGAGGATTATTGGGTACACTGGCCATGGGGACATTGCAGATTCAGTGGAATTCTGGCCTTCCATCTGGAGACCCAGGTTTGATTACTAATCCATGATCTTTATGTCCATCTATTACCTATCTGGCTGTAGAAGCATGTGTGGTGCCATAGTGCCAAAGAGGTTTCAGTGAAGCTTCCAGACTAAGATGGGCTAGAAAAACAGGCCTGAAGATATACTTCTGAAAATCAACCAGGAAAACCCTTACAGATCACAATCACCCATGTAGCAACCCATGATCCATAGAGATGGCCCCGGGCCAGGCAGCTTCTTGTTCTATTGTGCATGTTGCATTGATTTGAGGACTGACTCAGTGGTAATTAACAACAACAACAACAACAACATGCCTGCCATGGTGTTGCAATACTTTTTCTTATTTGGACAGGGCTTCATCTTCATTTGATAGGCTCCCGGTCCAATTAACTGGACAAGTGTGTTAGTCTGGGTTGATTAGAGAAACAAATTCATAGACACTCATATGTGTATAGGAAAGAGCTTTATGTGCAAAATCAATTGAATATTGAGAAAACTTCCCAGCCCAGTCCAGATCAAGTCCACAAGTCTAGTGTTAGCCCATCTGTCTGATACCAATCTATAAAGGCCTCTCCAGACTCACAGCACATATGAAATGACGCTGAATGCAAGATGATCACAGACCAGTGGGTGGAAAGTCTTGTGGATCCAGTGGTGGTGTAAGCATCTCAGTGCTGGCAGGGGTCTCCATGTGGCTTGTCAACAAGAATGTCTCCTGGGAACTGAGCCTGCGTCCTGCCTCCAGGGAGCTATTTATCTTTTGGGGCCTCCAAATGAGGTCATAAAGCTGCGATCTGATTAACAGTCTCAGTTCCACCCCTTTATTCTTAATCCTCAAATTGACAACAGATTATGTAACTACCAAAGCAAAGAACCATGGCTTTTTATTGGGGTGACTGCCCTAAATATCTTGATCAGCCCTTCCTGCTTTCTTTTGATGGAGCAAATTGAGTAGTGTTCATGTTGGCTGCTCTTAGCTCTTGCCCCTGAGACACTGTGTCCTGTGAACCAACTCCATAAGTATGTACAGACCAAAGCTCCTGATGGCTCCTGCGACCTTGCCACTTATTACAATAATTACATCACTGCTTCTGCATTGTGATTCTTCCTCTCCTGTTTCATTATTCTACAGTCTCCCTGCTCTCAGTGAGCCAATTCTGCAACAGCTTTGTCTATCACCAGCTCTGCCCTACAAAGTGGTTTTCCACCAGGCATCCTATACCCTCTTTTCCATCAATTTTAGATCCCTTGTTGCTCCCGTGTCCCTTGACACCCCCCTTCCTTTTTCCCACCTCCCCCTCTCCCGTGACCCCCAACAAGCTGTCAGTCCTATTATTTTCTCCGGATTGTTTATACTGCTTACCTTATCTAGATATACATGCAGAGACGATAATAAACACAAAAACAAGACAGAGCAAAACAAAACAAAATCCCAAACAATAACAACAACTAGAGAAAAGCCTTTACATAGTTCCAGGTCTGTTTGTTGACCTGTAGGCTTGTTTTCCAGTAGGTCAAATCTGACAGGGTAGCACACCCTGGCCCTAAAGTCTAATTTTGGTATTCCCCAGGGACTTCATTGCTTTGCTCCCCTCGCTGTTCATGCAACTAAGGGTTGCATGCCCTTAGTGTTTCTCCCAAGTGTGGTGGGGTCAGATCTGGCACAATTCCCACATTGTGTCTCCAGTGTTGTCCCCCAAAGCGCTATGGATCCATGAGGGATGTTGTGTCTCATGGTGGGGCCAGTCTATGGTCCTCTTTGTGCATTGCCCACTCCAAGGCAGAATATTGTCCTCAGGGCTTGGTGGGCCAGGAAGTGTTCCACTCGCTTCCCTTCCCCTTCATTTGCTCCTAATCAGAAATGTCCCTCTCCCGGAGTTGCAGCTTCAGTGCTGTCCTCTAAAGTACATTCTTCTGATGGGGGCGGGTCCACATAGTTGGGATTTAAAGGGAGATAGCGGTTGGTATAAGACATGAAAAAAATGTACAAATGATCAAGGGTTCATGAGGGAGGTGGGTGGGGGGATGAGGAGCTGATATCAAGGACTCAAGTAGGAAAAAAATGTTTTGAAACTGATGATGGCAACATATGTACAAATGTGCTTGACACATGTATGGATGGATGGACCATGATAAGAGCCATATGAGCCCCCAATAAAATGATTTTTTAAGTGTTTTTCATCAGATTCCAAAGGAACCCGGTATCCCTCTCACCAGTGCATTCCATGTGGACTTGGTGGACATGCAACATGACCTGCTAGATTTTCCAGTCCTACGGAGCATATCCACTCCAGCGTGCCCACTTTTAGGGGCCTTGGCTCCTTCCTTCCACTGTCTGCCATGGACATTCCGGCATTTCAGTCCCAGGGAGGACTGGTCTTGGCTCCTCCCTTGCTCCTAGGACCATCTTAACAGCACATGTCTCCATCCAACGTGTGAAATCAGGTATCCTGAAAGGATGGTATCACAATTGACCAGGCTTTTCTAATTCTATTCTCTAGTTCAGCCCATTAATTGGGCATTATCCGTCTCCAATCCTGCACATCTTCTCGTGGCTCCTGCCAGTACAAGCTCGATAGGACTTGCAGTGTCTCTAGGATATAACCAGTTGAATTTTGTTGTGATTTACCCTTAGCATGTGCACTGTGTGTGTATGTGAAGGGGGGGTGTAGAGGCAAATATTGAGGGGCACATGTCTGGAGAGAACTCTGCATCATCTTCAAGCAAAGAAGCAAGCTGCTTCTTGAGGTTCAGACAATTCCAGGACACCTGGAGATTTTCAGAGGACTGAACTCAGCGTCTCCATTTCATATTCCAGTGTCCACTTTTCCTCTCAACCAGATCCCCGACCTCAGCCAACAGGCCTGCCTTGATTGGAAATGTGGCCTTCATGGAGAGTCAGTGATGAATCAATGTCACGGTCCTAGGACGGAACCCCAGCTTCGCCGACGTTCCTGCTGCCGGCGAAGTGGACCTTTGTGCATGTTTCCAACAAGGCCTCTGGATTCTCAGCAGTTTTCATGATGAGTAACGGCTGCTCTATGTTCACATCTCTCTCTAGAAGAAACCCAGATTAGTCAGATCCCACTAATCTGACTCTGTTAGTGGCTCTGTCCCCTATATTTCTCCACCACTCAGCATCTCACCTCTGAATGTATGGCCCCGAGACAGTTTCTGATCCAACAGAGCTAAGCAGAACTCTCCTATAGGGTTTTCTATGATATGTTCTATACCAGAACATATCACTGTGTTTACCAGAACATATCACTGTGCCTTTTCTCTGTAGAGCCGTTGGTGGGTTCCAACCATCAACCTTTTGGTTAACAGGTAAGTGCTTTAACCATTGCCCTACCAGAGCTCATATGCGTAGACCATTCTCACTCATCCCCTGTGAGCATTTTGGTGACTAGATGGAGACGGAAAGGGTCCTTCCTCATTTCTAGCAGAGTGAAGGGTGAGCAAGCCACCCGCACACTCAGCTTCTGCTTCCGATTGGACTACTTTTATATCTAGATGCCACAGGTTGGTTCTGGAAGCAGACACTGAGACAGAATTTAGTGTTCCTGGTACCAATGAAAGAGTGACCTTGGTGTCAATACTTGTAGGGGGGAAAAGAGGGAGCATGGCTAAGTAGAGGGAGGAGTCAACCTCTAATGAGGCTCCACAGCAGCCCATGGGGTGCTGGGAGATGGACTCCCCCTTAAGAGTTGATCTGAGTGGCCATTTGTTATCGAATGTGGGGCACCTCAGCGAGGGGTGAGACCTTGGGCTTCCTGGAAAGGTTGCCCATATCAGTTGAAGGTTGTCAGCTGACTTGCCCATCCAGCAACTGTGGCAACAAATGCTTCATTGAGGCAGGTTTCAGACAACACCTCACAGTGCATGCGACCATAATACAGATGATAATTGCTCTTATTGCTTCTCTCTCCCAGCCCCTAAGTCCGGCACTCAGTAATAAATATTTGCTGAGCAAAGGGAAGTGGGCAGCAATGTCTTCAGAGCATTCTGCATGAAAACTCTGGGCTGAGCATATTGAAGGGGGGGCGGGAAGGGGTTCACTGTGTCTGATGGTGGTTAACTGAACAGGAATTCCAGGGATGCAGAGCCAGGCAGCTGTGGAGGTCCCCTATCAGCAGTATGGCCATGGCAGGCACACAGGGGCTGGCACCTGGGGTGGGTAGCTGAGTTTGGAAATTGAGGTGAGGGGGCCTGGACAAAGGCCTCTGGGCCCACTGGAGCAGCATGCAAGTTGACCTCCAGAGTAAATAGGAGCCATGGCTGGTTTCCACAGCCAGACTTGACCCTTCTGCAGCAGAAGCCACTCAAAAGGCAGATTCCACTGAGATAGGCCTCTAACATTTAAATAACCCGCTAAATGGCTTTCATTGTCAATAATCTGATTTGGACTGCGGCAAGACAAGTTGGATGCTTTTGAATGGCCTCAAATCCGTCAATATGTAACGAGAAGATAAGGGAGAGAATTAGGTTCGGCACCCAGGCTGGTGCCTCTCATTTTTCAGTTTCTTGGCTAGATTGCTAAATAGTTTTATATGGAAGCAGAAATTGCTGCCTGATGCTAATTTGAGGATGATACCATCAGTGCTGAGGTCAATGATATAGAGAATTGATACAGGGATAAATTGGGATAGGTCCCTTTAAATAACAATATCGACAAAAGTTTGGCAGAACAGGGTAGGGTCTTCCCTAAGCCAGTCAGCTCTTCCCGGAAGTTGAAGCTTGTATTTAAAGAGACTAGCTTTCTGGAGGGAGAGCCAGGATTGCTCCCAGCCCTGTGACCTTGGCAAGCTAATTCCCTTCCCTCAGCCCTCGTGGCTGTAACAGGAGAATGATGCCTGTCACAGGGTGGTCAGTAGGGTGCAATGGCTTACTGCACTGAGAACCCTTGGCAGAGCACTCCACACAGAACAAATATTCAACACTGACCGTCAGAACTTCCGGTGATTATCTTTCCTGATGGGCTGTACTGAACATTGTCTCTCACTGGCCGCAGGAAAGATGGAGGTGGGACGGACTCAGGGTAGTAAGTCTCCTATGCAAGTCTTTCAGGCTTGTTGCATAGAACGTGAGCAAATCACGGGGCACTCCAGTCTGAAATAGGGGAACACCCCTGGCCTCAGTGTGCGTTCCATCTTGACGGACAATACAGTGCCAATCCTGGGAACTCCTTCAAGAGCTCTGCAAAGTTCTGCGGAAACCTCTCGCACTTACGGAACTTTACTTAGGCCCTTGGGCTGTTACATGATTCCCAACTCCTCCCCCTCATCTGGCTGGGATGTTCTCCATCCCAAGGGTCCTCAGACTTAATACAGTGAAGTAGTATAGTGCAGCTTTGACCTTCTAGCCCAGGGGTCCTCAGCCTTCCTAATGCCACTACCCTTTAGTACAGTTCCTCATGTTGTAGTGACACCCCCACCACCCATAACATTATTTTCGTTGCTACTTCATAACTATAATTTTGCTGCTGTTATGAATTGGGCAACTCCTGTGAAAGGGTTGTTCGACCCCAAACCGCTGTTCTAGACATTGAGCTGGGAAGCTTTCATGACTATCTCAGCTATAGGAGAGTCCCCTCCTCCAAGTCTTCTAAATCTTTGTGGGAATCAGATCCTATTCTTTGTGCTCTTGGTTGTTGTCAGGTGCCACCGAGTCAGTCCCTACTCAGAGCCACCTTCTGTACAAAGGAACGTGCACTTCCCAGTACGGTGCGCCTCTCAATTGTTCTTCTGGTGGAGCCTATTGTTGCTGCCACTGTGCTAATCCACCTCCTTGAGGGACTTCCTCGTTTTTCTGCTGGCCCTCCAAGATGAGGTCCTCTCCCAATAGAACACCCCCCCACAGTCAAATGCTTAGACATGGTCAAGAAAGCACAGGTGAACATCTTTCTGGTATTTTGTGATTTCAGCCATGATATCCCTGATTCCATGTCCTCTTCTGAATCCAGCCTGAACTTCTGACAGCTCCCTGTCAATGTACTGCTGTAACTGTTGTTGGATTATGATGAGCAACATGTTAGTTGCACGTGACATTATTGATGTCATTTTATAATTTGGGCATTATGTTGGGTCATCTTTCTTTGGAATGGGTACAAATATGGATCTTTTCCAGAGAATGGTTATCTTATCATTTGGTTATTTTAGTTTCTTATGGGTCTGTATATTTTCTGAGTGTCGACATGGTCTCTTGTTCATCTTTCAGCTACTAGTATGGTGCCTAGTCTGGGACAATGATTCAATGTGACGGCTCTTTACTACTTGAGAAGAAAATTCTGGAATGGCTTGTGGCACCCTTTGGGTGTCATATTTAGTTGGGGTGAATGGACTTTCAAATTGTCCCATGTGACAGCTTGGATGCGTCCTGGTTACCAGTGACTCTGGTTGGTCTCTTGAAAAAAAATTAGTTCAATATAAATGCTAATTATTATTTATAAAAATAATTAGTTTAATGTAAATCATGTGTTTCACTGACATACTGTGCACATATCATACATTTCATTAGCTCAATCACATTAATAAGAGTGGTGCAACCGCCACCACTATCAATTCCAGGATCTTTCTTTTTCCTGTACGTGTTAGCTCTCCATTTCCTGCTCACTCTCCCTGCCATGTTCATTTTAAACTGTCATTCCAGTTGTTTTCTCTATAGGTTGACTTATCCTGGGTTTCATATACAAAAATATGTTTACAGAATCAAACAAAAACTTAAACAAATGACCCCACCATGAAAGAAAGAAATGAAATGAAAGAAACAGAGAAAAACCTCAACTGAAAACAAAGTAGAAAATATTAGAAACTTGAAAATTATACATGGGATCAAGAAGGAGATCAAATGCTGTCACGTTTTGACCTAACGACTACACACTCTGTCTGATAAGAAGGCCTTTCCCTTCCCCCGTCCATACTCAGAAGACGAGTTTGGGGCTTTCTCTGTCATTCACAGCCTTCTGCCAACTGCATGTGCAGAATCGAGTCTCTAATGCCATTCATTCCCTTCTCCGGGTTTGGTTTTTATTGTCTTAATTCTTGAATCACATAGGTTGGTGCTCTTCTTTTGGACTTAGCTGAAACCTTACTTAGATGACTGCTTGTTTTAAGATAAGCCTTTAAGATCAGAGACACTACTCTTTCCAGTGGTCAGTCACAATCTGCTATCTTTACCACACTTTGCTAGAGTGATCACTTCATGGGGCAGGCATGGAGCAAGGCCATGTCATAGGAACTAATTGTTCTTAGATTAGGACTATGATTAAGTGTGAGCTCAGAATCCATTCATATATCTATGGTTTGTTTACATATTTATGTGTGTATATATACATACATAATATCTATACTTATATGGCTCACTTTAAAAACATCATTATCATTTTGTTGGAGGACATTATAAATTATTCCCATGGAGCATATGGTGGTTCTATTGATATTATCCTTAATTTAGCCAATGGTATTGAATTTAAAACATTATCAAGAAAATGAAATACCAATGTATAGGACCGTGTTTTAGACTAATCTACATGTATGGTTGATTTGTATGGATTGACAACTTAGCTGATTAGACATTATTTAAGCAAACACTGAGGGCTGGAGATAGGACCAAACTTTCAGGAGTGTTCATTTTTGAATGTAGACCTGGACTAAACATGTCCTACAAAGGTACTAAGTATGGAAACAGTACGTCTATGATAGTCTTGAGTGGCCACTATTGACATCCTCAAGACATGAATTTTGAACCAATGTCCAATGACTTCTTCATCAATAGTCTTGGGTCAGTAGTTATCTACTCCTTCTCACACAAGTGCATTTCAGCCTTAGGTCCATGAGAGCATTTTTGGTGGGTTCCTTTTAAAATGTGGTTCTTACAAAATATTAATGCTGACCTTTAGACCGATTGAATTATTTCAAGAAAAAGGCAGCTGGTTAGAAGGAATGGAAATCCTCTGCTAAGATCCTGCAGCTAAATAATCTTAAAACTCCTCCTAAACTTAGGTAACCTCAGAGATTTCAGAGGCCAGAAGCAATTCTCAGGTAAGTTTTAAATAACTTGATGATTTGATACTTTTTGTTGAACTCTGGGCCTCAGTCTGCACGATGGCTGGTCTATTTGACACAGCTTGCCAGTGATTGGTCAGTTTTCTATGCAAACGAAGTGATTTATGATCTATTGAGGGGATCGATCAACTCATGGCACTTCTGGGAAGGCCATTCCTGGAAAATAACAAGGGATTAGCTCATATGAGGGATAACTCCCCCCAAAATGATTTTTTTCAAAGCTATGTATTTAAATGTTTTTACAAAACAACCTTATCACCTTCAAAGTACTCTCCATTACACTTAATACATTTGTCAAATCTGTGATTCCATTCTTGGGAACATTTTTCAAATTCATCTGTTTGGATGGCTGACAGCACCTCCTTTGATTTTCTTCTTCTCCTCTTCTCTGTCATTAAATCACTGTCCTTTCATATCCCTGTTCATTCATGAAAACAAAAGAAGCCCCACAGAGTGAGATCAGGTGAGTAAGGTGCACGGGGCAAGAGAGGCATGCTGGTTTTTGCCAAAAACTGGTGCATGAGGTGGCTGCATGAACAGGAGCATTGTGCTGGTGGCAAAACCAGTCCTACTTCTGCCACAAATCAGGCCTTTGTTGTCACATTCTGTTACACAATCTTTAAAGAACCTCTAAATAGAAAGCTTAATTAACAGTCTGACCTGGTGGAACAAACTCCAAAAGTACTATGAGTCAACATTTTTGTTCGCTCAGGAATTTGATGGATGTCCAGCATGAGGTTAGTCATGAATCAACATTTCACCTCTTCTGAAATGAGAAAACCACTCATACACTTGAGTTTTTCTCATGGTGCTGTCCTTGTAAGCAGTCTTCAATATTATAGTTGTTTCTGTCACATTTTTTCTGAGCTGGAAACAAAATTTCACAACTGCACACTATTCTCTTAAATCGGCCATCACAAAAAAATGAGGTTCGAGTGAAATTGCTTTTATAGAAAAATTCACTGTGACCAAAGAGAAGCTTCTTAGGCAATGTCACTGGGTGCATGAACTTAAAGTGAGTTGCTTGTTGTTCACCTAATGGGAAAAATGAGTACTTTGAAATCTCTGCTCTGTCCAGTACAATTCCTGTTTTTTCTGGGGTACCCCCTCTTATAAGCAGGACACTCCACAGAGGTTTTAGAGAGGCAAGAGAGAAGAAACAGAGAGAGGGGTGGGGAAGAACCTCTTAATGAGATGATCCTGGTCCCAAGTTGTAGCCTATTACTTCCATAACAAATGGCAAAACTTGTATGATCTGTGAATTCTGTATGGCTATTGCAATGAATCAATGAACCGAGTAAAGAAGTAGAGAGGACCTGGGGGTTGTATGCGTAGATGCAGCAACTTTTATCAGAAATGGTGAAGAATATATAGGTCGAGGGCTATAACTCTGAAGACAGCAAGAGCCCTGGAAAGGGGCCCTTAGCTGCGTCCATGATGTCGGGAGGGACCTGCTGATGGAAGACACCTGGGGAGCTGAGCCAGCTGCTACTCTGGCTATGAGTTGGGTCGACTAGCCATCGCGAGGTCAATGGGAGGGAGGCCACAGGCAGAGAGGGATGCGCAGCTGAGAAGGGGTGTGTACTGCAGAGAGAAGAGCCTGCTTGCCGGCATGGCTTAGAGGAGCTCAGAGAGCTTCCCAACACTGCCAAAGGAAGGGGCATGCTCTCCAGTTAGGAGATCCTCCCAGATTTTGCCAACAGACTGCCTGATCCTGTTACCTCCCTAATAAATCACATGACTGTGAGCATGGTCTGTGAGTTCCCCGTGGTCATTGCAACGGATTAATGGACCCAGTAGAGAAGTGAGAGGATGTGGGGATTGTGTTGGGGGGAGGCAAGGTGGGGCTTGCAACTGGTGGCAGCAATAGTGAAGAATTTGGACAGTGGACATATGGATGACCTCTACCATCGGGGTCCACTTTGTCCTGATCCTGACTTGAGAATTTAGACAACATCTGCCGCTACTACAACACCTGCACCCTCCCCCCACCACCATGGCCAGTGAGTTAATGTCAACTCCAGCGGACCCTTTGGGGCGGAATTGAACTGCTGTCTGGGGTTCCTGAGGCAATTGGTTGAAGGTGTGAGAGATTCCGTGACGCTTGGAGGCTCAGCTTTCCACTAGCACTACGTGATGCCTAATCTAAGCACTCGAGGAGAGCTAGTGATTAGTGGTCCTGGGAATCAAAGACCTCCTGATCCAGGGCATTGATTTCATCCGTTCATCTTTAGTTGAATTGGATTCCAACGGGGGCTTGTAACAGTCATTTTAACATGTTGAAATATTATTTCTCAAATAGTCATTCAATGCAACCTGTCTGGAAGTTTTCTGGAGAAGAGATATTTTTAGAATACTTTTGACAGCCAGGCCAGCACAATTGTGGTAGGGAATGACTAATGAGTCGTCCACTTGTAGCTTGGTCCCACTTTCCACTCAGAAGCTTTATTGAGTGCCTACTGAATGCTCAGCCTGATTGCACTTTAGACAAGGCCCGGGGTGAGGATCCCAGAGCCCGCCCACTAGCCAACTGGCCAGCAGGACGTGTTTGTTGCGCCCTGCTGTCCCATCCGTTCTGGCCCACAGAGGCCCTATGCACAAGAGGCTCAGCACCGCTCTCACAATTGTTATTGTCTGGGGCCAGTGTTGCAACCACTGTGGTCATCCATCTTGTCAAGGGTCTTCCTCTTTTTCGCTGCCCCTCTTGGACATTACCAAGCACGATGTCCTTTTCTAGGGACTAGTCTCTCCTGATAATGTGTCCAAAGTACGTGAGAGACTGACGCGGGGGATTGGCGTGCAAGAGGTTTTCAAAAGTGCTCCATTTATTTTATGCTTTACATGAAACAAATCCCCTCACTCCTTTTCCTTCCTAGGAGTTAACTGGTGTTTTTCTTGTGAGTGTCTTCATGGCCTTAGATTCTGTTCTAGAAAGCATCGCCTTCCTTTCGCAGTTTCCATTTGAACTGCAAGTCTGGGAGAGAAAGGGCTTTCTCCTAAAGGAGACGCAGCTCTGTCCAGAGAAGGACAGAGATAGAGCCTCTGGCGTTTGGATGGATACAGGACCCATCACTCAGGCAGCTGTATGCTCTCCCCATGACACCAGACAGCAGGTGGCCTTGGCCAGTGCTGACCACCCCCCCGGCATGCTGTCCTCCCCACAGCGGGATGCTGTCTGAGCGAGCGACCCTCACCTGGAGCAAGTCAGAGGAGGATGCCCAGAGGGAGGTGGTGTTCATTTCCCCTCATAAAATGGGGAAGGGATCGAGCCGGCAGCAGACGCACACTAGGCCGCCCATCTCAGGCAGGCTTGCCTCACCAGGAGGGCATAGGTCAGCGAGTGTTCCCGGGTCAAGACCCTGTGAGGTCTGATAAGGAAGGGAGCAATTGTAAAAATCAATGGACTCGTTCCTAGAGCCCCGAGCCTAGCCTTCCATCTGTTGTAAAGGATGGGTCCCAGGCATGGAGAAATAAGACACTTGCCCTTCCACCAGGGCCTTGTCGACCCAGGAGGCAGGTGCCAGAGTGAGGAGAGGTCCGCTGTGCATCAGAACCTGCAGTGACGGACGGCGCCTCCTGCGACATTTTCATTAGCAGGAAATTTATGTTCCTATTTCGGTCTCTTGTAATGACCATTCATAGTCATAGCGTGATGGCGGCTAATGGACAGGAATGGGGGGAAAACGCTTTAATTAATGCAGAAATGAAGTCTCTTTCTCTCTCTCTCTCTTTCTCCACATTGAGAAGCCAAGTAATTTACAGTAGTTCTTGGCACTGGAGTGGAGGCAAAATAATTATACACAATTTCTAGTGATTAAAAGATTGTAAAATAAGTTTAGTTACATTTCAAAGTTATTGATCTTGTAAAGAAGTAAAGGAGATGAGAATCAGGAGTGCTGAGGTTCACAGACACACCTGGCTCCTGACCGCCGATGGCCTCTGGGCTGCACTCGGGGTCCAATTTGGCCCTCTCAGATCCGGTGTCTTGCTGCCCAGTCACGGCCATGGTCCTCTCCTGCCCCTTCCTTGCTTCTCCTCCTGACTGAAAATGCTTTTTCATTTTTAAACAGAAACTCTGTTTAAAATGTGGTCTGACTCTTCCCTTAGTGGTCTGACTCTGTGGTCTGGCTCTTCCCTTAGTCCCTTGCGTGGTTCTTAAGGCTGGCTGAGGGGACCGACCCACCCACCGTGTGTGTGTGTGTGTGTGTGTGTGTGTGTGTGTGTGTGTGTCCCCGTGCCTCACTCTGAAGGAGTACTGCTCTTCTTCAGCCACACGAAGGCCTGAGGGAGCGATGTTTGTTGTGTTTTTCGATCAGAAGCTGAACATCAGCAAGGCCTCCGCGGGCCTTCTGCATGGAGGTTTACAGCCATGCACTCGTGAAGACAATCCTGGGGCTCTGGGTGGCCCAGGCCTTCTGGCTTCAGGAGACAGGTGCCATGGGTGTTGCGAGCAGAGTGCTGTTAGTGGAGACGTCTGTCGTGTGCAGGGTAGACATGGTGTGTACCTGCAGCGGTGGGCAAGATTGTGTGCAGGGGAGGACTGGTGCCGTCATGTTCATATCGCTTGCCGCTTAGCAGCGGTTTTGTGTGCTAATGTCCTGTGGACACTGGTAAGACTGATCGTGTAAAAGAGTAAGTCCACAGAGCAAGCACTGGAGAAAGGATGTGGTGTCCATATATCGAGTCAGTAGGAATGGTGTCATGTCCATGTTGTCTGCAGCATGGAGCTGGGGTTGTGTGCAGGTCGTATGCAGGTGGCCTGCTGACATCCTGTATAAGGTTGCAGGCAGAGCAGGGTGGGAGTGGCCTTTACATAGCATTCAGGGTAGGCCTGGTGTCGTATGCAAGCTCATGTGTCTGGTAGCATGTGGCTCAAAAGTGGTGTCCTGTTGCCCCTGTGCAGGGTAGTGCAGTCTGCCCATACTGCCTGGCAGCACTCTGGTCACAGCTCCCATGAGGAAGAGGCATAGCCCAAGGTAGTGCCCAGACATGCCCACCAAATAGTTAGCAAGTCAGAGCTGGGGAGAGCAGGGTCTCCATGCAGAGCATGCTGTGCCTGTCAGGTGGGGGTGCATCAATAGCCCTCCTTTCCTCTCCCACCCTTTGAAAGAAACCCATCCAAATCCTGGATCAGGGAACCCAGGGCTGGAGGATGGGCCTTTAAGCCCACCAACCCCCAGGTCCAAACTCACTGCCATTGAGTTGATTCCCAACCCAGTAGCCCTACAGGACAGGGGAGAACTTCCCCTGTGCGTTTCTGAGCGTTTGTTCAGGAGTAGAAAGTCCCCTCTGTCTCTCAAGGAGTGGTGGCCTGGTGGGCTTGAACTGCTGGCGTTATGGTTAGCAGCCCATTACACAACCACTCTGCCACTGAGGCTCCCCTCAGCCCAGCGTACAGGGGGAAAGAGCAACATTTTATAGGAAATTGTAAAATTCACTGACAGATTTTCTCCCCATTTTAGACTCATTGTTATTATAAATTAGGTGGGGGGTTACATGTCAGACCATAACACTGTATTCAACCATTTAAACTGCTAATCAACCCCTCCAATAGTTCAGCCTTCACCCCCTCCTCGATTGATTTCTCTTCTCCCTAACTTCTGCTTCTCCCAGGTTAACACCAGATCACAGTCCAACCCCTTTGTTTATCTTCAACGCACCCCTCTCTGCTCACACTGCAATCTCCACGGGCTGGTCCCTTGGGTAGGGTATTAAAGCCTTTATCTTGTTTGTCCCCCCCCATAAAACAGTGGTCTCATTTGTATAAAGAATATTAGTACATACACAGAATGGAATTCTATGCATCACTGAAAAGCAATGATGAAATCTCGAAGCACCTCCTGACATGGATGGACCTTCAGACCATAAAGTGGAGTAAAATAAGCCAATCACGAAAGGCTCAAGGTTACATGAGACCACTGTTGTGAGTGGGGGGGGGGAGAGGGCCCAAGGTAAAGACTTTCTTTCTCATCTTTTGAACCAATTGTACACATACGTGAAAACCAGTAGTGACTGAGAGGGCTTTCAGTGTCTGAGTTTTAGAAGTAGATGGGCAGCCAGGTCTTTTGTCCAAGGCATCTCTGGGTGAACTCCAATCTCGAGCCAGTCCTTTAGCAGCATCACCCCCACCCCCACTTCCCAGGGACTCCACACACACACACACACACACACACACA